>NC_137073.1:113033753-113328729 GCF_951640355.1 Cnephaeus nilssonii | reverse complement strand
AGACTGATTTTTTAGTTTTCCTTTTTAGAATAAGCTGTCCTTTTGCACAGGAAAGTTAAACACCAGTCAGAACGGTTTAGGACGCTACGTCTGTCAAGTTCGCATCGCCCCGAGCTGGGTGGGACCGGTTCACATTCTCTCATCACAGGCAGCTGGCCTGGAGAATCTTAGCTTTTCCCTCTCCGGTTCCCTGCGTGGTGGCCGAAAGGACGGGGGCATTCGCGGTCAAGTGCGCTCCTGGGATAGTCATCAAGTCGGCAGGATGAACTGACCTCGCCGGAATGCGGCCCCTGGCAGCCGCCCGCCCGGCCCAGCTGCGGGACTGATTTCTCCGAGCAAGTGCAGCTCGGAGCATCTGAGCTCCCGGTGGCCGAGGATCTGGCCCCGGTGGCAGGTCTCAGGGCGAAGGAAAAACTGACCCGCCCGTGAGGCCGGCCCGGCCCGGACGCAGAGCCAGGCAACGAGCTCGCGGCGTTTAACTAGTTGGGAGCCACGCAGTCAGGCCGGACGTGCCCACCGTGGTTAGAGACCTTCCCTCACAGCGCGGAGGACAGACATCGGGATGGAGCCGAGGGCCGGCGTGACTGAGGGGTGAGCCCGGGGAGCCAGCACCGCTTACCGGCGTGGACCAGGAAGCAAAGAACACGTTTTCTGAGAAATCCACTCGGAGCCCAGTGTTGTAGGCGCTCTCCCTTTGGTTTTTCAGAGTCACCACGAACGTCAGCCTTCTGTTTTGGTTGCTGACGATAAAGGGTTGCTCTCTGTTAAAAAAGGAGAAAAAAAGAAAAGAAAGTCATGAAGGGGGAAAAGGGGCCAGGATCCAAATTCTTCACTCATTTAAAAAAGAAACACTTCAGAGTTACTTCGAATACGGAGGAAATTGCTCAATGAGAAACTATCCTCATTGCAAAGGGATAACCTTTTGCACTCGGATGTCGAGTGTGACTCGACACGGTTAGCATTAGAATAAAGGAATCGAGAAAAAAGCAAGCGAGTGCAAAGGGGTAAGTTCGTGCTATTGGGCTTTCTTCTTTGCTGCCTTTAGCACAAGTGGCTATAGAGTGCTTACTGTCTGACCCTGTACGGATGGCAGAAAGTGAAATTTAGGTTTTAAAGGTCTTTATTCGTTATAGATATTTCTTTTGTAGACAACATCTCCATAAGCCTTCACTTGAATAACACAATTTAAGGTGTCTTTTACTTCTACATTTTACACTAGTCTTTACTTTTTTTTATTTTTTAGTTTTAGAGAGAGGAAGGTAGAGCGAGAGAGAGGGTGAGAGAGAAACATCAATTGGTTGCCTCCTGTAAGTGCCCAGATCAGGGATGGAGCCCTCAGCCTAGGAATGGGCCTGACCGGGAACCGAACCCGCCACCTTTGGGTGCACAGCACGAGGCCCCACCCACGGAGCCACACGGAGCTTTAAAGGGACACTTACTGCGCGGCCGGCAGCTGGCGGACCGCCAGCACCAGGTCGGAGACGCACACGCTGTCGTCGCCACAGTCCTTGTGGAAAGGGATCTGCAGAAGGAAAGCAAGCCCAGACCTTGCACTTGGGAGCGCCAAGGCGGAAGGACACAGAGCGTCATCCCGTCTACGTGCTGCTCAGAACCAGGCCACGCGAAGCAGCGCTCTGGACGATACACGCGCTTAGCAACATCGGGAAGGGAAGCGGTGGAAATGCAAAGTTCAAGGGGGTGACTGGCGGGGGGAGCAGGAGGAGTGTGGGGGTGGGAGTGTGCAGGGGACGTCACAGGTTTGGGTCACATTCTATTAAGTGGGCAGCGAGCACACGGAGTTTGCTGTGTTGTCACTCATTTCCTCCACAAACACCCATGGGCCCTGCGGGGGGCGGCCCCGCTCACGGGCCGGGCGGGCCCAGCGCAGTGAACGGGGAAGACGGAATCTCGGGCTGCGTGGCTCTTACATGCTAGTGACCCGGGCACAGTCATTGTACTTCATTTAGAGGATGAACAGCTAAAGGCCATGTCCTAAGTGTCATTCCCACAGCAGCCACTGTGACCCTGCTAGCTGGTCTGGATTCCAGGAGGGGAGCCCCACTTACACTGAAGACCTTGGCCATCTCAGAGTAGGCCTCCAGGGCGGGGCTGGTGCCGGGGTGCGCCAGGCTGATGTTCACGAGGAGACTCAGGGCGCTGACGACATCCGAGGGCTCCTACACACACACACACACACACACACACACACACACACACAGAGAGAGAGAGAGAGTCCGTGTATTAGCACGGGGAAGCGCTAAAGCAGAAACAGGCCACAGTGCTGTCTAGATTACGACTCTGGCATCTTCTCTTCTGCTCTAATCTGCTCTTTGCCTCTCCGCTGAGAAACTAAAGTCAGGGGCTCAGTAAAAACCAGAAGCAGCAATTCTTGGTTAAGCTCCCCAGGAACCTCATTGTGTGTACCTAAGGAATGGTAAATATTTAGGTGATATGCCCAGTTTTTAAAAAAATATATACTTTTATTGATTTCAGAGAGGAAGGGAGATGGACCCATCAATGATGAGAGAGAATCATGGATCGGCTGCCTCCTGCACGCCCCACACTGGGGATCGAGCCCTGGCCTCCTGGTTCGTACGTCAGTGCTCGGCCACTGAGTCCCCCCGCTGGGCAATGTGCCCAGTGTTACTGCTCTAATGACCCTGCGTCAGTCCCCGGCCCTGGTTGCTGGCTGTCTTTTCAGCTCCTACAGCTGAGACCTGGGAGGCCTTGGTGTCCCGAGCAGGCGCCTGGAAGGGACACTGTGACCTGGAAGGGAAGGGACAGGCTGGCTGTCAGGTGACGGACAAGAGGTTCCTTAGAGCCTCACTCTGCTCTGGGAAGCCAGACAAAGGCAATGCCCACGTCCACATCCGAACCCAGCCTCTGACTTCCGATCCAGCCCCCGACTTCCGGGCCAGCCCCGACTTCTGGGACAGCCCCCATTGACTTCCGACTTCCGGCCCAGCCCACAGCAGGAGCCGCTCCCTCCTGGCCCAGGTGAGATGACTCGCATCTCGCTGTCAGGAGGCGGCCACCACCCACCACCGTCTCCACTGGCGTGCAAGGAGGGGGGCTGGCGGTGCCCCACATGCCACTTGGTGCTGAGACGCCCCGTCTAGTGGAAACTACCAATGCCAAGACAGGGTGCGAGTGCCACCTAGCGGTCCTCGCGCGGACACCTCCTGGCTCTTGTCCGGAAAGAACGGGGTACAGACGGCGAGCGCTGGAAATGGGCTGTGCCTCCTCCCGAGAGGCGACTGTTACCACTTAGCCCATCCCAGGCTGGAGTCGGTCCTCGCGAGCCCTTTGGGGCCTGGCTGCGGGGCTGGCACACGGTGGGACCCGTGAGCAGTTAACTGGACAGCGTCTCCCGGCCCCTGCGGACCCCACAGGTGCGCTGGAGCACCAACAGGACTTCTGTCCGACAGCAGCCTGGCTGCTCACCCCCTCGACGGACGGCTGTTCAGTCTGACCTGCCCTTCGGCTCAGGGACAGGAGAGGAGGGAAGGAGCGTTCATTCCTTAAATGGTCCGTACAGTTGCCCCTTCACAACAAAAGGCCAGGCCTTGGCAAACAAGTAACCTTCAACTTGAACAAACACCGATGTGCGTGCATCTGAGCATCAGTTTTATGCCTTTTCAGCTTCTACACCGAGCCTTTCCCGAGGTGGTCTCTCCACCGCCAGCTGTACCAGGAGCACCTGGGCCCCTCACCCTGAGTGTCCCCTGACCTTCAACCCCCGAGTCTGGTGGTGAGGACCCAGGAGACACATTCTGTGAAAGCTTCCTTGGCAACTCCGACGCCTCTTAAACCCTAAGAACCACCTTTCTAGAAAAGTTCTTAGCAGCTTCCTGAGGAAAGTACGCTTTCGAATTCCATTATGTGGTTTCTACAGGGACATGGTCATATAATCCTATCTAATAATAGACAAATATGCAAATTGACCATACCTCCGGCACACCCACAAGCCACGCCCACAAGCCACGCCCACCATCCAATCAGAGCGAGCATGCAAATTAACCCAAACCAAGATGGCTACAGCCACAGAGAGCAAGGTTTCCTAGGTAACAGAGGAAGCTAAGGTTTCCGCCTGCCCTTGCCAGGCCTAAGCCTCCACTCAAGCTACAAAGTTTCAATTACAGAAGGTAAACAAATTCAAACAAATGGCGGCAGAATGGAGCTTGAGAGAGTAGGCCAGGGTTGCCGCTGGCAACAGGGGAAGCAAAGCTTTCCGCACACCCTGGCCGGGCCCACCCGCTTAAGGCAACAAAGTTTCAATTATAACCCCAACACAAATGGCTGCCGGCCTCGGAGGGAGCCCCAGGCTTGGCTCCGCTCCAGGCTACAAAGTTTCAATTGTAGGAAACTTTGAAGGAAAATAAATTCCAGATATCAGGGCCTCCACTTGGATTGCCAGGGGGTGTGGCCAGCCTGCAAACCACCACAGGCCCCTCACTCAGGCTGCCCCACACCCAAAGGGAACCCCAGCCTGATCAGGGACACCCTTCAGGGCAAACCAGCTGGCCCCCACCCCTGTACCAGGCCTCTATCCTATCTAATAAAAGAGTAATATGCAGATTGATCATCACTGCAACACATATATAGCTGCCCCCATGTGGTCAAAGATCCTGCCCCCATGTGGACACAAGATGGCCACCACAAGATGGCCAGCAGGAGAGGGCAGTTGGGAGGCACCCAGCCTGCAAGGGAGGGCAGTTGTAAGGGACCAAGCCTGCAAGGGAGGGCAGTTGGAGGTGATCAACCCTGCAGGAGAGGGCAGTTAGGGGTGACCAGGCCGGCAGAGGAGGGAAGTTGGGGGCAAACAGGCTGGCAGCAGAGTGGTTAGGGGGTGATCAGGCTGGCAGGCAGAAGCGGTTAGGGGTGATCAGGAAGGCAGGCAGACAAGCAGTTGGGAGCCAGCAGTCCTGGATTGTGAGAGGGATGTCCGACTGCCCGTTTAGGCCCGATCCCACCGGGATGGGGCCTAAACGGGCAGTCGGACATCCCTCAAGGGGTCCCAGATTGGAGAGGCTACAGGCTGGCCTGAGGGACAACCCCCCTCCGTGCACGAATTTCGTGCACCGGGCCTCTAGTTAATAAAATAAAGTTCCTGGTGGGAGTGTTCTCCGAGAAGCACATGTCCTACTGGGGAGACTTTCAAACTCCATCTGAACCAGTAATTGCGGCCTCAGGTTAGAGCTCATAATTTTGACCCGATGCCCTACCCCCTTCACCTCTGCGCACTTAACCCAGTCGCGAAAAGCACAGGTGAGGTGGTTCTTTCCAGTTCCTCATAGAGGAACACACTTTCCAGGGAGGAAAATGTCCACGTGAAATCCCCTGTCCACGTCGCGTTCTCCCTGGTGACCATCTTCTAAAGCACGCTGTCCCCGGCGTCTTTAAGGGTTTTACATTTAGCCCCATTAACAGCAACCCCAAATAAACTGTAGCGCCCCTCACTGAATAACGGCCCCCCGTGACCATATGCATTAGCGAGGGAGACAGGCTTCCTGTTCCCAGAAAAAGGAAAGCATTTGTTCGCGAGGCGAGCGTTTTCTGGCTCCTCAGTCTCCCTTTGGATTTTCACCACTTACTGGACCTCAGGGAGGGATGGGAGGAGGGGACCCCCACCTGGATGAGGATGGCGAACGCAGAGCAGGTCTGTCCGGGACCCACGATGGCATTCTTCTGCAGGCCCCGGTCACCGTTCTCCTTAAACAGCCCCCTGGAGGTCACGCGGGACGAATACAGGTCTGCGTCCATGGTGATGTTATAGGTAATGGCTGTGATGAAAATCATAGAGATGTTACGACAAAAACCTCTAAAGGAAAAAGCATCCCTGTCTTACCGTGTCTTACTGGGTGAAGTCTCTGACTCTGAGAAAATGTAAAAGCGGCTTTTAAGTTGCTGGGCTGTGAGCCGTGGCCGGCCCAGGGCAGTCGTGACTCTAGGTCTGGTAGGATGTGTGTGACTGTGGCACCGAGATGCCGTTCAAAGACACGTGGCTGGACACGGGGGAAGGAAAGTGGGCGTGCCCCGGGAAATCTCTGAGTGGGATTGGCCAACTTACTCCCTCACACTTTGGTTTCCAAGCATCATTCGTAACACGATGATGCAACAAGGAAAGACAGTTATTGAGTGCCCACAGCTGAGCATTGCTGTTCCTTTGCATTCTTTTTACCGCTTCTTTTTAGTTCATTAGATTCTCTTATATTTCATCCATCTTTGTTAACCTCCTGAAGTCATTGGAGCAAGAAAAGTTATACAATATTTCTAATAGATATTTTAAAGGTAAGCTGTATAATTGATGTCTTTGAAAGTCAAGTCAACTTTTAAAATATTGAAAGTAACACAATAAGAAGGAGTAACCCCAAATAAGGCAGTTGGTGCTATGAATAGTATCATCTCTCTCGATTTTGGCCAGGCGGTCAGCAGACTTGGTTGAAGGTTCCGACAGTTTAGACACTGGCTATTGGCATCAGTTTTTGCCACACTGGTTTTTCATTTCGTTTTTCCCGGGTTGGTGTTATCGGCTCTATAGATGAGGAAATGGAGGTTCTAAGAGGTTGAACAAGTTGCCTAAAGTCATGCAGCTATGAACAGCGGACTTCGGATTCAAACCAAGCTGTCTGATTACGTTAGTCTATTTGTTTACACTTAACAAGACACCCACAGGACGACCCGTTTCTAACGTTTAGGGCCAAACACTGAAACAGCAGCAAAGGAAAGAAGTCACTTAACCGCGGGCGAAGCCAGCTGCTGAGCCGCTGCGGCAGGGGAGGGGAGGGGAGGTGTGGTGGGTAGAAAACACGAGCGAGAGGACGTGGACCTTGGCCAGGCCCTGGAAGGTGACCTGGCCCATCCAGGAGACGGTGACAATTTCTGCTGGCATGTGCCCAGGGTGTAAGCCACCGTCTCCGCTGGTAGAACCCATCTCAGACTCATACCCCTTCTCTGCATTCACTTTGCAGATTGAAAACACTGGGCATAAATGATACATTCGTGTGTCTCTCCTCATGAATCCATGCTTATTAATGCCTCGAGAGCAGGAAGCATCTTGGTTCTGGTACTGAACAGCTCTGCGTGGATCGTGGCCTGGCCGGCGTGCCGAGCCCTCAGTTCCTGCGGGAGGGCCCAGGGTGACTGCGAGCCGAGGTGATGGGGGACTCGGGCGGCAGACACTCGGAGGACAGAGTGGGGAGAGCCTGTGACCGTGTCGTAGAGATTACAGCCCGGTCACCTCCCGGAGATGCTGAAGGAAGCCCTACGCCACGCCTCCCGCCTTGGCACATCCCAGCCCCTCAGCGCGTGGCAGTGAAACGTGTGCGAGTGAAACCCGATTTCTGTGGGTCCACAAACTCGAAGCCCGAGTTACACTCAGGACTGGCATCCCGGAAGCACACCGCTCCGTCCACATGACCCCGCTCCACTCACCCACGCGGCTGCTGGGCGTGGCGGGTCTGAACTTCGCCCTCAGGCAGAGTTTGAGGCGGATCTCCGCATTCTTGTTGAACAAGATGATTTTTTCTGGTGTGAACGCAGCGTCTACAGACACATCAGCAATGCTCTGCGACCTGAAAGACACAGTGCGGACAGACCGATGGACAGACGGCCAAGTACAGGTGTGCTAACTTCACAGGGGACCAGTGCCTGGAGGGTCCAATCCCCCCCCCCCCCCATCCCGCTCCATCTGAGCAGCTGGCAGCACTCAGGTGGGACGCTCTGAGCTGGCGCAGGGACGCCGTTTCCTGTGTGGGACCGTGGCACCAGCACAGTGCCCTTTAACGGTGTGGTTTAATCAGTGCACGCGTGGGCACGGGCCGAGTCTGCGGGCTCCGCAGAGGGGCCCGCGGTCCTGGTCCAGCTGGACGCAGTGCCATGCATTTTTCTCGTAAAGACAGGGGAGACGGGGTGGCAGGGGGGGTGGCAGGCTGAGGTGTGTGCTTGTGGCGGCTTCCTGTTGCCTCGGTGACTGGCAGCGGTTCCGTACAGCATGGCGTGTGACCACGATGCTGGCCATTAGCCTGATGCCGGGAACTGGGGAGGAGGCCGCCCCAGGCAGGGGCTGCAGACTCGGCCTGCCTCCGCCCTTTGGCACCTGAGGGCCTTTCCCACACGCACCGCCTCGTTGCTCCTATGCCACTCCTGTGAAGGGGGTGGACACAGGCCATGTCCGCTTATCACGCAGACGTCTGAGGCACGAGGATGCCGGTAACGGGCCAGTGTGCCGAGTCACAGTTGGGAGAAACCACAGCAGGTGGGCAGTTAGAGGCCCTGGTCTCCTCGGCCCCTGGGCGGTGGGATTTGCACGCCATCATGTGACCTCTTGGGCACACCGTGCCCACTGACAAAGCAGCCAGAAGAAATCCACAGGCTCCCTGTCCCTCAAAGCACCACGAGAAGATACAGAAAACCTTTCCTTCCCTTGTCAGGACTGGAGTCCATTGAGAAGGTGTCGATAACGAGTCATGCCTCTCCCGGCCCCTGACGGGCAGTCACAGAAGCCTCATCGCAGAGGCAGCGTGGCCACCACCCTCGGCGCCCGGGCAGCCCAGGAGGGGGCTTTCGGTGAGTCCGCCTCTTGGAGAAGCTGAGCATTTCTCCCAGGAGACAGGGCACTGATTTCGGGGGTTTGGGAAACTTGTTTTTTGAAACTTATTCTCAGGAAGTCGCCCAGACAAGCCCGTCTCAGCACCAAGGGAAAGTGGCACCAGCCCACTCTGGCTGAGTGTCAGTAATGGACTTCGGGTGTCCGGCCTGCTCTGAAGAATCGATTCATCTTCCGAGGAAAAGGTCTGGCCATCACTGACCGCACTGCAGAGCGTGTCCTCGCAGAGCAGGGATATGGCCCTCCGGGGAGGCTGCCCGCCAAGACGGGCACAGTCAAGTTCACTGAGGTGTAATTGCTGACTGTTTAAAAACCAGTCATATAGTCCTAGCTGGTGTGGCTCAGTGGATAGAGTGTCAGCCTGCAGACTGAAGGGTCCTTGGTTCCATTCCGGTCAAGGACACATGCCTGGGTTGCAGGCTCCATCCCCAGTAGGGGGTGTGCAGTAATTCTTGTCATTGATGTTTCTCTCTCTCTCTCCCTCCCTTCCTCTCTGAAATCCATAAAAAAAATATATTGGGGGAAAAAATCAGTCCTGTAGCCCAGCCAGTGTTGCTCAGTGGTTGGGTGTTGACCTATGAACAAGGAGGTCATGGTTCAATTTCCGGTCTGGGTACATGCCCGGGTTGCAGGATCAGTCCCCAGTGGGGGGTGTGCAGGAGGCAGCCAATCGATGATTCTCTATCATCATTGATGTTTCTATCTCTCTCTCTCCCTCTCCCTTCCTCTCTGAAATCAATAAAAATATATTTTTAAAAATTAGTCATATAATTATGTTATCACTCCTTGTATTTTTCCAATGGTATGTTACTCTTAACTGGTTTTAACTGATTTTATTCAGTCGATATATTTTCTTATTTTTAACATCTTAAATATGATCCTTCAGTCTTATTTTTCCACATAAAGATTTCATTAAGACAATTCATCTTGTTTTTCGAAAGCACGAGTGAGATACTGTACATAGTGCCATTAAACTCAGAAACAGCACAACATCAATGTGTAGCTTTTCTGTTCCTGATGTATTTGGACATTTAAAGCACAATTTCCAACAGAAACAAGTGAATGAATGGTTGAACTGTATCTTCTTGGGAACTCTTGATGAAATTCTCAATTTCTTTCTGGTTCCATTCCCTCATCAGCCCCATACATTTATTTTTGTCCTTGAACCGCATGGCGCTTGAATCTCTTATTGTTCCTGCTCTTCAGCGCCCACTGGTTCAATGAGGGGCCACTAAACCGACACAATGGCTTCCAGTTCATGACTAATACTTCTAAAAGGAGCCTCTTAACCACACGCAGAGCTGCCCTGCGGTCTGAGCGCCCAGTATGCTTAGGGCATCTCATGAAGCTTCCTCCCTGGGAGCCAGCGAGGGCTCTTTGGAGACAATCTTTCAAAACACCCTGGAGACCATTTCCATGCCCTCTGCTCACCACAGAGAAGAGGCGCTGGATTCTAATGGGAAGCAAATGTTTTTCTCTCCCACCAGGGAAGGCAGTCCTTCCTTTACAAAAACCAGTGCCCTAGATTCTTAGATAATGGACGTGGCCCCTCCGAGGACCACCAGGGAGATCTAGGTCAGCACGCGGCCCCTCCGAGGACCACCAGGGAGATCTAGATCAGCACGCGGCCCCTCCGAGGACCACCAGGGAGATCTAGGTCAGCACACGGCCCCTCCGAGGACCACCAGGGACATCTAGGTCAGCACGCGGCCCCTCCGAGGACCACCAGGGAGATCTAGATCAGCACGCGGCCCCTCCGAGGACCACCAGGGAGATCTAGGTCAACATGCGGCCCCTCCGAGGACCACCAGGGAGATCTAGGTCAGCATGCGGCCCCTCCGAGGACCACCAGGGAGATCTAGGTCAGCACGCGGCCCCTCCGAGGACCACCAGGGAGATCTAGATCAGCACGCGGCCCTTCTGCAGGCCCCGCGGAGCAATCTGCTCTACATGCCGGCCCTGCTTCATTGGCTGCTCTGTGTCTGCCTCGCTCACTCACCAGAGCTGGACAACTTGTCCAAAGGCGCCAATGGACACATCGGTGATGGAATCCCCATTCAGGTCTCCAAAGCCGTCCAAGGACCTCCCGAAGTACTGGAGCCGGCTCCGGAAGGCTCCGTCGGATCCCAGGATTTTCTGAAAGGGTACGTTTGACATGCAATTATAGGGCACGGCAACTGGAATGGAAAAAGGCATCTTGTACACGGCCCCGTCACAGTCTCCACACAGCCTCTTCCCAGGTGGCCTTCTTCTCCCTAAAACACCATTCACTTTCCATCTCATCTTACCTGATTGCTTTTTCATTCTTGCAGCCACACTTTCATCAGAGAAACAGCATGAATCTTTTCCCATAAAACCACAAACCAGCACCAAGCAGGGAAGGATCGGTGGCCGGGGCAGGAGCTGACGCAAGTTCAGGTCCCAATTCCCACCCTCCCTCACATCCCAGCTCTCTACTCCAAGCTGCCTTCCCAGCGAGGCCTCCTGGGTCACCCGCATCCCTAAAAATTCATTCCCTATTTCACTAAAAAAATTCCTTATCATTTACTACTACCTGGAACAGTTCATCGCATTTTTCTTATATTCCCCTGTCCCCTCCACGAAGAGCAGAATTTTGTCTGTCCTTTCTTTGCGACATCCCGCAGTCAGGACAGCCCTGGCATGCTGTGGCAGCTCACTCAACATTCACTGAAGGAGTGAATAGTTCCGAGAGGAGAGGGTGGCGTGGATGGTCCCCAGGCTACGCTCCAGCCGGGCACGATGATGCCCCCGTGAACACATCACCGTGGACGCCAGGTTACCTGGGAGAACTTGGTGCGGACGGTGCCCCCGTGGCCGTTGTAGATGTACACGGCCCCTGCGTTCTGATGCTCCAGAGGCGACCCCACGATCACGTCATTGAAGCCGTCCATGTTGACGTCCGAGAGGGCGGCGATGGCGGAGCCGAACCGCGCGTTTTCCACGCCCTCGGGGCCTTCCAGAAACTGGTGCCAGTTCAAAATGCCCTTGAGAAGGGAAGAGGGGTGAGTAACGCAGACCTTGCAGCCTCACAATTTCAATTCACAGCCAGCGATGGCCACACCCACTTGCAAGCTGGTAAGTGGAGAGGGTTGGAAACCCAGAATTCAAAATCCTCCAGTTATGGTGAGAATTATAAATAAGAATTTCGTAAGCAAGGTCATAGGAATCTGCTCATAAGGCAAGGTGCGAGGAGGCAATTCTCTTCAGCAGCAACCTACATAAAGGCACCCACTCCTGTCTCCTCTTTTCCTTCATGTTGGTATCTTCCCCTGCTTCTATGCCTTTGATTTAAAAATTTTTGGTGGCAACTTATTGATATTTTGAATAAAATTAAGGTGGAGACAAAATAAAATGCAAGATCTTAATTTAGACCGTTACGGAAAGATTACTGAACCGTGGCATAATTTTCATGGTACAGAAAGTGAAAAGCGAGATCATTCATATCCCAGTATAAGAAACACTAAACAGTTCCGCCCAAAGAAAAGACCTTTCCTTGTAAAAGACGCGGTCATTTCTTCAGATTTTGAAATCAAGAATGGGGATGTCCCGTGACCTCACGAGAGAGCCACGCTCCTCACCGGAAACCAGGCCGTGCTACTTCCCCCTCGCCACACTCGTCTAGAAATCTGCATGTCACCAACTCTGCATGTCACCAACTCTGCATGTCACCAACTCGTCTCCCCTGCAGCCATGCAGAAAAGCTGGCCAGCAAGAAACAGTTACGAATCTGGGATCTGCAAACCTTCAACCACGTGGCTCTGCCCTTTCCTGATTGAATGCTCAATTATGCATTCTTCGTGTGCTTTAGAATTGTCTTACTTGCTCTGTTGAAGGGCTAATTTTTGCATTAATTTGAATACATAAGGGAGGACAAAATATCACAACAGCTAAACATAATACTATGCTAATGTCAGCGTCCCTTGCCCACCCCCCCCCCTGTGGTCATCTGAGTTTCTATGGCCCTGTACTTATGTGCATAGCTTTAGAGAGTTCAGCCCACCAGCTGGAAAGACGGATTTTCCATGTTGGCGCGTGCTACGTTTGATGTGCAAGGACTGGAAAGTCCCGGAGTTGGACGTATACCTAAACGTTACACTAAGCAATGGAATTTCCTGACGGCTGATGTGCAAAGCATCCAGGGTTACCCGGAGGTTTCCAGGGGCCTGGGACCATTTGCCTATTTCACTGTAAAACGTCCACAAGACAGTGTTGAGCAGTTATTGTGATCTCTTTACAGCAGAGAAGAATAACTGGGTAAGACACGGTAAATACACAGGTGTTTGTGTGTGTTTAAGAACAATGTGCATTTACCACTTCCTGCGTAAGAGAACATCCATGCGAAGATTTCATGGAAAATGTCAGTGCACAGGAAGCTCTAGGTCAGGTTCTAGGTTAATGTGATTTTAAAAATGATAACTGAACGGTGACAACCTCCAAATAATGAAACAGAAACATATGTACATGAAAATCATCTACACTAATAAAAGATAAATATGCAAATTGACTGTCTCTTCACAACACCCACCAGCCAATCAGGAGTGGGTATGCAAATTAACCCAACAAAGATGGCGGCGGCCCCTGGGCAGTACGCATGCAGGTGCAGAGTGGCCGGGCGGGGCAGGATGCCTGCTATGAGGGGGAGGGCGGGGGGCGGAGGGAGCTACAGAAGCAGCGCTCTGGCTGGAGCGAAGACTGAAGTCTCTGGCTGGAGCGATGGCCTGGGTCCCGGGTGCCGGAGGAAAACCAGTGCCGGCAGCCAGGGGAAGAAAGGCCTATTGCACAAATCTTCGTGCAATGGGCCTCTAGTCATTCAATAATAGACTTTCTTTCATCAAATGCAAAAAGGCAGGCTACCTTTTACTAACCAGTACTAATCCACATGAAACTAAGTCCGCGTCACCATGTGGTACCTTTGTGATGGTGAACAGGTAGACTTTCCCCTCCTCTTTCTTCAGGTCGTTCATGAACATGGGCGCACCCACCAGGAGCACGTCTGTCACGCCGTCCTTGTCCACATCCACGGAGCAGAGCACGCTTCCAAAATAAGAGCCGATCTGGAGCAAGGAAGCAGATCACCTTAGGATTCCTGGGACTCCACACGCCTCGTGTGACGCTGGACTTTTATTTACTCATTCGACAACTAAGAGTGAGTGCTTACTACCTGTGAGGTGCCAGGGACATAAAGATGGATGACACAGCCCCTTCTCTCAGCCTGTGTCATCAGCTCAAGTGCAGGGTGCCCCCAAATCACCAAGAAAACACCTTTAAAACTACAGATTCCTGGGGCCCATTTCCAGAGATGCGGAGGCCATGCCTAGGAAGTGGCCCAGAAGACAGCATTTTTATAAACACGCCAGGTGTGTCTGCTGCTAGGGGTCAAAGACCACACTTAGAAGGTATAAGGGTGTGTTACGAAGAAAGGGGGAGGAGAGGAGAGAGGTGGAACAAATGCTGTGCTTCCATGGAAAATATGTTATAACGCAGGAGAGTGCCAAATATTGTGAGTGAGTGCTGGGAGCCAGGGCGGCTTAGGAAGATGAGTGTTGTATGAACTGCATCTTAAGAGCCGCCAAGGAGTTTCCAAGTGGAGAGGAGGGGACAGAGGAGGGATGGCTGGAGAGACGGGGCCCGGAGGGTGAGGGCGAGAGAACGTGAAGTGAGAGCGGCTGGGGATTTGAATGTTCATTTCATCCAACCATTGCTCAACACATGTCGCTGTGTATACCTCGGAAGGATTTGGAAATAAAAAGGAACGATTCCTTTCATTGCACTTTCATTGTTTTGTTTTTCTCAAAATAAAAGCACCTTTTCAAAAGAAGTAGGGAGGAGGGAAAGGAAGTGACCTTGGCTGGTTTGGGTCAAGGAGGTAGAAGACCCGGGGAGGCTTCTCCTGGGAAGCTGACAGTGGGATCAGACCGAACCCTGAGAAGGGGAGCCTGTGGGGAGTCTTTTCTCCGCCTCGGGGGACAGCACTTCCGCTGGCTATCGGAGAGCCGTGATCTCATCTCAACTACGTGCCTCCCCCGAGGTCAGAGATGCCCAGTGAGGACACAGGATCTCCCAGCTGACCTGGGCCCTGTGGGCACCACTGGGACAGTCATGCCGTTTCTGACCCGGGACGGTCCCCCGTCAGAGGAGAGAGGGAAGGAGAGCTGCTCTCCTCCCAGCGAGTCGCAGCCACAGCAGCCACTCCCTGTCACTATCTCTCCGAATCCTCGGCTCCCAGCGGGGTCGCCTCCAAGCGGCGGTTAGGTGCTGTCATCACGGCCTTACCAATCTGGGAGTCAAAAATATGGAGTGGGGTCCAGCTGGCGTGGCTCAGTGCTTGAGCAACGACCTATGAACCAGGAGGTCCCAGTTTAATTCCGGTCAAGGGCACATGCCCAGGTTGTGGGCTCAATCCCCAGTGTGGGGCATGCAGGAGGCAGCTGGTCAATGATTCTCTCTCATCATCAATGTATCTATCTCTCTCTCCCTCTCCCTTCCTCTCTGAAATCAATAAAAAATATATATTTTAAAAAAATATGGAAAAAAAATGGAGTGGGAAGAAGCCAAACAGCACGGCTCTGCAGCGCCCCCAGGACAGGGTCTGAATGACAGCTCAGCCCCATGAAAGCTGTGACCTAGAAAGAGAGTCAATCTCTCAGGAACCTGTCCAAGGACCCGGCCAGTCTCAGGATTGTCGGGAAGATTTCAGGAATATTCAAGTAAAGGCCGACGCCAGAGCCAGCCCGGGGGTAGGCGGTCAATAAAGGGTCATTTCCACTCCCCCCCCCCGACCCCCCACTCCCCCCGCCCCAGCTGTCCCTGAAATTAATTTCACCTGCTGAGCGATGGACTTTACCTGGTCGCCTCTGTGAGCCTGAATCACCGTGACGTTGCCATTCTCATTAACACTGTATAGCACTATCTGGCCCGTGTAATTCGCCCGAGGGGCGCCCGCGACAAAGTGGACTCCTTTTCCGGTAGAGATGGCGGCCACCGAGTAACCTGGGAGAGAAGGAGACGGTGGGGACCACGGACCGGCTGGGCCTCACAGGCTTGCGGAACTGGGGGCGTGGCGGAGCCCTTTCTCCGTCCTGAGCCTGTCACTCAGGGCTCATCTTCCTGTGTCCACGGTGACCTGCTCCTGCCCTCTGACCAGCAGCACTGCCCCGCGTAGTGGACATCTACCCGTGAAGCTGACCCGAGATTCTGGCTGTCCCCATCAGCCACTCATGAACCTGGCCCTCAACAACTTCCTTCAGGGAGTCACTGGATGGATTTCAACGGTACTGCTGCCGCCCTCGCCGGCTCGGCTCGGTGGGTAGAGCATTGGCCTGCGGACTGAAGGGTGCTGGGTTGCAGGCTCAATCCCCCGCGGGGGCATGCAGGAGGCAGCCGGCCAGTGATTCTCTCTCTTCATTGATGTCTCTCTCTCTTCCTCTCTGAAATCAATAAAAATACGTGGTTTTTTTAAGGAAATGCTGCAGAGCGGGAGGAACACGGGCTTTGGGGTCAGTCCCCGCTTCGAATTCTGGATCTGCCTCTCACTGTGTTGTTCACCTGCAGGCACACCACGCACCTCCTTGGCTCTAAAGGTACAGGGGGACCCTAAGCCTCGCTCGGGGGTTGTTGGGAGGGCTTCAACGTCCGCGTCGATACAGAGTCGGCAGCTCAGGGATTAGCCCGCAGTAAGTGTTCAACATCCATGGCTGCGCATTCCAGGAAAAACAGGCTGAGCGCTCCCATTTTATCATCTCTCACTTGCTGCACTGGCTCCTAGGAACTATGTCCACTTTGGAGAAATAACTGTCACAGGAGTAACAACCACTGGACAGCCGGGAGACTGGCAGGTGCAATACAGGCGTCCTCAGCAGTTATGGCGAAGGCCTGGTTGGCAGAAAGGGGGCATGCACACTGGGAGGTAAACATAAGGGCAGGCGTGCCTGCCTCACCTAAGTAGGAGCTGTGGTTTCTGTCTTGCAGGATTTGGTCGAAGGCTTGTTTGGAGAAGATCAGGTGTCCGCTGGCCGTCTGCTGAACAACGGTCCCGCTCCAGTCATAAGCCCCGACTGCACCCAGCATGAGGACGTCCTAAACCAGGGGAAAGGCAGGGTCAACGCACGTCACCTCTAACGCGGGAGGGCTCAGCGTAGGCCCAGCGTGGAGAGAAACTGTCCAGGTTTGGGGGGGAACTCAGCACGGTGAAGTGAGATTGTACACACAGGTTGACATAGCTCCGAGTCGTTTGAACATACTTGTGCTGGAGGGCAAGCCCCCATGGGCTAAGCTACCTCGGGCTCTCCTGAGTATGAGATGATATGGATCAATCTTTCTAAGGAGCTAGAATCAGGGAGCACGTAGCCATATTCAAATTTCCACTCAAAGGCCCCCATCTGCAAACGCCGAACAGTCAGCGGGAACCTCTCACCTCAGGATTCATGAGAGAAGCTCACGGTTGGGTATGAGGAGCTGAGAGGTGGGGAACGATGCTGACAGCGGAAGGAGGTCAGGGCCACTGGGCACTGCTAACACTGTCCCCCCCACCCCGTCGTGGGAGGCCCTATCCAGACCCTTCTATTTTCAGCTTTCCTCTTGACTCCTTCTCAAATGTTCCTCCATCATGTCTCTCCTGTCCCATCTACTTGGAAATAGCACAGGCACAAAAGCTGCCGTAGCTGTGACAGTGGATCCCACATAGGTTGCCACAGGTCAGCACTGGTGGGGGGAGGGCAGAGGAGACAAGCGACTCTGTAAACTGAAGGGTCCCGGGTTCGATTCTGGTCAAGGGCACGTACCTCAGTTGCAGGCTCCTCCCCGGCCCGGACCCTGGTCAGGGCTCGTGCAGGAGGCAACCCATCCATGTGTCTCTCTCACATCGATGTCTCTCTCTGTCTTCCCCTCTCTCTCCACTCTCTCTGAAATCAATGGAAACATGTCCACGAGTGAGGATGAACAACAGCAGCAACAAAAAACCCGGAAAGCAGGGAGGGGAGGCATGATGAACCGGTGTGTTTAGGTGGCCAGTCAGCAACGCCAAGAAACTCAGCGCTGTGACCAGGAACAGGACCTGCTGATGCACAAGGCGCCGTGCGCGTGGGGTAAGCGCAGGGGCCGCGTGGCTGGCATCTGATATACACACGTGTTCAGGAGAGTAATCCGCGCTGAACCCCACTTGGGACATCTGCATCTGGAAGTTATCTCCGCCTTGCACGGTGCCTGGGAAAGGACAGTGTCAGGAATTATATCACCGTCAATCATTTTAAATGAAATTTTCAATCATACATGTACACGCATGCGCACGTGCACACACACACACACACACTCACACAATGTTCTAATGTTCAATAAAAAATATAGGGCTGGCAGAGTGGCGAAATCACTAAAAAAGTATTCCAACAGACATGGGAATCCACACTAAATTTTTCTAATTTTAAAAGTATACATGTTTTAGTAAACACATTCAAGAATTTCAGAAACTATAACAGTGTAAAAAAGTAAAACTCTTACAATTACGAAAACTATTTACTGTGCAAAAAGGTAAAACTATTTACAATTTTATAGCTATCACTGAATTGCCCTGGAAATGTTATCCGTGTTATCAATAAGCTGAGCGTCTCCGCTTTTCCATAATCGCTCCAGGATTAAACGTGACTAGTCTGTTATCTCCTGAACATAAAGTAACAGGGCTGCAATTCAGATTTTTAAATAATTACTGACATTGGGACTATTTTCTTATGTTTACTGGCCATGTGTGTTTTATCTTTTAGAAATGACTTAGTCATGTCCTTTGCGTCTTTTTCTCGCTGATTTGTCAGAGTTCTCTTCCCACAAGGCATGCGCGTCCACCTTGCAGCACGTGTGGATGCGGTGATGGGATGAAGAATCAGCGAGGGCTGGGAGGAGGCTGGGGTGATGGGATGAAGAATCAGCGAGGGCTGGGAGGAGGCTGGGGTGATGGGATGGAGAATCGGAGAGGGCTGGGAGGAGGCTGGGGTGATGGGATGGAGAATCGGAGAGGGCTGGGAGGAGGCTGGGGTGATGGGATGGAGAATCGGAGAGGGCTGGGAGGAGGCTGGGGTGATGGGATGAAGAATCGGAGAGGGCTGGGAGGAGGCTGGGGTGATGGGATGGAGAATCGGCGAGGGCTGGGAGGAGGCCGGGGAGGAGGCTGGGAGGAGGCTGGGAGGAGGCCGGGGAGGAGCGCTACCTTCGATGCTGAAGATGTGCTCTCCGATGGTGCCCGCCTTCTCCAGCAGCGCGGCTTCGTCGGACACGTTGAAGAAGTACCTCTCGGTGGGGGCACTGGCGATCGCTTTGATTTCTTTTATTAGGTTTTTCGTGTCGAGGGCATTTCTGTTTAAGTACCCGAGGACCTTGGGAGCAGAGGGAGAGGGGCAAAGGTCGGAACTGAGGTGCTTCTGTCTCCCTATTCGCACCCCAGGGCCAGGCGACTTCTGGCAGAGCAGGCCCCCCGGAGGAGTAACCCACACCCCACACCCACAGGACCCAACCAGCGGGAGCAGAAAGTGCTCAGCGGTGGGGCTCAGTGGGTGAGCATCGACCTAGGAACCAGGAGGACGCGGCTCCATTCCCAGTCAGGGCACAGGCCCGGGTTGCAGGTTCGATCCCCAGTGGGGGGTGTGCAGGAGGCAGCCAATCCATGATTTTCTCATCATTGATGTTTCTCTCTCTCTCTCCCTCTCTCTTGGTCTCTGACATCAATAAAAAATATTTTTTATAAAAAAGCAAAAACGGTAAACATCTCTTTTTGTGTAAAGTGTCAGGGGCCATGAGGAGGTGGTCTAGGGAGGTGATGATGTAGAGGAGTATTACCCCCCTCCCCGCCCCCCGACAGGGCAGGAATGCCTCACCGCGATGCCGAACCGCAGGATGTTGTCCTCGTTACACTGCGCGATCACGGCGCTCAGCATGGAGCCGTCGTGCGACTCGCCGTCGGTGACAACCACCATGACCTTGGTGGCGCCTGGCCGTCCCCCAGCAGCCGCCGTGTAAGCTCGGTCTCTGTGGCAGAGCAAACGGAAGGCTCACTACCCGTGAGGGCGTTCCAACGGGCCCTGTCCTTAGACTTGCAACCCCTGTGAGCAGGACCTGGGGACTCGGCTTGTCTCTCCCGTTGGGCGGACACCGGTCAGGGCACGCGGCCTGTAGCTGGAGGGGACCCTGACCGCGGAACCCTGGCCGGGCGCGGGCAGGCCTTTCCTCCGGCTTCTCCACGCAGTACGTGACGGAGCACGTCAACTCTCCCTCCCGGTGACCCCTGAGCAGCGTGGGAGAGCCGGTTACTGCCTCTCTGTCTTTCCTCCCTCACAAGCACGATGGGTGCGGCGGCTCACCTTGCGTACTGAATGGCTTTGAACGTGTTGGTGAGGTCCCCGCCGTTCTGGACCGTCCTGGATGTCGCCGCGATCATCTCAGCTTTGCTTTTAAAGGTGTTCAGGTTGAACACAACTCTGGGCTCGTTGGCATACTGAATGAGCCCCACCTGCAGGAGAGCAGACGTTCGCAAACGCTTGTCATTAAGTTAGAAGTCATTTCTATGTGGCCAATAGGATAAAAACCCAACGTGCACTTAGATGTGGGCTGATAGCTTAACGGAGTCATTTTCATCTTTGTTTGTAAGACCGGTTACTTTTCTTCCAGGGAAATGACTCCTCTGTTGGAGGCTGTACGTCAAGCGTGTCAAACTCACGGCCGCATGCGGCCCACAACCAATATTTTTGCGGCCCAGCCAATATAACGGTATATAAGAAACACTTTAATAAAAATTTTGTAACTTAATTTTTACACTATCCTGTTATACATAATTATTAATAACAAACTACAATGTTCAATCAGTAATGACTGATTACTATAATCGTGTTGCATTCATTTCTCGCACATGCCTTACGCGCAGGCGCACCATTTCTCTCCACTAATACCAGCGGCAAATATTTTAGCAGCCGATGACCACGACATTAGTATTGGACTGACTTGGTTGGTGTGCGCAACAGGAAATATTTCTCTTTCAGACAACAAGAAAAATAGGTTTGTTTGCGTTACTCAGTGTCTGGTAAGTTAATGTTTAAGAAAAAATATTAATTCTTATTAAAATTTTCTATTTTATGTTAACAATGACTCATTTATTTCAGCCCTTTGTCTTCAGCATGTCTCTATCGCAATAAACCTACGTTTCTATGGAAATGGAAGCTTTTGGGTTTTTTTTGCGGCCCACATACACTTAAACCTTGCTTATTTGGCCCGTGGTAGCCTTTGAGTTTGACACGCTTGCTGTGCGCGTAGAGCAACAGCACTGATCGACAAGCAAGACGATGTGCTATTGTGTACGATTTGGTCCTCAGGAGGAATAGCTGTAAATGTTTAAGCACTGCCCTACAGTATTTTAATGTGGATAAGTATTATAATAAAAGTTCATACCAGAAAGATATAAGTGATATAAACACTTTAATTCATGATGGATGCCAATATGTAAATAACTGTGAACAGCTGTGGGTGGGAGAGGACATCTCATCAACTCAGGAGAAGTATATAATGAGCAAAGAAGAAGCGTTCAAGCCCTGGCTGGTTTGGCTCTGCAGATAGAGCGTCGGACTGCGGACTAAAGGGTCCCAGGTTCGATTCCAGTCAAGGGCACATTGAGCCTGGGTTGTGGGCTAGATCCCCAGTGGGGGGCATGTAGAAGGCAGCCAATCAATGATTCTCTCTCATCATGGATGTTTCTATCTCTCCCTCCCTCCCCCTTCCTCTCTGAAATCAATAAAAAATACATTTAATAATAATAAGAAGAAGTGTTCGAGACAAGTGGTCACTGCTCATAGTCGATGCAGTCACCCCGAGAGTGTTACTGTGCGGGGTTTCCTCTCACGGCATTTCGGGTCTGAGACCTCACCTGTGGGTGTGGCCTGGGGTCTCTGGGCTTCAGAGAAACGCCCTTTGAGAGTCTGACCTGAGAGCTGAGACAGAACAACTTCTCAGCAGACGTCACCCTCACCCTTTAGCTCCGGGGTGGGGAACGTCCGGCCCACATGCCTGCATTTGGTCTGGCCCAGCCAAGGCCTTAGGGGTGAGTTAATTAAATGTTTGACCAAATAGAGCAGGCTGATTTTTAAGTTGATAATTTTGTATGGCTCCAGAACGATGTTATAAACATCCAAATGGCCCTTGGCAGAAAAAAGGTTCCCCACGCTTGCTTTAGGTCAAGAGGCTCAAACACTGCTTTTCACTTCTTTTACTGTCCTTGTTCTCAGCACCGCAATCACCCTGGATGCCTGGGGCTCCCGGGGCAGGAAGTGGGGTGAGAGGCCGCTGGCCCAGGGGCTCTGAGACACTGTCCTGTGTCAGGAAGGTGAAGGGGCGGGGCCTGGATGGCTCCGTTCCATCAGCACTTTCACGAGGTGGAGAAAATACATCACCGACCACTGGTTTTAGGTTTTGTAAGACCTGAGAGAGAGGAAAGGACCCAGAATAACGGGGAGTCCAATCTGAGAAGACAGGACACGGCCCTGAACTTCCGGGTGAGAACGGGGAGAGCTGAGGAGGAGATGTACGGAGATGTGGGGTAACAAGACTTCCAGGACGCCGGGAGCTGGCCCCGTTGACAGCGGTCCATGGGCTGCTACAACCAGAACGCCCCCCGAGGGGCAGAGCTAACAGGGAAGGAAGAAAGAAAAATCCCCAGAACTTTAAAAGTAAGTCTATTCCCTTTTACAGAGGCAGGAAGCTTTGCTCCCGAGTCCGGCTGCCTGTCCCCAGAAGACGGAAAAGCAAATCCAAGACCCTCACAGCAGCGGTCGCCAGCCTTTCGGAACTCACGGGCCACCAGGGTCCGCAGACCTCCGGCTGGCGACCGCTGCCTTAAAGCACGGAGAACTACGCCACGCTAGCGTAGAGGCCCGTCCTGTGTAGGAAGGGGGGGGATACTAGATAAAAGACGAGATGAAACATAATAAAAGACTACAAAATAATAGAAAGTGGAATTATGCTGTCTACAGACTTATTTATAAAAATCCCAGAATTCAAAAATAACTGTTTAGCAACAAGGAGTAAAAAAGATAAGAAAGTCATTATCAGTCCAAGTAGGTGTAAAGAAAATATACATATCTGATTTTAAAATCCTATCTAATAATAGAGTAATATGCAAATCAGGCATCACTCCATGACAAAATGGTGGCCCCCATACCCACAAGATGGCGGCGCCCAGTCCCCTCAGCCCCGCTGCTGGAGTGTCTGGCCTGTCCCACCAGCAAACAGAGCACTGAGAGCAGGGCATGGTTGCTTCCTTAGTGCTGCGGCAGCGGGAAGCCGCCAGGCCCTGCGCACACGGAGCCGGCGGAGGAGCAGGGCATGGAGTCTTCCCGATGGTCGCTGCAGCGATCGGGAAGACGCCAGGCCCTGCACACACGAAGCCGGCGGAGGAGCAGGGCATGGCGTCTTCCCGATGGTCGCTGCAGCAATCGGGAAGACGCCAGGCTCTGCGCACACGGAGCCAGCAGAGGAGCAGGGCCTGTCGCCGCGGTGATCAGGAAGCCACCAGGAGCTGGCGGAGGAGCAGGGCCTGTCGCTGCGGAGATCGGGAAGACGCCAGGCTCTGCGCACACGGAGCCGGCGGAGGAGCAGGGCATGGCGTCTTCCCGATGGTCGCCGAGGCAATCGGGAAGACTCCAGTGCCAGCAGAGCAGGGCATGGTGGCTTCCTGATCTCGACAGCCGGGAAGCCGCCAGGCCCTGCAAAGCCGGGCATGGCGGCTTCCTTAGTGGGGCAGTGGCAGGGAAGTCCCCAGACATGGCAGACAGAGCCCAGACAGCAGGGCTTGGGGGCTTCCTTAGTGGGCAGTGGCGGTGGCAACACCCCCAAGCCCCGCAGACAGAGCCTGGACAACAGGGCATGGGGGCTTCCTTAGTGTGTCCGTGTCTGGGAAGCCCCCAGGCCCGGCAGACAGAGCACACTGCAGGGCATTGGGGCTTCCTTCACATGGCACATGGTGGCGGCAGGCTGAGAGCGACAGCAGGGCATGGGGGCTTCATCTCCATGGCTGCAGGGAAACCTCCAGGCCCCGCAGAGAGCAGAGAACCATGGGGACATGGGCCTAAGCCATCAGTAGGACACCCCCTGAGAGCTCCTGGATTGTAGAGGGTGCAGGTTGGGCTGAGGGACCCCCGTGCACGAATTTCGTGCACCAGGCCTCTAGTATATGAATAAATTTATGAGTTAGAGGATGGAAAAAGTAAGCAACTAAGGAGGATTAAAATGCTAGACCAGTGGTCGGCAAACTCATTAGTCAACAGAGCCAAATATCAACAGTACAACAATTGAAATTTCTTTTGAGAACCACATTTTTTAAACTTAAGCTTCTTCTAATGCCACTTCTTCAAAATAGACTCGCCCAGGCCGTGGCATTTTATGGAAGAGCAACACTCAAAGGGCCAAAGAGCCGCATGTGGCTTGCGAGCCGCAGTTTGCCGACCACGGTGCTAGACCCATGCGTGACGCTATGTCAGAAACAGAATCCCAGCTCCAAGACCAGCAGTGGGCGAAGTGATGCGCAGAACAACTCAACGCAGCACAAGCTGCATTTCACTCTCCAGGTCAGCACTGAATGCAGTCACCTGGGGATCTGGCAAAGGCAAAGAGGAAGACTTCACACCTAACACCGTTTTCTCAAGAAGAAAGCTGTGGGTGAATGTATGTGTTATTGACGTCCATACCTGTGTCTTTGAGGGGCCTATATCCAGGCCTTGCACAAATTTTTCCAGAAAGTTCTTTACCGCCACCCAGGGATAGATACTGTTTGACTCATCGCACACAACCACCACGTCTATGAAGGAAGTGCAGGCTACACAGGGGAAGAGGAGAAACAATTTCTAAAGTCACTAAAAATGAAGCGGTGACCTAGAGCGGAGGGGTTGGGGTGCTAACACGTTTCCCTGCCTTTAATGGACAGCACCACCCGGACCCGCCGCGCACGCTTCACTCACTCTGCACCGCCGGCGAGAAGCTGCCCAGGAGCTGGAAGTCGGGGCTGACGTTGGAACAAACCCCAGTCGTGTAATACTGACTTCCGCACTGCTGAGCCCACAGGGGGCCGCATGTCTAAAAAAAACGAGAACAGTGACAGAACACGGAACCCATCAGACCTCCACCTCTCCATCCGTGAGACCCAAGCCCGTCTCTGTTCCTCTGGGGGTTGGGGGTAGGAACTGGAAGGAGGGAGAGAAAATGGGAGATATCTGTGATACTATCAACAATAAAGAACATATTTTAGAAAATGCCTGGGTGGCAGGGCGAAGGGCAGACAGGAGGGAGGGAGCGGCAGGGAGGAGCTGTGCCCAAGGGCAGGCTTCGGGAGGCGGGCACTGGCACCCATCAAGGTCACCCACCAAACTAGAGGAAAGGGGTGCTTCCATCCCAGGGGACACCCGGGAGGAACGTGAGCGCAAAGCTTCACATGCAAAGTGAAGACGACCATGGCGCCTGTTTGAAGGTCGTTGTGAAGGTTACACGGGTCTGTAGGAATGAAACACCCAGAACAGCGCTGGGCCAGCAGCAAGAGGGGGAGCTGTCAGCAGCATCCTATCCTGGTCTTTCCTGAACGCGGGCTCCTCCTGTCCCCTCCATGTGGAGTATCAGCAGAAACCACAAACGCACATCCCCAGGGCCCCGCAGGGAACTAGAGGAGAGCTCGGGCCAGGGGCAGAGGCCAAGGTGTGTGAGGAGGTCACCCCGCACGCAGGGGCAGGACACCCCGGCTCCGCCCAGGGACAGCCAGGCCACCCACATTCTCAAGGAGAGTCAGAGAGGAGGAATTTCATGTGAAAATCCACAGTTTCAAAAACCACTCTGCTAAACAACCGCAGACGAGGTTCATGGGCTGCCTCTGTTCAGTTCTCTGAGGACGTTGGGGCCCATGTCCACTCCCCCAAACCTGTGGTCACCAGGCTGGCTGGGCCTTCATGCCCACACCCCGGGCTCCACCCTGAGTCCCCCCATCAGCCCAACCCCCAACCTCCCGCCAGCCAGCCCTGAGTGCCAGGCCCTCCCGAGTC
Organism: Cnephaeus nilssonii; assembly: GCF_951640355.1. NCBI lineage: Eukaryota > Metazoa > Chordata > Mammalia > Chiroptera > Vespertilionidae > Cnephaeus > Cnephaeus nilssonii. The sequence goes on along the minus strand of NC_137073.1, from coordinate 113,303,055 downwards.
AGTCACACGGGAAATGCTCGCTCAGATATTATGGAAATCATTAGATGGAAAACAGCGGGGAAGGGACGTCCAGTCAAGATCTTAATAAAGAAGCTACAAAGCTCACCATTAAGCTGTGGACCAATCATTAAAACTGAACCAAAAAGTGTGGTCTTGCAAAAAGCCATCCTATATAATAAAGAGGTAATATGCAAATTGACCACCACTCCAACACACAAGATGGCCGCCCCATGTGGTCAAAGATGGCCGCCCCCATGTGGACACAAGATGGCCACCATAAGATGGCTGGCAGGCAGGAGAGGGCAGTTGTGGGCAATCAGGCCAGCAGGGGAGGGCAGTTGGGAGGGACCAGGCCTGTAATGGAGGGCAGTTGGGGGCAATCAGGCCTTCAGGGGAGGGCAGTTAGGGGTGACCAGGCCGGCAGAGGAGGGCAGTTGGGGGTGACCAGGCCTGCAAGGGAGGGCAGTTGGGGGCGACCAGGCCTGCAGGGGAGGGCAGTTGGGGGCAACCAGGCTGGCAGGGGAGGGCAGTTAGGGGTGACCAGGCTGGCAGGGGAGGGCAGTTAGGGGCATTTGGACTGGCAGGGGAGGGCAGTTAGGGGCAACCAAGCCTGCAGGGGAGGACAGTTAGAGGCAATCGGGCTGGCAGGGGAGCAATCAGGCATCGATCAGACTGGCAGGGGAGTGGTTAGGGGGTGATTAGTTCTGGATTGTGAGAGGGATCCCAGATTGGAGAGGGTGCAGGCTCGGCTGAGGGACACACACACACACACACACACACACCCTCCCCCGTGCATGAATTTCATGCACCGGGCCTCTAGTTGGAAGAATAAAAGGAAATTCATTTGACCCAGTTTAATTGTTGGGAGCAGGCAGCAGCTGTGGTCATTTTTCATGCTCAGAGAACAAGGTTGGTTTTCCCTATAAAATGGGTTCATTTTGCCAATTACAGGAAAAATCATAATGGATACCTTAGGTAATTTACTAAATAACAGATACCAATCATTAATTCCTAGATCCCCATCCCCAAGTTGGATTTTTCTAATCATCTTGAAAAATAATAACTCATGAAGTATCCAAAAAAAATTTAAAGCAAAGGAAAACAGCACTAAGAAGTTGAAATTCAAATGTGCCAATTGTCAATGCCAGAACTATTCCTGCTTTAAGCCCAGAATTTAAGAAGGCTCAAAAAAAATGTGATGATTGTCTGTCTTTTCCACATAAGTCCTGAGAGTATCTTAAATTTTTGATCTCTTAGGTATGTAAAGAAAACTGGCTTTTTTTCCTTCTTCTTTTTTTCTCTCTCCCACACCTCTCTCTCTCTTCTTCCCTCCCTGCCTCCCTCCCTGCCTCCCTCCCTCCCTCTCTTGACACATGGCTAAATTAATCTCTCAAATTATCTTGCAACTTCACTTCACTCCATCTGAAGTTACAGGTTAAAAACTTTTGAAGCACATTCCGTAATCCCCATGTCTCAGTATATTTCTCTTTCTGAATTTATTCAACTTTAAAAACAAAGAAGCAAAAAAAAAAGTGAAGGTGATCGATTATAAGGACTTTAAAATATCAGAAAGCATGGCGATCCATTGCAACATTCATCCACGCATTGATGCAACACATATTATAAGCAAAACCTGATTCCCTTAGGCCAGTGGTCGGCAAACTCATTAGTCCACAGAGCCAAATATCAACAGTACAACGATTGAAATTTCTTTTGAGAGCCAAATTTTTTAAACTTAAACTATATAGGTAGGTACATTGTTATTAACTTAATTAGGGTACTCCTTCAATCGCACTGTACGTGCGCACCCGCACGTGGTATTTTGTGGAAGAGCTACACTCAAGGGGCCAAAGAGCCACATGTGGCTCGCGAGTCGCGGTTTGCCGACCACTGCCTTAGGGGTACAAAGTCTGTCTAAATACTAACGTCTACTGGTGAAAGTAGAATGACAATGCTCAAATCGACTCAATTTTCAGAAGCCAGTTGTACACTTAGGCTTGTAGGTTAGCAGGTCACAGGTAAAACTAAGGTAAAGGTAAGACTCTTCTAACAGGAAATACAACGCGGATACACCTGTAAGGGCTGGTGCGAATGTGAAACACAGCTGCGTTTTTATTTGCCTTTCATCTCTTTCTGTGGTGCAATGGTTTTCATGTTTTATACAGCCCAATCGTTTCAACCATTTCCCATGTTGTTTCTTGGCTTAGTTCTGAGCTGAGAAATTCTTCCCTCTCTCAGAAAGGCCCCGCGTTCTCTACGTGTCTCCGGCAACCCCTCACGTCACGCACAGTGCACTTGGATGTGCTCGGCATGAACAGCCCCGGGCCCAGAGCCTTGCTCAGCAAGGCCTCCTCTCTGGCTGTGGTCCAGGAAGCAATGCGAGGAAACACCGACGGGAAGTGAGAAGCCAGACCGGGCCCCGCCCGCACGGGCACCAGCTGAGCGAGGTCAGCGGAAATGACAGCAGGAGTGCCTTCCCGCTGAGACCTACTTTCACAACCAGCAGCACCTGCCTGGGGTCCCGCAGGGGGGAGCCCCGGCGTCTGCTGTTATCAACAGAGACCAGGCTCCTCTACGCCCCCTTTCCAGAACATTCTGGGCAATGGTTGTGCCGAGGATCTTCAGAAGCCTGCGCACCCACAGGAAGCTCCTTGGGGGGTCAGCCACACAGCATGACTCGGCAGAAAGCACGCGCTCACAGTGAACCCCCAGGTCTGCTTCCCGGAGGGGTGGTGAGGGCAGACCGCACGCGCCCGGGGAAGGATGGGGGTTGAGGATGGGGGGTGAGGAGGGAACACTCACGAGGAACCCTCCGGTGCCCGCGTCCCTGCTGAGCGTCAGGCCGAGGCTCATGTTGCTTTTTATCTCCGTCACGTTGGGGATGCTCACGGACGCTGCCAAGGGAAGGGGAGAGCGCGGTTAGGTTGCCGCGTTTCTGTAACTGGAGGAGCTCGGCTGTTAGCCAGCCCGCGGCGCCCGCTTCTCTAGCGTTGAGCTCAGTGTCACTGTCGCGTGCCATCTGCGCGCCCAGCGCGGGCTTGAGCGGCCTCAGCGGCGGCAGCTCTCACCTGCGGGCTGCAGAGTGCGCTGTCGGGGGGCCTGGAGGTGGCGAACCCGAGAGCCTTTCCATTGAACAGTCTGAAAGCAGCGCTGGCCACGCAAAGCACAGCTTTGGGCTCCAGTTTGCCAGCCCTGCTCTTCCCAAGGCCACGGACACGCCACCTCATGCTTCTTCCGCACCAGAAAGAAAATATCCTAGAGCATCGTGAAGAATGACCATATGGCCCGGCCGGCGTGGCTCAGAGGTTGAGCATCGACCTAGGAACCAGGAGGTCACGGTTCGATTCCCGGTCAGGGCACATGCCCGGGTTGCAGGCTCAATCCCCAGTGTGGGGCATGCAGGAGGCAGCCGATCAATTCTCTCTCTCTCTCTCTCTCTTCCTCTCTGAAATCATTAAAAATACATATTTTTAAAAAGAATGCCATGTAGTCGAATCTGGCTTTAAGCAACAGTGAGCTGACTTCAGAAGGAGAGCCGAGACTAGCCGGTCACATAACGCATCTCTGCAGACGTCAGGCCTGAACTGCAGCGCAGCCTCTCGGACTCCCCGGAGGCCCTGCAGGAACTCCTGTCCTTGTTTCTTGGAGGAGGGAGTCAGTGCCCAGGGACCAGGGAGGGTTCCACCCGCTCCACTCTGCCCTTGACTGACAGTCCCCGCCTCTGACCGCCTCCCTCCACTCTCCCTGCGAACAGCACTGTCTCCTCCGGGCCAGAAAGTCTGTTTCCCTAATCCTGCTCGCCACGCACCTCTGGAAATGGCGTGCTCTTTCTCTCCCTGACCCTGCTCACCTCCACGTGCTCCTGAGCCCTGGTAACCTGCGCCCTCCCTTCCGCACGGCTGGTTGTGCTCCCGCCGGGGGAGTCTCATGGCCTCCGCAGAGAGAAACAGCAGAGCTCCGGTGCGTGTGGCTTTATTTTTTTAAATTGGTTATTTTTATTGAGGAAGACGATACGTCAGTACATATATATAATTTTTTTTAAATAAAATGTATACCTTAGAGGTGAGTGTTTGAAAGCTAGAGGGAATATGAAACCTTGGGCTGATAGAATAAAACTTCCGAGCACTCACCCCCAGGATATGTTTTATTTTTAGAAGTTTTACATTTACACGTATCTGCGCTGGGGGGGGGGGGGGGTTGCAGATGTCTGGAGAGCAGGGATCTAGATGGCCCTCCACCCCAGCCAAGGGCCCTATGGGCACTCACCCCATGTCACTGAAAACAGGGTCACTGAGCGCCTGCTAGATCCAGAAAGGGTGCAGGGAGACAGAGATGGGTCAGAAACGGCCACCCTCGTCTCTAAGCCTTCGCCACTGGTTTGAATCGCTCCCTTCCCTCGATTTCCACAGCACGTGTTTCCCTAATCCACGGCTCCTTTTTTTAAAATGTGCTTTTATTGATGTCAGAGAAGAAGGGAGAGGGAGCGAGAGACAGAAACATCCATGATGAGAGGGAATCATGGATCGGCTGCCTCCTGCACGCCCCGCACTGGGGATCGGGCCCGCAGCCGGAGCCTGTACCCTGAGCGGGAACCAAACCAGCGACCTCCTGGGTCCTGGGTCGATGCTCAAGTACTGAGCCCCGCTGGCCGTGCCACGCCTTGGTTCCTGGGGGCTCCGTGACCCCTGGGTGCTGGCTCTTTGGACTGATGACGATGAAGGGAGTGAGCAACGTGTGACTTGCCTGGGGAAGTGCTGGGCGGAAGCATGACTCATTCAGGCTTCCAGTAACTGTCAGTGACTCCGTGCATTAATAGAAAGCATCTGAGATGAGGGTACTTCAAACAGCCATCCCAGCCAGTCCAGACCACCCCAAGTCGTGAATGTTTCTATCAGAATGGAGTCATTCAGACACAGCACCCCTGAATCAGCCTTAGGACTGACATCTCTGTACTTCATGGGGTGTATTTTGGGGAGAGAGAGGGGTTTGGGCAGCCTTAGATTTCTGTAAATTATCAGGAAAATGCTCCTGAACGCGGGTGGGATCCGGCTCCCGTCTGGGGGCGGCTGGTCCAGGGGGCAGCCCGTTCCCACGCGTCTCAGTAAACCAGGTCTTCACTCTGTCGGAAATTTGGCTACAAGTGGGCCAATACAACCGAGAAGAGAAAGGCAAGGGAAGCTGTCGGCAGTCCTTTAAGACAGAACCGTGACCGGTTTTGTCCTTTTCCATCGTGTGTGACAGCAGGCCCTGCTCGCTGTGAAAAACCGCGTGGCCATCCTCAGCTCACCTTGCAGATTGAGCTTCTCACACGCGGCCGTGGGCAGGTGGAGAGGACATCGGTACACGTCTCCCATGCGGTTGTCCGGAAAGCCACTCCACGGCGAGCCGACCAGCAGCCTGCGAACGGGAATTCTTTCCGTCAGCTACGAGACGGCAGCTGACGCTTCTGACAGAGAACACTGACCGCAGCGCCGTGGAGAAACCCCCTCGATGTCCATTTCTCACGAGTGACTCGTCCTATTTGTTCAACTATCAACTGGGCTTCTTCCCTCCTCTCTGCTCCTCAGGGCGCCCGGCGGGGCCTGTAAGGCGCTATCTGGCCCCGCACCCTGGGAGCCTCTGAGCAGAGCTGAGCAATAGGCACATAACACAAGCCCCCGTGTCAGCCACGTGTTTAATTTTCTAGTGGCCACATGAATAAAACAGAGAGCCACACGTGAAATTAACTTCAGCATATTTACTTAGCTCCGTGTATCAAAACTAGCACGCAATCCGAATGAGCATCATCCATGAGCTACCTGACATTCTAGTTTTCCCACATCAAGTCTTTGACATTCACCGTGTACTTCCTCCTTGGAGCACATGTCAATACGGACACGGAACATTTCCAGTGCTGGTAGCCACGGGCGGCGTGGCCATCCCCTTGGTCAGCCCAACTCTAAAGAAGGAAGTGGTGCCCGGCCGGTGTGGCTCAGTGGTTGAGCATCGACCAATGAACCAGGAGGTCAAGGTTCGATTCCTGGTCAGGGCACATGCCCGGGTTGCAGGCTCGATCCCCAGCGTGGGGCGTGTGGAAGGCAGCCGATCAATGATTCTTTCTCATCATTGATGTCTCTCTCCCTTTCCCTTCCTCTCTGAAATCAATAAAAATATATTTTTTTTTAAAAAGAAGGAAGTGGTATTAAAACCAGAGCAAAAACTCACATTTGTTGAGCACCTTCTATGCCCTAACAACTTCCATGCTATGCGGGAGCAGAGGCAGATCTCAATGGCGTTACATGTATTGTTTGTACACGGGGGTCTTTGGCAAAGACTACAGAGCAGCCCTGCTCACAGCCGGAAGCAGGATGTGGAGGTCAGGGGCCGGGCTCACCTTCCCCCACGTTAGTTTCACTTCCCGTGCAGCTTCTCCTCTAGAGACTAGATTTCCCTGCAGAGCCCTCACCTCACCCAACATTTCTCACCTCGAAGAACGGACAGAAGAGTCTATGCGATAGTCTAATTAACAATATATATCCTTTATTGATTTCAGAGAGGAATGGAGAGGGGGAGAGATAGAAACATCAATGATGAGAGAGAATCACTGACCGGCTGCCTCCTGCACGCCCCCTACTGGGGATCAAGCCCACAACCCGGGCACGTGCCCTGACTGAACAGAAGTGTCACCTCCTGGTTGATAGGTTCACGCTCCACCACTGAGCCACGCCCACCGGGCTCAACAGTCTTAAGTTTTAGACACCAGAGCAGCAGCTTAATTACTCAGCAACATCCTGCTACGAAAGAGGAGTATTTGAGTCCACGTGTTTTCTTTGTCTAAGTCGGAAAGGATTAGAGTATCTGTCTAGGAAACAAATCCTTTCATAAGCTATTTGTATAAACATTTATCATTATCAATTAAACAGCATGTGCCCCCAGCTAAGTGTTACAGTGGCTTAAAAACAGCCCAAGGCACACTTCTGTTTACTTAATCTAGTAAAGCTGTGTAAAATACGTGACAACTAAACCAATAATACAAATGCATGACAAGATGTGGACAAGTTCCCTCTGGAACAAATACTAGGCTGGCCGGAGCGTGGAGGGGCAGCCGGCATTCTTAGCGGAGGGAACCAGGACATCCTGGGAACAGGAAGACACGGAGCATGTGAGAGACCGTTAATGGGCCAGTGGTAAGTCTCCGCGCTTACTGGGCTGATAGAATTATCCTGGAGGGAATCGAGACATTCCTCAGTCCACGGACAGGAAGAGGAGGGAGGCTGGTATAGTTACCCCCAGGATTTCAGGTGACAACTGGAGAGGAGGAGGCAGGCTAGGAGAGGGTGGGACGGCGTCAGGATAGGATAAGCGAGTGGGGGGACCCTGCGGGGGTGGCCGAGCCTCTGCCAGGCGTGGACTGCACCCCAGCGCAGGCAGACCGACAGCAGCAGAGCCCCGGCCTGGGAGCGCCTCTGCAGGGAGCTGGCACCCCTCCAGGCCTGCCCAAAATAGCACTCACCGGCCAATTACCTCGTGGCAAAATAGTGATTATGGAGAGTTCCAGAACAGAGCGGCTCGCCCACCCCCCTGGAAGCCGAAATCCCTTGTCAGGTCGGTAAACAGTATTTAAGTTTAAGGTGGTCGAGGTTGTTTCGTACCCAGCCTGCCCTTGGTCTGTGAGTGTCTACACTTCCCAGGGTCCCCTCTGTGCTAGCGAGTTCCCAGGGAGGATGACAGAGGTCCTTAAGGCAGAGCGTGTCTGCAAAGACTGATTGCGATCCCGGGGGCTGACACAGTCCACAGCTCCGGGGGTCCTGCTCCCACATGAACGGTGTGCCCTGGTGCGTCCACCCGGGAGGGTGCACGTGGGGCCAACCCTACTGTGGCCAGACTTGATTCAGCCACTGGGAGACCTCGGTGAATACGTCAGTCAACACTTCCTGGCCACGCCCGGCTGGTGCTGCTCAGTGGTTGAGCATGGTCCCATGAATCAGGTCAGGGCACCTGCCCGGGTTGCAGGCTCGATCCCCAGTGTGGGGCCTACGGGAGGCAGCCAATCAATGATTCTCTCTCATCATTGATGTTTCTATCTCTCTCTCCCTCTCCCTTCCTCTCTGAAATCAATAAAAATATATTTTTAAAAATATAGGTGGGTTTAAAACATTTTATCTCTATTTACACTCATCTACCCAAGATTTGTTCTTTACAGGAAGTCCTCAGGTTACGTGGACTTGACGTACGTCATTTCGTGGTTATGTCGCCATCTCCCATCCTATCTAATAAAGAGGGAATATGCTAATTGACCCTCATGCTATAGTAAAGATGGCGGTGCCCACAGCCAATAATGAGAGAATATGCTAATTGACTGTCCCACCCTCAAAGATGACAGCACCCACGGCCAATAAGGAGGGTATATACTAATTGACTGCCACGCCCTCAAAGATGGTGGTGCCCACAGCCACAAGATGGTGGCGCTTAGTCCCCTTAGCCTCCCAGCCACCCAGGGCCAGCCCGAGGCGCAGGTAACCAGGGCCGGTCAAGGCTTGCGCTGCCGGCAGTGGCAGCAGCAGAGGTGTGATGGGGCGTCGCCCTCCCCTGATCACTGGGTTGCCTTCCGCCCCTAAGGGCTCCCAGACTGTGAGAGGGGGCAGGCCAGGCTGAGAGACCCCCCTCCAGTGCATGAATTTTTATGCACCAGGCCTCTAGTTTATTTATAAAAAAAAAAAAAAAGTTCTGTCATTTCAACGTATGTACATATGTGCTTTATGTTTTTTATTATTTATTTACCACAAGTAAAGGTCAGGAATTGTTATCTTTCTTTTAACTTTTTTTTACTGTTTCACTTCATTACTGCTGTGTCTGTGCTCCCCGTGAGTGCTTATGTAGGTGGGTTCCAGCTTACGGCGAAAATCGCTACGTCACCCATAGGAATGGATCTCCAATGTAACCCGAGGACCTAATGTATTAGCTCTGTCCACTTAGCGAAACTCCTGAGCCTGTGTCTGCATCCCCTCATGTGTAAAGGGGGCAATGGCTGCACAAAGCTCTCAGAGGCAGCAGGAGTGTTCTGCGTCTGGAGAAGAAAGAATACCCGATGAACACCAGGCATTGTTATGCCAACATCCTATATGCCAGTCTGCGGTCTGCTCTAGAGCTGAATGCCTCCTCCTTAGTATTTATCTAAAATCTGCTGCAGACAGTCCATTATATTTACAACACACAGGAAGCGTAGTTACGTGTCTCCTTAATTCTAAGTTAAAACCGTGATGTGCGCTCACACAGAGATGGGTGTTTGGGGCCGGGACACAAGTTCATTCTCGTCGCCTTTTCCGCAGGAGCGTCTCGGGAACAAGGGACTATTCCTGCAGCGGGAAATACCCGGCTGGCCAGGCAGGCCCCGTCCAGAGCGGCTGCCCCGGGCTCACGTCGCTGAGGCATAGCATGAGCTCAGCCTGTTCTGGGGGAGGCCTCGGGGAAGACAAACAGCCCAGTGTGTCTCCCCGAGCTCCCAGGAAGCGACCTGACCCCCCCTGCCCCCGCCCCATGCATTGTGTGCGATAAGGATTGCGTCACTGCGCTTGAACTCCCATGGGAGCCGAGTGAGCACGCAGGCCACAGGTTCACAGGGGATGGGCGCTCAGGGCTCTGCTCGGGGGCACCTGCCCTGGCGGTGCCGACTGGACTCGTGTTTGAAAAGTTCCCTCTGGCTCCAGGGAGGAGAGGGAGGAGGTGCTGAGAGGCTGCTGGGCAGCACCCGAGAGGCCCTGGGGAGAAGCGGGCTGCGGGCACGGTGTCTGGGGGGAGGGCCGACAGGACTGGCCCTGGAGGAGACATGGGGAGGGGAGAGGAGAGAGGGGTTGGGACTTGGGGCCTCGGCTGCTGGGCGGCTGGTGCAGGAATCAGCTGCTCCTCGCAGCCCAGTGCGCTCTGTGTGTCTGTCTATCAGGCACTAGAGAGAGGCGTGACAGGCGTCTGCAGTTCAGGGCAGAGCAGGGAGGGAGCGGTAACATCGGCGCCAGCAAGTGTGTCTCTACGTTCCAAGGTCAAACTACACCAACCACAACGTCTGTGTGTCTTTGTAGCTTCCTACGGTTTATGGTTCTCAAAGCATAAGTAGATACTTGTTAGAGGTATTCTCTCTCCTGTCTTCACACACCCCCTCCCCCCCGCCCCAATGATGACAGTAATTGCTCTCATTGGCTCTGGTGTCCAACCAGAGTGTTCTGACCCTTCAGGCTGGCAGACGCTCTGCCACCGCATTCCTTCCCGAGGCTCCTGGCATCAGGGACTGCTCTTCCGCAGCCTCTTCACCTCCACCCCAGAGACTAGCTCACGATTCGCCTCCTCCACGGCCCTTCAGAGACCCACTACCCTCCCCAGTGACCGCTTCATCTCCTCCCCGTCACAGACAGCCCTGCTCCAAAATGTGAACACTGGATGCTAAACGTTCCTTTGAATTCTCTTCTAGAGCACCCACCGGAAGCTCACCCAGGGAAGAGGGGGTGGATTGTAGCTGTTATGCGACAGCCCACAGCAGCCCCTTTAATCACTGCAAAGACCCTGGCTGGGAAGCTCCAGGGAGTCCTGCGCGGCCCCAGCGGGTGAGGCTCCGTGCAGGACTCCTGTCCACCAGGGGGCAGCAGCTCCGGCCGGAGTGGACCCACAGCCTTCTGCCCAAAGACAACCTTCAGAATCATCTGAGTCTATTTTCATAATTACCGGGGAAACGGAAACCAGCAGTGGGGCGTAGATTTCCATGTCCATGAAGGCGGCTGAATATAAATGGTCCATGGTTTGCAAAGGTAATCATTGCCCAGCACTACAAGCACACAGGGCCGTTCTGGGGAAAATGAAAGATGCCAAGTGCACTAGAGCAAGCGCCTTTGTAACTGGGCGGATGGACTCTTCTCCCACCAGCAGGGGAGGCTGATATAGAAGGAAACCAGGAGACAGAGCCTTGACGAAGGAGACAATTTAGGGAACTAGTCTAGCCCCTGGAAATGCCCTGCGGCCGCATTGGCTACTGAACGGTTACAAACTCAACAAGACCAGCTTACAGACAAAGAAATGGAGATAAATCTACCTATTATCTATCTATCATCTATCATCTATCTATCATCTGTCTATCATCTATCTATCCATCTATCTATCATCTATCTTCTATCTATCGATCTATCATCCCTCTATCATCTATCATCTATCTATCATCTATCTATCTATCCATCTATCTATCTATCATCTATCTTCTATCTATCGATTGATCTATCATCCCTCTATCTATCATCTATCTATCTACCTATCTATCTATCTATACCTATCATCTATCTATCATCTATCTTCTATCTTCTACTATCTATCTATCTATCTATCTATCTATCTATCTATCTATCATCTGTCTAACCTATCTATCTATCATCTTCTATTAAGTGCCAAGACTGGTATTAGGAATTTGCTATGGCATATGTAGAGAAAATGAATAGCACTATCAATTTCATCAATTAGCAATCTGAGAGTTATCAACTCTCAAAGAAAACTCCATCATTTAAAGATGGTTGAGGCCTCCTCATCAGTAAATAGTCATGATCCCACTGGAACAAGCAATTGCCGTCCAGTATTAAATGTATTTCGTGTTTTTATTGAAATAACGAAGAAGAGAGTGTTCTTACCAGTTGCCTTTTGGGTTGATGAGCTGCTGCACCGAGTAACCAAACTGGGCATCGGAAGGACCGGAGAATATCCTTGCTTCTGGGAGGCCCACGTTGTATGCCACACAGCAACACAGGACGCCTAGCAAGGAGAAAAAAGACGTGGCCCGTGTGAATATAATCTGTAATATAATTCCCCACGGCCACTCTAAAAACAACTTGCTCGACATAATTCTTCTCCTCATCAGTTTGCCAAGAAACAGCAGCTACTGCTTTTAGCCATTTACTTGGGGCCCTGAGAGTTATCAGCTCTCAAAGAATATAAAGTAGTGGCATCATGCTTAGTACTTTATATTCATGATTCATTATCTCATACATCTTCATAAGCAGCCCTGAGAGATGGCTGCTGAGAGCACCTTTGTTTTCCAGAGATCTCGGATGCTCCCGGAGATAAGCGAGTCTCACAGGTGGAAGGTGATGAGAGTGAGGAGAGGGTGTGAGCACAGGACTCTGCCACAGGAGGCTGGCCTCTAACCCAGGTCCCCTCCAGGGATTTCTCAGTGACCCAGTCCTCGTTGTCCTCTACCAGAAAGAGACGAAGCCTCCCGCCCACCGGCAGGGCTGGCCTGTCTCCTATCTGCTGAAATCTCCCTGGAGATCTTGACATGGCGTCTATGAAATGTCTACTGAAAACGCGCTGACACATCGAAGAAGGTAGAAAAACCACAGCTCCTGGAAAACCGTGCCATTCCTTCCAGGAAGAGATCCTCATTGAGGAGGAAAATGCAGAGGGAATCATCACAGGTGGTTTTGCTTTTAGAGACTTCTTTCTGACACTCAAGGAATGATCATCACTTTCAAAAACGACAAAGACCAGGAAGGATGAAGCCTCAATAGACAGATTTGAAAAACCCTGCTTTCTAACGGAAAGGGAACGAGGGGAGAGAGTCTGGTAGATTCTGCACCAAGAGCATTAATGTCAGCTGCCCTCCATCCTGTTCTCCATCCTGTTCTTCACCCTGCCCCTCACCCTGTCCCTCACCCTGCCCTCCATCCTGTCTTCCACCCTTCCCCTCACCCTGCCCCTCACCCTGCCCCTCACCCTGTCCCTCACCCTGCCCTCCACCCTGCCCCTCACCCTGTCCTTGAACCTGCCCCTCACCCTGCCCTTCACCCTGTCCTTCACCCTGTCTTCCACCCTTCCCCTCACCCTGTCCCTCACCCTGTCCCTCACCCTGCCCTCCACCCTGCCCCTCACCCTGTCCCTCACCCTGCCCTCCACCCTGCCCCTCACCCTGTCCTTCACCCTGTCCCTCACCCTGCCCTCCACCCTGCCCCTCACCCTGTCCTTCACCCTGTCCTCTACCCTGTCCTCCACCCTGTCCTCCACCCTGTCCTCCACCCTGTCCTCCATCCTGCCCTTCACCCTGTCCTTCACCCTGTCCTCCATCCTGCCCTTCACCCTGTCCCTCACCCTGTCCTTCACCCTGTCCTCCATCCTGTCCTCCAACCTTCCCCTCACCCTGTCCTCTACCCTTTCCTCCATCCTGTCCTCCACCCTGTCCTCCATCCTGCCCTTCACCCTGTCCCTCACCCTGTCCTTCACCCTGTCCTTTACCCTGTCCTTCACCCTGCCCTCCATCCTGTCCTCCAACCTTCCCCTCACCCTGTCCTCTACCCTTTCCTCCATCCTGTCCTCCAACCTTCCCCTCACCCTGTCCTCTACCCTTTCCTCCATCCTGTCCTCCATCCTGCCCCTCACCCTGTCCTCCACCCTGTCCTTCACCATGTCCTCCATTTTTTCCTCCACTCTGCCCCTCACCCTGTCCTCCACCCTGTCCTTCACCGAAGGCAGACTGAACTCCTTAACACCGACATTGAAGTTCCATTAAGAGGTGTTGTCACAAAGGAATACCCACTTTTCGGGCACACTGGAAGTGCGTGGCATTTCATGTCTGGTGTTTCAGGTACAGACATCACAGAGGGAAGCCTGGCCCCACTGCGCCTGCGCACTTCTGGGAGCAGCCTCCAAAGGAGTAAGGCAGTCAGTCACCCACGATGCCCTGGGACGAAGAGCAGTACCTCTCCCGGTTCCTGGGACCTGTTCGCTCTAGAGTGCAGCTCATGGGTTTGCAGAAATGCGTGCTTCCAGGGAGAGAAGAGCAGAGAATACCCCAGAAATGCTCTGCAGCAACCCCACACAGGTCTGCCCTGGCCATTTGTACTTTGGAGGAAATAAATTGCAAAAGAAAACGAAGTCACGAATTAATCAAAGAACCCGGAAAGGACATTCAGAAACCCGGTGTTCCAACAGCCCGTTCACCGTCACCCCATGGTGCAAACTCGGAAATGCTGCTGGAACGTGTCACCGATGCTCTGACGTACCAGAGAAAGCTCGGGGTGATGTCGAACCGCTCCCCCCCTTTTAAAATATCTGGTGCTGGAAAGACCACACAGGACTGTGTATGTAACGACCTCATTCTCCCTGTTAATTAGACTCTGGCAGAGCGGGCAGTGACATGGAATCACGATGGAGCTCATTTTATCATCTAGCAGCTACATTTCATTATATATCTGTGTGTGTATAATGTGTGCATGTGTGTGCGTGCGTGTGCATTCGTGCGTGTGTGCGTGCGCGTATGTGTGTGCATGTGGTTGTGCATGTGTGTGTGGGTGGATGTGTATGTGTGCGTGTGTGTGTATGTGTGCGTGTGGGTGTGTGTCCATGTGTGTATGTGTGTGTGCATGTGTGCGTGTGGGTGTTTGTGCATGTGTGGGTGGGTGGGTGTGTATGCGTGTGTGTGTGTATGTGTGTGGGTGTGTGTATGTACGTGTGTGTGTATGTGTGTGGGTGTGTCTGTGTGTGTGTGTGTGTGTGTGTGCGCACACACACTCTCTAAGGCGGACTCTCTGGGTCAGCGCGGGCACAGGTGTCACTGCCTGAAGGAGGTGGAGCGCCTCCCCGGTGCCCGGTGGGACCTGGGCCTCAGACGCTGCAGGGGCGTTGGCGGGAGCAGCGAGCTGGGCACCACAGGGCAGCAGGCAGGGGCAGCGGTCACCAGACACAGGGGGCCGCTCTCAGGGGACAGTGAGGTTCCCAGGAGACAGGCTCTCACCAACCAGGTCCTGGAGAGGCCAGCTGGGACCTGTCCTGGGAAAGTTTCCCTCCCCCCCCCCGCCCCCCGCTCATGGGTCTGGGAACCTAGGAAACAAGTTACCTGTTTCCAAATACGACGGTGCAACAGGCACAGCGCAGCCATTTCCGGCCAAAGGGAGAAATTAAAGGAGCAAAGGGACACATACATACGTGTACACAAACACACACACTTTACTGTCTGTTTAGAACTCTAGCGAACATTGAACTTGTCATCCAGCGCAGAAGAGCTCTGAAAGGCAGACGCTGTATTCGGGGCGATGGGGTGGCAGGAGCTGCCAGTGCTCAAGTACAAGCATTTCCTTTCTTTGTTCATCCTCCCCGAGGGCATCTTCCCATTGACTCTTAGAGGGAGGGGAAGGGAGGGGGAGAGAGAGAGAGAGAGAGAGAGAGAGAGAGAGAGAGAGAGAGAGAAGCATGAATGTGAGAGAGACACATCCATTGGTTGCCCGTGCCCTGACCAGGGCAAGAGCCTGCAACCCAGGTACCAGGTACGTGCCCTTGACCAGAATCGAATCCGGTACCCTACAGTCCACAGGCCGACGCTCTGTCCACTGAGCCACACCAGCGAGGGCAGCATTTCTTTAAACTGAAAAAAATCCTCGTACTGGGCAAGACCCACAGTGGATCACAGTGCGAAGAATCGCCTGCCCCGGGCACGTCCCCCCCATAGGAGCCGCTGCTTTCTCACCCGCGGGTAGACTGTGCAGGCGCCCACCTCACTGTGCTCGGACCACGCTCAGAACACTCTCAACCCCGTGCCCCGCAAAGGATGGGCGCGAGGAAGACCTCCCTCTGTTTTGTTTTACTATCAGCATCGCCGTGCGCTCCTGAGGGCCGCAGATTCTCCCTGAGAAATGTTAAAAGGCAGCACCTTCCCCTCTAACGCCCCACCATCCCGGGTCAGTTTCCACGGAAGCTCCCGAGACCGCGGGATGGACGAGAGGATGCGGCCTCGCGGCCTTTTGCTGAGTCATCCCCGGTGCGCACACCACAAAAGCCAGGGAACATTATCAAACCGCGGACCCCCCGGGAAGCCACAGCAGCAGGAAGTGGGGTTACTCAGACCCTGAAACTGAGAAAACAGCCTGCAAACTCTGCATGGCAGCTCATCCTCCCCCCGAACACGGGGCAGCGGGACGCGGTCTCGGTCCGTTAGATCACTCGCACACAGACCGCAGGAACCCATCATCAGTGGCACTGTTTCCACGGAGAGGACGACAGAGCAGATAAAGCAGAAGTCGTGTGGAAGGCCCCTCCCTCCTCTCAAAATAGAGCAACTACACTTAGGACAGTGATGGCGAACCTATGACACGTGTGTCAGCACTGACACGCGTAGCCATTTCTGATGACACGCAGCCGCTGGGGCGGCATCATGCCGAGGATGAAACATTTGCTGCTCCTGAGGATGAAACATTTGCGAAATAATGTTTTTTCCTCAAAGTGACACACTACCCGAGTTATGCTCAGTTTTTTGGTGAAGTTTGACACACCAAGCTCAAAAGGTTGCCCATCACTGACTTAGGAAGTGCAGGCTACTGGGGAGACCACACGATGAGAAGGGTCTGGGCCCGATGCCTGGGTTACGGCTTCAGGGCTTTAAGGAAGGGCAGAACCACTCGCACAGAGCAGTCCTCACTGCCGCTTCTGGACCAGCGGCGGGGCATTCCCGTGTTCCATCCTATCCTATACTAGTGGCCCGGTGCACGAAATTCGTGCACATTAAAAGGGGATTCATTAGAGGAAATAATTTAATATTGCTATTTGCCCTGTCTCTATAATAGAAGTGTCAGAGATGAAAGAAAATTAGTAAAATGTATATGAAAACCTTCCTCCTGTCAGAGTCTGGGGCTCACCACGGGACCCAGAGTCAACTCCCCGCCACCCACGTGTGCCTTAAAATCGCGCGAAACCCAGACCCGGCTGGCCCCCACCCCCACACACATTGGGCTAGATCCAGACCCGGCCAGTCCCACCCTTGTCAAGCCCCGCTGGGTGGGGGGGCGCAGCCTCAGGTCCCCTGGCCTGGCGCTGGGGTGTGGGGTGCGGCCTGAGGTCCTCCAGCCCTGGTTGAGGTGGGGGCTGTGCCTGAGGTCCCCCGTCAAGCCCCGCCAGGTGGGGGGCGCAGCCTCAGGTCCCCTGCCCCACCAGGCGGCATAGCCCAAGGTCCCCCAGCCTGGCGCCGGGGTGGGGAGCACGGCCTGAGGTCCCCTGAGGCTCAGGTAACCAGGGCCGGCCAAGGCTTGCACTGCTGGCAGTGGCAGTAACAGAGGTGTGATGGGGGCATAGCCTTTCCCTGATCGCTGGGTTGCCTCCCGTCCCTGAGAGCTCCCAGACTGTGAGGGGGGCAGGCTGGGCGAGGGACCCCCCTCCAGTGCATGAATTTTCATGCACCAGGCCTCTAGTTATTATACAGGATAATAAAAGGCTAATATGCAAATTGTCCCCTCGACCAGGAGTTCGATCAGGGGGCGGGGCCGGCTGGCCAACTGCAACCGCAGCCCCTCCCTCCAGCTGGCATATATATATATATATATATATATATATATAATATAGAGAGAGAGAGAGAGAGAGAGAGAGAGGTAATATGCAAATTAGCCAGGACGACGTAACAGTCACAACTGGCTCAGGAGGAGGCTGTACGCGCAGACGGGCATGGAGTGGAGACGCGACACACTGGGGGGCCCGGGCCTGGAGCAGAGACACAACGCACAGGGGGACCCGCCCTCGCTGGGAGACAGCGCACCAGCAGTCCCACTTCTGCGTGTGAGCTGCAGAGGAAACACCTTTTCTGACCGCTCATTGGCTAAGCTCCTGGTATGCCACTGGCAGTGTTCTTGGTAACTTGGGTAATAAGAATCCAAGAAGGTGATCTAGGGTTTTTCCACCTCACTCCTGGAGGAAAAAACGAAGGTCTGCTGCTGGAGGGACTAAGAAATGTCATAGCCTGCCCTAGCCGGTTTGGCTCAGTGGATAGATCCTCAGCCTGCGGACCGCAGGCTCCAGGTTCGATTCTGATCAAGGGCATGTACCTAGGTTGCAGGCTCCTCCCTGGCCAGGGCCCAGGTCAGGACTCATGCAGGAGGCAACCAATCAAAGTGTCCCTCTCACATTGATGTTTCTCTCTGTCTTTCCCTCTCTCTTCCACGCTCTCTAAATATCAATGGGGAAATATCCTCAGGTGAAGATAATAAAAAAAGAAATAAATAAATGTCATATCCTATGGAAGACACATCTTGAAAATGCCTAAAGAAAGTTGTCATTTTTTCATGGTGAAGGGACTGGAGTCTGTGTTGATGAAAACACCTTGGTGGCTGCGGCGGCCGGCAGTGGCAGCAGCAGTGGGGTGACGGGGGTGGCACCTTCCCCTGATCAGCTGGTCGCCTCCCGCAGAGCGTCAGTGGGACATCCCCTGAGGGCTCCTGGACTGTGAGAGGGGGCAGGCTGGGCTGTGGGTCCTCCCCGTGCATGAATTTCATGCACTGGGCCTCTAGTTAAGAAATAAAGAACAATGTGATTCTTTTTAAAAGTCTTTGTTTTGCGTGTCATTTTTTTTTAATTTTAATTTTTTAAATATATTTTATTGATTTTTTTTTAGTAATACTTTTATTGATTTCAGAGAGATAAGAGAGGGAGAGATAGAAACATCAATGATGAGAGAGATCAGCTACCTCCGGCACGCCCCACATGGAGACCAAGCCTGCAACCTGGGCATGTGCCCTAACCGGGAATTGAATCATGACCTCCTGGTTCATAGGTCAACACTCAACCACTGGGGGGAAAAGGTAGACATTTTTAAATGGTAACATAAATAATGTACGCTGAGCAATAGAAAGAATAAGAACTAAATTAAATACGAAGCACCATTTTACATCCATCAAACCACAAAGAGTAAAAAAATAAAATAACTACAAAAAGTGAATTAAAATCTCCCATTGATGAGCGAGGTACACACACCGCTGATGAGACGCGGAGCACCCTGCAACCAGGGCTGGGAGGCGCTGCGTCTCGGACCAGGGGTGCCTCTCCGGGAGAGGGAAGAAGGAAAAGGCTCCTGTGGAGGATATTTATAGCCCTTATGGACAGCAGGGACAAAACCCACAGGAAACAGCCTACATATCCCGCCAGCAGACAATAGCTAAGCCAGGCAGGATGCAGCAACGTAAAGTTCAGGCCTGAGGCCTGAGGCCGCAGGAAACGCACACGAAAGATAGCGAGTGAGGGCAAGTGCGCCACTGACTTTCATGTCCATGGGGAGTCTGTCCATGAAACAGCAGTTACACTTACAGATAACAAAGGGAAGATACAGAAACGTTTCCTAGTAAGATGAATATGTAGCATGTGTTTTTCCTAGAAAAATATTAAAAGTTCCTGCTTTATAAAGAAAAGTGAAATTATTATCAACTGAAATTATTAATCAAGTTTAGTGTTTCAATTTACCTCCCAGTTATCTGAATTCTAGTTTATTTTTATGCTAACTTTTTTTTTTTTACCGATTATTTTCTGGGCGCTCACTCTATCCTGGGTCCTGGGAATACGGTGACAGGCGGGGGGGAGGTGATCTTAGGGAGCTCTCGGTGGGGGTCCCGCTGAAGGTAAGTGATGGGGCTACGTTATGAGGACAGAAGAGGGATCGGAAGAGGAAGGGAAGATACCTCTGCACTGCCCCCATCCTTCTCGTCACCTTGTCCCCTGTCTACCGAGCTGCCCTGGCTAGACCCTTCTAGACAAAGGAGGAACTTGACAAAAGCACACACACCCTCTCAAGTGGGGGGGGATCAACTGGAAGAATAGTTTAGCGCCTTCACACAGCCTGGCTGGTAGAGGGCTTTTGCACGTCCTGTTTGGAAAGGAGCAGCGAGTTCTCGGCTTGGCATCCCCGCAGCAGGTGGGCCTCTGACCTGTGTCCCTGCAGCTGTCCCCATGCCCCACAGCGCAAGCAAGGAAGGCGCGGCCCTGCCTCCTCGGCATCGCAGTCTACAGGAGTGCGGGCCCCTGACGTGACGGAGGGGGCCATCGCCACACAAGGGTCCTCGTGAGCAGGTCACCTCAGTGGGGCCAGGGGTGGGAAGGCTTCCGGGCGCACGAGCCTCTGGGAAACTGAGGCTTGAGTGACGTGCAGACTGGGGGCTGGGGGCTCACCTGCACCTCACAGAGACAGAACCCGGACCCAGGGGAGAGACCAGGCCCTGTGCTTCTTTTTTTAAATTTATTTCCAAGAGGAAGAGACAGGGAGAGAGAGATAGAAACATCAGTGATGAGAGAGAATCATGGATCGGCTGCCTCCTGCACGCCCCACACTGGGGATCGAGCCTGCAACCGGGCATGTGCCCTGATGGGAATCGAACCGTGACCTCCTGGTTCCTAGGCTGACACTCAACCACTGAACCAGCCGGCCGGCTGTGCTGTGCTCTTAACAGGGCGAAGGCTGGATCTCCTGAACCACAACAAAACAAGAATGGTAAAAGGGCTCGCATACAGGAAAGCCTGATTATTTGGGGCAAAAAGTAAATGCTGTCGTAACACAGGGTTCCTGCATTCCGACGCGCGACGGTCTGAATGCGTGTCCCAGGCTTCCTGTGCTGAGATGCTCACCCGGCAGACGGTGACATTAGGACGAGGCCTTTGGGTAAGGCTTCGCCCAGGAAAGGGACCAGTGCCTTACAGTGGAGGGTCCCAAGGGACCCCAACCCCTCCCACAGAGGAGGACACGGCAGCAGGCACGTGACCTGGGAGGAGGGCTCTCACTGGAAGGGACCATGCTGGCACCAAACGGGGCCCTCTCAGCACCCAGCACTGTGAGTGCAAAGGTCTGTGTGTCTACGCCACCCAGGCTATGCTGTCTGTCACAGCAGCCCCGACGGACTAAACACTACGGCGTTTACATACGTGACTTCTTTAATCACCTTTCAATTTGCATTAAGACTTTTTATTCGAACTATTGATTACATTTTTTCACTGAAAGGAAACCCACAAAGATCACATACAGGTCTCCCAATTCCCAGGGCTCAGCTTGCCTTTCTTTTCCTCCCAGGTAACAATGTTACGTACACAGACAACGATGCCGATTATTATTCTGCTAGAGGCCTGGTGCACGAATTCGTGCATGGGTGGGGTCCCTCCACCTGGCCAGCAATCAGGGCCAATCGGGCCATCTCGCCCAGTCCTGATCGGGCCAATCGGGGGCCAGCTAGGTGGGGGGAGGGACCGTGGGAGGTTGACCGGCCGTGGGAGGTTGGCTGTGGGAGTGCACTGACCACCAGGGGGGAAGTCCCTGGTGGTCAGTGCGCGTCATAGCAACAGGTTGACCAGTTGTTTGGTCGCTTGGCTTTTATGTATATAGATGTGCTGGCTCTCGGAATATGGCTCTGCCAAGGTTACACGGTCCGGAGGTTCAGTGTCCTATTCCAACAGGCGTCCAAGAAGCCATGTGGATGGAGGGCCTGCAGGAGCTGGGGAACAGTTTGGAATAGAGTTACCCCAATGGACCACTCACGCCAGCCTCCGCATGCCCCCCGGGTTCCCGGGGAAACGGGCTCAGGCCACACAAAGGCAGACAGAGGCCACCGCCCAGTGCATGGGGGAATGACAATCGCCAATGGCCAAAGCATCGCGGGCCAGTAGCTTTGCTCGTGCTTTTAAAAGGCAGTGAAATAACCTGCACACGGACGGCACAGCGCCCATCACTCTCTCTCGGGGCTCCGGGGAACAGGAGGCTCCCTGTCACACACGGCTTCTACGGGAAAACTGTCCCTCGTCACTAACGACACGGAATTGTCCCGACAGAACCGCAGTTCCTGTGAACAGCTGGGCAACAGAACTTCTGGACAACTCTCTTAAAAGAAGAAAGGAAGAAAAATACATCTGAGAAGTATTAGCAGCCCCAATATTCTGCAGACATATAGTATTAGTCAACTGTGCAGCTCAAGTTTGCCCTGGTTAGTAAACATTTGCACACACCAGAACTGCAGGCAGAGGCTGGGTACAATGTCAGAATATAAGCACTTTAAACTGATTAGAACTTTAACAAAGTTAGGAATAGACATTAGTTTGTTTTCTGATTTATAAGATTAATGAAAATGTTTTAAAATGCCTCGAAACACCAGAGTTACACAGAATAAAAGGCTGTCCTGTTTTACTACCAGAACCTCTCAAAGCCAACACCAACTCTCCATGCCACCAGGACTACGGTTTCTGAGGGTCCTTATTATACTGGATAGAAATAAGGAGCTAAACATGGAACCTGAGAACATATCTACAGCTGAGAGAGCTTCCTGTTTCAGGAAAATGTGATTAAAGCAGTGACATTAACTCACTACCAGAAGTGGACTGTGTTAGAGATTCGCAGCCCCAAAACTGCACTGAGCTCATTCATCACAACTACCTTAGCAAGGTATGTTCCCAAACAACGCGTACAGCAGCTTCCCCATCAACCAAGCAGCCACCTGGAGAGTGGGAGGTGCCTAGTCCCATAGCCCTGCCTTCCTCTCCCCCTGCACCTGCTCCCTCTGAACCTACTCCCCCAACACCTGCTCCCCCAGCACCTGCTCCCCCTGCACCTGCTCCCCCTGCATCTGCTCCCCCAGGACCTTCTCCCTCTGAACCTGCTCCCCCAGCACCTGCTCCCCCTGCACCTGATGCCCCGCACCTGCTTTCACCCCGCACCTGCTCTCCCCCTGCACCTGCTCCCCAGCATCTGGTCTCCCCCGGTATCTGTTCTCACAGCACCTGCTCCCCTGAGCTGCTTCCTGAGTTCTGATCACGGCCTCTTTTGGCCTCTCTGTGCTGGACTCATCAACTCCATTCTTCAGTTCCTCCCTGGACGCCTACATTCCAGCTGCGTCGGCCCCTCACCCCTGCATATGTAACTGCCCACTAACCAGAGGCGTCTCCCTGATGTCTCACATTCACCTGTCAAGCTCAGCTGGCCATCTCTTCCCCTCACCTGCCCTCCTCAGCACTCCTGTCTCAGTAAGCCGCAGCCCACAGAGTGTCCACGTGGGAAACCTGGGCTTCGCTCAGTCATACTCCTCCCTCGCTCGCTGCCACCCTGGTAACTCCATCACCAAGTCTGCCCGTTCCTCCTTAATGTCTTTCCACTCTGCCCCCTGCAGTCTTCCCATGGCCACTCTCAGTGCTGACCACCATCTCTCTGTGGGTGCACTACTAAAACTAAACCCAGAGCCTGTTCTTCTCTCCGTGGTCTGTGCCCGCCGCTCAGCCTCTGCCTTCCACCCGCCATCCTCCCTGCCGCCAGAGCGATCTGCCCAAGGAGCCATCGGGTCACGTCACTCGCCTGCATAAGGCCCCTCACAGCCTCCCACCATCCTCAGGATGAAACCCCGGGTCCTTGCTTTGGTTCACAAGGCCCTTCGTGGCCGGGCACCCGCTAACCTCTCAGCCCTCACTCTCCATGGTCCGGGCGCAAGGACCTGCTCCTTCCTCGGCGAGCATCTGGAACATCTGGCCCCGGAACCGGACACGTGGATACCACCCGTGTCCTTGGGTATCCCATTGTCACTCAGCTCCTGGGGCAGGGGAGGCCTGGGCCCTTGGCCTGAGCCCTTGGCAGGGGATGGGAGTCCTGATGGCTCCTTCCCTCCCAGGAAGCCTCTTCCCCGCTTCCTACCTCAGCGTGTTCCCGCGGTTGTCTCCATCCCGAGGTCAATGCTTCCTTTTGTACCGTTTGTTCAGCAATTAATTCTATGCGACCCTAGGACATCTATTACATTACAGAAACTTAGGTTGCTCTGCAGGTTATAAGAGTAGGCAATACAGCCACATAACAAAAACACAACTACCTTTTAAATTAGATGGAAGGTTTTTAAGCCACCCAGAGGTCCAAAGTCCAAAACTCAAGGACACTCTCAAGGACCACATTCTTCCTGTCTTTGCCCGAGGGCAGGTCTGCGCTTCATCCTCATGATGTCACATCGCGGTTGCAATAGGGCGGCAGCCGTCCCAGCCTCCCACCTACACCTGGTGATGTTCCTCCTAACCAGATCTCTCTCAGGAAGGAAAGCTTCCTTCCCCAGCACCTCTGAGCAGACTCCCTCCCATCTCATCGGCCGAACTGTAACCCACGCCCCAGGTCTACCCCAGACCCCGCGAGAGGGACGGGACCACGAGGACCCACCCAGTCCAGTCACCGGTCAAGGTCCCTCACAGAGGGGCTTCACCCAGGAGCTGCATGTCTTTCAAGAGGAGGCGGGCGCCCATGCGGGTCAGGAACCCTTCGGGGCTGGGACGATGTCCCTCCCTCCTGTGTGGCCTTGTTTCCCGGGAACTGGAACCTCTCGGACCGTGCTTCCAGCTTCCATGCTCTTCCTGGGCCTTGCTCGCTGCCTGGGATGGGGCAGTGGCTGCCTCGAAACCTGATCGAAGCCTCGTTCTGTGGCATTGGCTGCGGCCAGATCAGCGACACCTGGGTCCCCTGGAGGACGCGCTTTCAAAGGCACCCAGCACCCAGGGTCCAGATCTGGGCATCAGAGTCTTCTCTATCCACCAGCCCTTCTTCTAGATTATTCTCTCCACCAGCCCTTCTTCTAGATTCTTCTCTCCACCAGCCCTTCTTCTAGATTCTTCTCTCTACACAGCCCTTCTTCTAGATTCTTCTCTCCACCAGCCCTTCTTCTAGATTCTTCTCTCCACCAGCCCTTCTTCTAGATTCTTCTCTCCATCAGCCCTTCTTCTAGATTCTTCTCTCCACCAGCCCTTCTTCTAGATTCTTCTCTCCACCAGCCCTTCTTCTAGATTCTTCTCTCCACCAGCCCTTCTTCTAGATTCTTCTCTCCATCAGCCCTTCTTCTAGATTCTTCTCTCCACCAGCCCTTCTTCTAGATTCTTCTCTCCAACAGCCCTTCTTCTATATTCTTCTCTCCACCAGCCCTTCGTCTAGATTCTTCTCTCCACCAGCCCTTCTTTTAGATTCTTCTCTCCACCAGCCCTTCTTCTGAGCGTTACTGTCGGGTAAATCATTAGTCACCATAACAAATGAAATCAACAAACCAGCCACAAACCCCACATCTTTGCTGTGATGATAAGGAGCTGTTTCCTCTCGGAAGTGGAATCTTTCAGCGACACGAGCGTCCAGGCGCAGCTTGACTTGAGCGGGGCATTTACCGATGTCAGGATGACACTTTGGTCCCCATTTTCCCCGAAATTCCTTGACTTTGACGTGCTGACTGTGTCTTTACTCTGCGGAATGCCTGCAACCCCATCAGCAGCTCCTGTCTGCAGTAACCGGCTTGGCCCTTGGATCCACCCCAGGCCCTTCGCACAGGGAGACAGGAGCCGTCAGCACCCCTCCGGAGGGAATTCCCCCCACCTGGCGCCTTCCCCGCCCGCCGCGGGGTGTTGACATCTACCTGCCTTGGTGGGCACCTCCCAACAAGGTGACCGGGCTACACGGGAATTTTAATTTGTTGGGAGAGCGGAGGCTCGGTGCGAGCCTTTCAGCAGTGACTCCCAACCTGGCTGAACATCAGAAACAGATGAGTAATGGTTTTTAAATACGAAATCCTGAGCCCGATCCACTCACTTACATCACACAGAGGCTCCTGAGCCAGGTTCTGGAGTACAGCCTCCTGGGGGCTGGGCAGTGGTAGCTGGGAGCCATGGGAGAGGGAGTTACTTTATCAGAGGGGGGCTGGGGTTTGGGGTGGGTCCCTGAAATCAGAGATTGCCTCAAACTTTCCTTTTTGTTATAAAAGAAAAACTTTCCCACTTTACTGATTTTTATTTATTTTTTCATTAATAAAAATATATCTTTTATTAATGAAACATATTTTTATTGATTTCAGAAAGGAAGGGAAAGAGACAGAAACATAATGATGAGAGAGAATCATCAACTGGCTGCCTCCTGCACGCCCACACACCCCCCAGGATTAAGCCTGCAACCCAGGTATGTGCCCTTGACCAGAATCGAACCAGGGACCCTTCAATCTGCAGGCTGGCCGAAGCTCCATCCACTGACTGAGCCAAACCAGCTAGGGCGATTTTTATTGATTTTTAGAGAGAGAGGAAGGGAGAGGGAGAGAGAGAAATGTTGATGTCAGAGTGAAACATAGGTCAGCTTCCTCCTGCACACCCCCTCTACCAGGGACCCCCACAACCTGGGCATGTGCCCTGACTGGGAATCGAACCCGCAGCCTTTTGGTGCACAGGATGATGCCCAACCAACTAAGCCACGCCGGCCAGGGCTCCTGCTTTTTCATCTTGCTGGGGGTTGTCTCTTCCAGCACAGGAGACTGGAGAGTTACAAAGGAACGAGAGAGGGGGGGGGGGGGCGCAAAGCATCAAGGCAGCGAATGCAGAGAAGGGTGTAGACAGTGTGCTAACACTAAACACGCCAGAACCAGGTGCCGTCGGAGCGCAGAAGGTGTGTGTGGGGTGCATACATGGCTTTCCGGGGCGTGTGCTGTGTGCACAGGGTGGTGGGAGTGCCTGTGTATGTGAGCAGGCCGGGTGTGGCAGAGGAAAGGCTGCACACGTGGCTGGGGCCAGATGGCACGGGCCTTCCTGGCTGCCAAGAAATGCATCCTTTCCCCTACGGATGGGAGCCTCCACGTGTCCGAGCTGGGGGAGGACTCGATACAGGTCAGAGCTTGGGAAGACAGCCTTGGTGACAATGAGGGGACTGGATGGCAGGGAGAAGAGACGAAACCAGCAAACAGTATAAACACCACAGGAGCCCAGACATGAAGGAACCCAGGGCCCCGTGTGGCTGGAAGCACAGGTGGGTGGGCGTGGGGGAGGGGGAACAGGACTTGGAGGCGTGAGGTTGGCCATGAGGCTGAGGACAAGGAAGAGGTGCCATGTAGAGTCTGCAGGGACGCTGCCCTCGAACACCCACAGAGGTGAGGAAAGCAGGGTGCAGAGGACGGGGCGACTTCCGCTGAGGACACGTGTGTGGCATGTGCCCTGCTCGCCCACCCTCGAGGTGGGCATCCTGCTCCGGCAGTCAGGAGGAGGCCGGGGGACTGGGTGCTGCCGGGAGCAGGGACTGTGCCAGGGGCTGCCGAAGGGAGCGGGGATCACGGACGGAACCGCCAGGGAGGCAGGGAAAGGAGGGAGGACAGGAGCCAGAGGTGCAGGGTGTCTCCGGAGGAAGGCGCTGCCAGACCGCAGAGGGAAAGAAAGGACGTGCTGACTAAGAGAGAAATCGCAATATTCACAGCCTGCAGGGAGAGGCCTTGCACATGCCCACTAGGAGGGGAAGACTGTGGGGAGCAGCGGCAGTGAGGGAAGGAGGCTGGAACTCGGGGGGACTGCCTGGCCTGGCCTGGCCTGGAGGCAGGAGAGAAGGTAAGGGTCGTCAGCTATTAGGGACTACCTGGCCTCTCATGGTCTCTCTTTTCCACCCTCAAACCTGCCGATGGCCACCTTGATGGCCAGCACTTAAGCGGAGGAGCGACCACTGAAAGGTGACGGACAGGGAACTGAACTGTGAGCGCGGCTTTTTCCTAAACACCCGTGGGCGGGGGGCTCTGCGGAGCTTGGATCTAAGTGTTAAAGTGAGATCGGAGGGCCGCCTGTTTCCACAGTGGTTGGCTGGCATGTCTGCTGGAGAGAATGCAAGATGTATGAACCCGTACACACACACACCCCTTTACCATTCTAATGGGGGGATGTGTTTACATGACACAACTGTACACGTCTGTAACTTACAAACAACTATGTGTGTGCGTAGAGTAATGAGGAATCCTCGACCATTTGACACAACCAGGGCAAAGCCATCTGAAATGCCACCTGTCACGGACCCAGAGCCTGCCATTATTCACGCTCACCCCGGATATTCCTGGAACCCCGAAAGGAGGCTGCTCCCCTCGGAACCCCGGTGATATCCCAGAGGGCAAAGCTCCATACGGTCACCCTGGATCAGGGGAACCTGTCCCCTGAGTATGCACACACTGCGCCAGGAGGAAGAATAACCACACGGACACTTCCCCGGGCACTGCACCCCCGCCTGCCTGCGCGGAGCTGTGCCCTGCACACGCTCCAGGTCGGTCCCCGCGCCCGCTGCACGCCCGCAGCCACGCATTCCTCACAGCAACTCTCCCTGCTCGCCAGACAAGCCCCGACACCTCGCGGCAGGGAAGGATGTTATGTTTCCATAGCGTCTGCTCATCATGGCAATTAAAGGGGTGAAAAGCCTGGAACTCAGTGTCTATTAGCTCAGGGAGGCTGTGTTCCAGGGCCGCGTTTTCCACCTGAGTCCAGCTGTATCTGAAAGCCCCAGTTAGGGTGATGGCCCTGGTGGGGAGGGGGGGGGGGGGCGGACAGGAGAGAGGGAGAGAGTACCTGTGAGCACCAGACACAGGTTAGAGGGAAACCAGCGCCCGATGTCTATGCCTCTCCCACCTGGAGAGAGGCCCAGGGGCCTATGGTTAGCTTCTTCCTCAATAAAGAATGCGACTGGCGAAGTGCCTGGGGGGAGGGGGGAGGGGGCAGTTTCGGAAACACTTATCTCTGTGAAAACCCTTGAACAGCAGAGGCCCTGTTGGGGTTCTGAAGGCTGAAAGCACCACAAAATGCACAAGTGACTCCCGGCCCCGCCCCCCAGGAAAGGAAAGTTCCCAAAGCCAGTCCGTGTGGCTGTGCAGGGGGTCTGGGTGCGGGAGGTCTGGGTGCGGGAGGTCTGGGTGCAGGGGGTCTGGGTGCAGGGGGTCTGGGTGCGGGAGGTCTGGGTGCAGGGGGTCTGGGTGTGGGAGGTCTGGGTGCGGGAGGTCTGGGTGCGGGTGCAGGAGGTCTGGGTGCAGGGGGTCTGGGTGCGGGAGGCCTGGGTGCAGGGGGTCTGGGTGCGGGAGGCCTGGGTGCAGGGGGTCTGGGTGCGGGAGGTCTGGGTGCAGGGGGTCTGGGTGAGGGAGGTCTGGGTGCAGGGGGTCTGGGTGCGGGAGGTCTGGGTGCAGGGGGTCTGGGTGCGGGAGGTCTGGGTGCAGGGGGTCTGGGTGCGGGAGGTCTGGGTGCGGGAGGTCTGGGTGCAGGAGGGTCGCGCCGCGGCCGGCACCCCAGCCTCAGGTCCCCACTTGCTGCAAAAGAAGTCAGGCGCGGGGTGGCCCCACCCCCGCAGCTGGAGCGGCCGCCCCGTCAGTTCTGGCTGCGGCGCCAGGACCAAGAAAGCGGGAAGAAGTTTCCTGGCCGCGTTCGCAGCGGTGAACAATGGGAGGAAGGCGGGGGCAGAGGGTCCCTCCTCGGCCAGGCGCTCAGAGGCGCTGGCTTTCCTCCGTCCCCCACGGCAGGGGCACCGGGGCGCGCGGAGAAACAGGCATGGCACACCCCCGGGTGCAAACAGAGCTTTTGGGGACCCAGGTCCCGCACCACCACCAGCTCGGCGCTGAGAAGGAGCAGGCGCGCCCAGGACGCATTCCCGGGACCCACAGACCTCCCCCCCCCCTCGTCCCCACCCCCTCCCCGGCCCGGGTCCGCATTCCCGGGACCCACAGACCCCCCCGCACCCCTCCCCCGACCCGAGTTCGCATTCCCGGGACCCACAGATACCCGGCCGGGTCGGCGCGCAGGCACCTGTCCGAGCCGGGCTGCGGGACCCGCCCTCCGGTTCCCACGCGTGTCCAGGTCTGCGTGCAGGTGCGCCCTGCGCGCGTGCCAGAACCAGAACCGGCAGTGCCTGGGCTTTCAGGGCGCTTGGCAGAGGGCGAGCCCGCCCTCCTGGGGGCACCCGGCGGGGCAGCGCGCGAAGGGAGGTCTCTCCATCCGCCCGACGGCTGGGAGCCGGTCCCCGTGGGTCGGAGCGGGGACGCGCGCTGCCTGCCCGGGTCCCCCGCCCCGTCCCCCGCCCGGGAGCGCAGTCCCCGCCTCGCTCACCTGGAAGGAGCAGCAGCACCGGCCGCAGCGGCGCGGGCCCCGCACGCCCCGCCCGCATCCTGCGCCTGCCCGGGGCCGAGCTGCCGGAGACTGGAGACTGCGAGGGACCCGAACCCCGACTCTTCGCCAGGGACCCAGCGGACGGCTGGTCTGGCTGCCCGGGGAGAGCGAGGAGAGTCTGCGGCTGGCTCTCCGGGCGCCAGGGCCCGCCCCTCCGCCCTCCGCCCTCCGCCCTCCGCCCCGGGGAACACGGATGTGCCCGCCCCGCCCCGCCGCGGGCCGCACCTGGGCCCACGCCCCCGGAAACCGCACCTTCGCTCCGCCTGGACGTCCCCGCCCGGGGCCCTGACACCGTGGGGAGGCGGGGGGGGGGGCGGCCGGGGGCGAAGGGCCTGCTCTCCTGCGCGGGACGGGACCGCCCTGCACCTCCAGGGCGACGCCAGCGGTCACCGCCCGCCCCGGCAGCCCCGCGCCCGCCCGCGAGGCCCCGGGTCCCCGGGGCGACCCTGGCCCTTCCGCAGCCCCGGACGGCTCCCCGCGCGACCCGGAGTCGGTGAGGGGGGCCGGGGCCGAGCCCAGAGCGCCCCTCTTAGGGCTCCGGGCCGGGAGGGCCCTGCCTTTCCCAAGTGGGCGGAGAAACGGACCAAAATAATCGCAGAAGGACCAGGTTAGAAACTAACAGGAAAGAAAGCCGCCCCAAGCTATGATTATCCAGGTGACAGCTAAGCCAGGCCTGCGCTGCTGCAGGAGCGTGTGTGAGTGTGAGTGTGTGTCTTCATTCACTGAGTGTGTGTGTGCATGAGTGTGTGTGTGTTCATTCACTGAGTGTGTGTGTGCATGAGTGTGTGAGTGTGTGTGTGTGTGTCTTCATTCACTGAGTGTGTGTGTATGTGCATGAGTGTGTGAGTGTGTGTGTGTGCATTCACTGAGTGTGCATGAGTGTGTGAGTGTATCTTCATTCACTGTGTGTGTGCATGAGGTTGTGTGTGTGTGTCTTCATTCACTGAGTGTGTGTGTGTATGTGCATGAGTGTGTGAGTGTGTGTGTGTGCATTCACTGAGTGTGCATGAGTGTGTGAGTGTATCTTCATTCACTGTGTGTGTGCATGAGGTTGTGTGTGTGTGTCTTCATTCACTGAGTGTGTGTGTGTATGTGCATGAGTGTGTGAGTGTGTGTGTGTGCATTCACTGAGTGTGCATGAGTGTGTGAGTGTATCTTCATTCACTGTGTGTGTGCATGAGGTTGTGTGTGTCTTCATTCACTGAGTGTGTGTGTGTGCATGAGTGTATGTATGTGTGCGTGAGCGTGTGTGCGTGTATGTGTGCGTGAGCGTGTGTGTGTGCATGAGTATGTGAGTGTGTATGTGTGTGTGTCTTCATTCACTGAGTGTGTGTGTGTGTGCATGAGTGTATGTGTGCATGAGTGTGAGTATGTGCGCGTGAGTGTGTGCGTGTGTGCGTGAGTGTGTGTGTGGGTTCATTCACGCCTCTCCTCCAAGGTAATAAGGAGCTGGTTTTATTACTAAGTTGAAGCCAAGAGGAGAGCCGAGTGTGAACTGGCACCCCTCCTCCTGTCTGGGGGCCACCCTGACCATTTTCTCCCATCATGCCAGGCTCCCATCTGGAAAGAGAACATTCTAGAACCACAGGTCACATTTTCACTTACCAACCTAAGGAATAGGGCAGCATTCACTTTTCTTAGATCTGAGTTTTCCTCCAGAGGTTCCCCACAAATCCCCGCACGTTGCCGAAACTAGAATTCTTCCAGTGACTGCTTTTGTGAAGCAGCCCGTCTTTTAGTGAATAACCCTAAGGAGTACGAGTCTGGTCATGATCAGTACCAACACTCCAAACCTCGGGAGCCGGCGGGGAGCCGTGCTAGGAGCAGGAAGGCAAGGTCATTCAAGGTCGAAAGAAGTTGAAATTAAATGCGCCCTGTTCCTGTAGCTGGGGCAGGAGGCTCGGGGTTTTACAGTATTGCACTGCTACTCATCAAATGCAGTGAGTGTAATCATGGCCATAAACACAATACCTTTGAACCCAAAATACACAGCCCCCAGGTCTTTCCTGCTTTCTTATCTGCCACTGACTAACCCCACTTGCTAATCCTGACAAACACTCCAGGTTTTTCCCTACCTGTCTGTGGTGCTCACCGGCTTACTAAGACCCCAGGTATGACCTGTGAGCTCTTAGGTGGCCACTCGCTCACCCCAACACCCCTCCTAGACTCCTCAGGAAGTCAGCCAGGCGTGGGGGAATGAGTATCTGTCTGTTTCCTTTTGACTCACTGAAATGTGAGTAAGTGTTTGGGAGGCAGGAGAGTTCCTCCTTGTGGGACAGGAATTTCTGCTTTGTATTGGGGTGCTGGACAGGAAAATGTCCCCCTTTTTTTGCTTTTGTGCTTAGAATTGGACATATTAACAGGCTGGCATGCAGTACAAAAGAAATCTGAAGTTATATTTTTCCAGAACAGGCAAAATTTTCAAATTTCAAGAAAGAAAGAGCCGACTCCTGCTCCACATTAATGTTAAGAGTGTGAAGGGTTCCTGAGACAAAACAGTTTGAGAACACCTGCACTAAAATTCTTAGGAACTGCCCTACCTTGGCCTAATTGTGCTGGACCCCGCGTTCTGAGCAGGAAATAGCAAGATTAAGAGGGATTCCCAAAGTCTTTATATATCTGATATAATAAGAGTGTCCGGTTGTCCGGTCGTCCGTTCAACCAATCAATGTGTAATATGCTAATGATATGCTAAGGCCGCTCAACCACTTGCTATGACATGCACTGACCACCAGGGGGCAGACACTCTGACCAGTAGGTTAGCTTGCAGTTGGGGTCCGACCTATCTGGACTGAGTGAGACAGGCAGGACATGCCCTGGAGCTCTCCTGTGGGCCCTCCCCAGTTGGCCAACCTCCTGCATCCCTCCCCGGCCCCGATCGTGCACCAATGGGGTCCCTCAGCCTGGCCTGCGCCCTCTTGCAATCCAGGACCCCGTGGGGGATGTCGGAGAGCTGTTTTTGACCTGATCCTGCAGGCCAGGCCGAGGGACCCCACTGGTGCATGAATTCATGCACCAGGCCTCTAGTGTGTGTGTGTGTGTGTGTGTGTGTGTGTGTGTGTGTGTGTATGATGGAATATTATTCAGCTATAAAAAGAAGAAAATCCTGACATTTGCGATGATGTGAATGAACTCGGAGGACATTATGCCTGGTAAAATAAGCTAGATAGAAAAAGACAAGTACTGTATGATCTCACATGTGGAATCTTAAAAAGTCTACTCATGGTCCAGGTAATAGAATGGTGGCTACCAGGGGCTGGGGTGGGGGAAATAGGGAGATGTGGGTCTTAGGGTACGAACTTCCAGTTCTAAGATGAGTAAGCTCTGGGGATCTAATGTGCAGCATGGTGACTATAGTTAATGACGATGCACTATATACTTAAACTTTGCTAACAGAGGCCCAGCTGGTGTGGTTGAGTGTCTACCTATGAACCAAGAGGTCACGGTTCGATTCCTGGTCAGGCCACATGCCTGGGTTTCGGGTTCAATCCTCAGTAGGGGGCATATAGGAGGCAGCTGATCGATAATGTTTCTCTCTCATTGATGTTTCTATCTCTCTATCCCTCTCCCTCTCTCTCTAAAAATCTATAAACACCTATTTTTAAAAGTTTGTTTACAGAGTAATTCTTAAATCTTCACACCACACACACACACACACACACACACACACACACAGAGTAACTATGTGAGATGGTAGATGTGTTAATGAGCTTGTTTGTGGTAATCATTTCACATGTATATGGGTATCATAACATAACTTTATACATTTTAAGAATATAAACTTCTAAGTTGTCAATTACACCTCAATACCACTGTGAAAAAAATATTGAGGGTCCCAAAGAACTTTTGTGTGTGTGGATCATTTCTGCCAATGTTTACCAAATAAAAAATTGAAACAGATAAATTTTCCAACATTTATGCGTTAATTCCATAAAATAACAATAAGGACATTAGATGTTAACATAAACACATATTTTATGTAACATAATTTTATTTCCCAAAATAAAATTATTCATGAGAATTGCGTTGTTTCAGATTTTTGTCAATCTTTTTAAAATTTATTTATTTATTTTAGAGAGAGGGAAAAACACACATTCATTTGTTGAACCAGTTATTTATGCACTCATTGGTTGCTTCCTATACGTATCCTGACTGGAGATTGAACCCCAAACCTTGACATATCTGGATGACACTGTAACCAATGAGCTACACAGCCAGGGTCCGCCAATCTTTGTAATGTAAATACTTAGATTTTCATGTCTGCTTCTGCACTCAGTCTGTTGTGATATGTAGTTTCAGTGAAATTATACGAATTAATCTGGTAAGACACAGATTTGCAGTTGGAGAAATAGGGCATAACTGGGTCTCTGCACCCACCCGCCAGTCTTCAGAATTTGCAATGGAGTTCTCAATGGGGCTCAGTCACGAATCCCGTCCTGTGGTCTCAATAACGCATTCCTCACTCAAGGCGGAGTCCTTGAAGTGGCCCCGAGCGTGGGGACGTGGGCAGAGGGACATGTCACAGACAGGAGACCCCTGGCCGGCTGCCTGGGTCCACCAGTGGTTCAGTCTCCCGGATGACCCCCAGCATCTGGTGCATTCCAGTCCATTGGCCTATTGAGCACTGTGACTGGCTCCTTGACCCACGAGACTTTGTCCCTTCACGTGGTGGTCATTTGGGAAATATTGGTTTACTGAGTGACATAGATCTTCCGATGGCTCACACACTTCATGACACAATATTAAAACACCACATCACGACCTATCTCACCAGGAAATCTTTCCATCGAGGGAAACTGTCCAACTCATGCTGGTGCACACACATTTTCCAAATCCTAATTTCCATTAGAAACCTTGAATATTACCATTGGCAACACGCAGGGTCAGTTGTTTTGCTTTAAAGGAAAATCCTGCTTTGTTCGTTTTTGAGAAAAGCCTGTCAAATACATCACCGTTCTCTTTCTAGCACGCAGAACGGACCGGCTGCAGATCTTTCCGCGTCTCCAGAATACAGCCAAGTACCCGAGGCTCACACTCCGGAATGAGCCCCGGCCTGACTCCGCAGGCTCTCTCCCCATTCATGCTGCCGGTCGCTACACTCAGGCCAAACTCCCCCCGCTCCTCCATCTCCCGCTCTTCTGTGCTAATCCCTTACCTATTTCTGTGCCGAGACAGGCTTTCTCCTTTTCTCCATCTCTCGGAAGTCCACCTCCAGGCTCCCATGGAGTTTTATATTAGCTACTGGACTTCCCATCCCCTTTACCAGAACCAGCTTTTCTTCTTCCTTACCTCCGGGCTCCCCTCTTCAACAAAAACCTTTCTTTTGTCTGCATCAGGGTGTGGCTTGCATTTAATTATATGTATACTAGAGGCCTGGTGCCCGAGATTCGTGCACTCAGGTGGGCGGCGGGGGGGGGGGGGGGGGTCCCCAGCCTGGCCTGTGCCCTGTCACAGTGCGGGAGCCCCGCAATTGATTACCCCCAAAAGGTAGGCCCCACCCACCCATCTGGGGCTCCTCGATGGATTGCCCCAAAGAGGTAGGCCAGAGCTGGGGGTCCGGCCTCCACACTGCGTGGAGCCGGGAGGTGAGACCTCCCAGAACCCCCAAGCAGGCCTCGCTGCTCAGAGCCAGAGGAGGTGGGACTCCCAGGCAGGCCTCCCTGCGCAGAGGCGGGACCCCCAGGACCCCCAGGCAGGCCTCCCTGCACAGAGGCGGGACCCCCAGGACCCCCAGGCAGGCTCCCTGACGTGCACCTAGAGTCAAGCCCAGCCCCGCCCACCTGCGCGTGCCCGCTGTGCGCGCAGCCATCTTGTGACGGCGTGAGGGCATCAGGGCGTGACGACCACTTAGGCTTTTATTTGTAAGGATACTTCGCTCCTCACTCAAATGCTGGATCTGAAATCTTAGATGTTTGTGCCACGAGAGTTCATCCTGCACCTGGCAAGTTCATCCCTACAAATCACTGTGTCCTGGGTCCGCAGCCTTCTGCCTAGACCTGAGAGGTAGTGCCTGTGAACTTCCATATAAGTCCTGGAAATGTGGAGATGAAGTAACCGGTGACTCCTCTGCCGTTACCCCGTCAATCACCGACAAGGCTGAGCGCCTCTCGGAACCCACTGTGCCTGACTCACCACGGGTCTCCGGGCACCGGCAGAGTTGCATAATGTCCAACAATAAGAGAGGAACTCTCAACTTAAAAACCAACAAAACAAATAAATGCAAGATCTGTTCCCCAGGTCCCTGCACTTACCAAGGCACCCCACATGTCACCCATACTTGCTGGCACCACCAGGGGTGACTGTCCTATGGGTGCTGTTGTCCTCAGTGTGCATGTGGCAGACACACAAACCGGCTGCCCCACCTGCCACAGGCCACGCTGGGCTCCGGTTCCCGCCACCAGGCCCTGACGCGTAGCCAGCCTCCTGGTCATGTGGCTACACCCCCAAGCCGGGCCCTCAGGTCTTCTCCCAGGGGTTTGCATTCAAGGTCTAGCGAGGGTGGAGTCCTTGCTGACCACAGGGACTAGGAGTCCACGTTCACGTGGGCCACTTTCTTTAATGAGCATAGAAAATGCCAATCGGCAGCCGTTCAGACAAAACAGAGACCTGGAAACTGAGGCAGGCGTGTGGGAGGGAGGGAGGAGGGAGAGAGGGGGAGGGAGGGAGCTCCCACTTTTCTTTCTCTATGTTCTGTTTCCAGCCGTTTGTGGATCTGCTACCTTCCCCACCTTGCCTTCCAGACACGAGATGCCCCGTCTCCTCCTAACATTTTCTCTTTTTCTTTCCATCTAACGCAGGTTTTCATTCCTCGCACGAGCTTGCCTTTCAGACAGGTATGTTTCTCCTACGGGAAATCCTTGGGGACAGCGAGCATATCTCATTAAGGTTTTACTCACAGTCCCTGAAACAGGGCCTGACACGGAGTCGAGGCTCAGGGTGTTGGCTGCACGGATGAATGAACCCGCTGATTCAGCTAACGGCTGACATCTTAACTTCGTAGGATGAGCCAGAGAGAAGTTTGCCTCTTACAACAGGGAAAGCTCACGGAAGGGCGAGCATTGTTCACATGGATTTTTAAAAAAATATATTTTATTGATTTTTTACAGAGAGGACGGGAGAGGGAGAGAGAGTTAGAAACATCGATGAGAGAGAAACATCGATCAGCTGCCTCCTGCACACCCCCTACTGGGGATGTGCCCGCAACCAAGGTACATGCCCTTGACCAGAATCAAACCTGGGACCCTTGAGTCCACAGGCCGACGCTCTAGCCACTGAGCCACACCGGTTAGGGCTCACCTGGGCTTTAGACGTTATTTCTGTAAGAAACGTGTCATGTGATGGATCAGCCAGCCGTAAGGCTCTCTCCTCGGGAAAGCGTTTATGGTTCTGCTAGAGACCAGCTCTGCTCACCCGTGGCCCTGACACTAGCTGAAGCCCAAGAGAGTTCACCGGGAGGCTGCGAGGACGAACCCAAAGGCGTGAGCCGCCGCCGCCGGGCCCAGGGACCTAAGCGGAGGCGGGAGGCGGGTCCCTCTGCGGGCAGGAGCTCGGCTCTCCTTCCTGGGCGCACCTGCTCCATCTCCCCGCTGCAGACCGGCCTCCTCTCCAACCCTCCCCGCCCGCCGCCCGAGAACCGCACCTCGCAGGAGCCTTGGTGCCAGGGCCGGCCTGTGGCGGGCAGGTAGACAGCCAGGGGCAGAGCAGGGCGATGGGCCCGCTGCAGAAGGTCACCGGCGGAGAGCCCCCGGGTGCTGAGCAGCTGGCAAAACTGGAAAAACCGGGACTTGCCCCCAGGATGCTTTTCCTCCCCCGCACATCCTGGGTCACGCGGCTTAGACCCCCGCCCCCCCTTTCCTGTCTCGGTCATGGGGGTGGACCCTCCCCTGACCTTTCCGCCCCTGGCATGTTGCTAGGCCTGTGGGTTAGACCTCCTTAGAGGAGCGAACAGCGGGGTGGGATGGGGGGGGGGCGCATGGAGAGACTAACCCGGAAGCATTGAGCCCCCAGAACAGCGAGGTTCTGACCTGCATGGAATACATCCTCAGGCTAGGCCGCCTTGGCTGCCTCGGGACCAGCCGCATTGACTGATGAGCCCCTGGCGCCGGCCAATCAGCAGGGACCACATCCTGAGAGGACACACCTGGGGGCTGAGGAAGCTTCGAGGAGGCCCTCCCCTGGGGCCCCCCTAAGACCCCACCCTCAGGCCCCAGGACAGAGGCCTGCAGGCCCAGGCTTCCTTCCCCCAGGCCCACCACCTCCCCCGCTCTCTCCCGAGCCCCAGGGCCCTCTTGGCCGCTGAAACAGGTCCCATGGGCCATTCCCCCGCTGCTCCCTTCTGCCTCTGGGACGTCCATCTTTCGGAGCCAGAACGCAAGCCCCGAGGTCGCCGAGCCAGGCCTGACCCCGGGAGCCATTCTCACCGCAGCACCCTGGTCCCGCTTTCCTGAGACGGAGCTGAACTCGGGGCCGCAGCCTCTGCCGCGGGACACACGCAGGGCCCGCTCACGTCGGTTTGTTCTTCAAGCCCCTGCCGAGGATTAGAAGCCTGGACTCTCCCAGGGGCGCCCCTTCCTTCCCGCAGCCGCGACCCTGCCTCCCTGCCTCCCCCCGCCCCCCCCCCCCCCCCCGCACTCTGCAGTCTGACGGCCACGCTTCCTGCGAGCCACACGGCTCCTGCCTCCCGTGGAGGCGTTTCCGCGGCGCCGTCCCCAGGGGCGCCTGTCCGCTGGATGGAACTGCACTCACGTGTGTAACATGGAAAGGCCAGACGGAGCCAATCGCTCCATTAGGACTCTGACGGGCAGGCCGGGGAGCTGGGGGGACACATCAAAGGGTGAGCCGGGAAGACAGCGGAGCCACCAAAGATCCTGAACTTGAGCTTGGCCAGGACCTGCCCTGCCCTGGGTCTTGTCTGCGGACACCTGCCACCATGCCCCAGGGGAAAGCAGAGCTGCCCCTCTGGGCCGCCGATGTCAGTCAGTTCCTGGTCTCCGAGCTTCCTCTCTCCGTTCCCGGCACAACCTCTCCAGGCTGCCTCCCCCGCTCACAGGGGCTTCTCCCGGGGGACACGGCCCCGCCGTCGCTTCAGCTGAGAACCTCGCAGTAACCTCACGCTTGTCACTCACTCACCGACACATGTCTGTTTAGCACCTACTGTGTGCGAGCAACGGGCTAGGCGCTGGGGGAACCGGCGGGCTCCCTGGCTGTGCTCATGCCGTGCAGTCGTCACCACGCGAGCCGTGGGGCCTGGCAGGCGGCACGGACCTCAGGAGGCGCTGAGCCGAGACTAGGATCAGTCTACGTACGCATCCAGTGACACGAAAGGTCATTTAGGCACATTTTCTTTTTAAAAAAAATGTATTTT
Source organism: Cnephaeus nilssonii (assembly GCF_951640355.1). NCBI lineage: Eukaryota > Metazoa > Chordata > Mammalia > Chiroptera > Vespertilionidae > Cnephaeus > Cnephaeus nilssonii. The sequence continues at coordinate 113,264,036 of NC_137073.1, read as the reverse complement.
TATTGATTTGAGAGGAAGGGTGAGGGAGAGAGAGATAGAAACATCCATGATGAGAATCATTGACCGGCTGCCTCCTGCACGCCCCCCACTGGGGATGGAGCCTGCAACCTGGGCATGTGCCCTTGACCGGAATTGAACCTGGACCTTTCAGGCCGGTGCTCTATCCACTGAGCCACACTGGCCAGGGCGAGACACGCGTTCTTTAGGTTCGGAGCAAACCTTTCTACAACCGCGGCCACAAGGCAGGCAGCGTAGACGATCAGAAACCTCTAGGCCCGAAGGTGAACCCAGAGGTCTCCAGGCGGACATCTGAGGGGCCCGGACATGTGTCAGCCCCTAAACAGCGCGTTTCCACAAGACAGGTGGCCGTCTTCCGTCCGCTTTCTGCTCGGAGTGCGGCCCAGGGCAGTGGCCCTCCCGCATTTGTGAAAAAAAACTCGCCGCCCCGCCAGTGTCCGGCCCAGAGGGGAGCCCTCATGCCCATGCCCCGCGCTGTCCTCCACTGCGCCCACGGGACACGCGGCCTCCGCCTGAATGCTTTCTGCGTCCCTGGGCGGCGGCCTGCACGCAGGAGCTCAGAGGTCAGTCCCGGCTGCGCTGGAGGCCCGGCTCTGCACCACCAGGTCGGGGGACCCCTGCCACCCCACAGCTCGAGGACTCAGACTTCAGGCTGCTGGGCCCTGGGAGTCTCCCCCCCACGAGGCCGCCCTCCCCTCAGAGCGAGAGGGATCGCTTGCTGGCGCCCACGGCCCAAGGTGTTCTGTGAGCCATGAGATTTGCCTGCGGCTGCCCCCTCCCCGAGGGTGACTTCCGCCTCCAGGGAAGCTGGAGGCCATGGAGCTCACCGGAGTCACCACCTGACACCCAGCAACCCTGTCTCCTCCTGACCCCGGCTCTGTGACCAAGTCTGGCTCAGAGTTTCCCCACATTTCGTCTGGGTTTGGCTTCTGGTTTTTTCCATTCTCCGCCTCCTCCTTCCCCAGCTGCCTGATTCCACGTGACATGCGTGGCTGACTCTCGGCTCCGGCCCAGCTCGAGCCCTGCCAGAGTCGCAGACCTTTGAAGTGGAAGATTGTAATCATGATTCCATGTGTTCTGTCTTAGGAGCTGCTTCGAGGTGCACCTGGCATATGATAAAGTGCACATATACACGTTGTACAATTTGATGTCTTGACATTTCATATTTATACTTTGAAAAACTTTAAAATAATATGAAAAGATTTAAAAAAAATCTTTATTGTTGCCCGGCTGACGTGGCTCAGTGGTTGAGTGTCGACCTATGAACCAGGAGGTCACGGTTTGATTCCCGGTCAGGGCACATGCCCAGGCTATGGGCTCGATCCCCAGGGCGGGGCGTGCAGGAGGCAGCTGATCAATGATTCTCTCTCATCTTTGATGTTTCCATCACTCCCTCCCCCTTCCTCTCTGAAACCAATTCTATAATAATAAAAGCGTAATATGCTAATTAGATTGGATATTCTTCCGGACAACCTTCCGGATGAAGCTGGGGCTGTGAGGGAAGCCTGGGTCCCGGATGCCAGAGGGAAGCTGGTGCCGGCAGCCGGGGGAAGGAAGGCCTGCTCTTACATGAATTTCGTGCACTGGGCCTCTAGTAAAGATATATTTAATAAAAGGAATAGAAACCTTTATTGTCGAAAGTATTACAGATGTCCCCCTTTGCCCCATTGACCTCTTCCAGCCTGCCCCGCTCCCCCCAGCCCCCCCCCATGGTCTGTGTCCATGGCTTATGCATATGTGCGCACACGGTCTCGGCTGGGAGCACGGGGCAGAGAGGAGCGGCGGGGAGGGTGGCAGAGGCAGGGTGCTGCCCCCCCCCCCCCCCCCCCCGCCGGTCTCTGGGAGGAACGCACCCCAGGACCCGCAGAGGGGCAGGAGGAAGGAGCCGGCTGGGGCTCTGGCGTCTCTGGGTCAGGGAGGCCTCACTGTAGCGCTCGTGCAACCCCGCAGGCCGCCGTGGGACGGCAGCCCGCCTGGGAACCCCAGGCTCACGCACAGCTGCGTGGGATGGGGTGTGTCATTGCCTGTGAGCTGCCATTTATTCGGGGGTGGAGTCTATTTCCACCCCCACCCAGCCCCCCACCTGAGGGTTTCCTGAGACGCCTTTCTGGTTGCCTCCCGGTGTCCGCGAAGCAGCAGCACTTCCTGTGTGTTATCTCGGCCTGCAGGCCACAGAGATGGACATGGAGATGGAGAGACAGACAGGTGACCGGCATCCGTGCTGACCAGAAAGGGTGAGTGCGCCAGCGCTGAGTCACTTGCCACACGCGGATCTCCACAGCGCACCGCTCTGCTCCCACGGCGTGGAAATACACACACATGTTCTATAAAGTGTGGCCGAAAGGGTGTTCCTATTTTTTCACTTTAAACTTTATCCTACTTGTTAAGGTTCATTGCATGGGCGTTACACTTTCAACAACAAAGGTAAACGTAAACATATAAGAAAATAAACATGTTTAGGTATGTTGTTTGGAATCTAAAGGAAAAACAACCTTCTTCTTGTCCTAAACTCTTACAGAAATGAAAACCCGCGTACCCCCGAGAGACTGCTGGGATGGGGAGCCGCCCAGGGCAGAGAGAGCATCCTCCACTGTCCGCCCCGTGGACCGCGTCTCTCCGACCGAGTCCACTCTCTTTCCACTGGATTATAGGGCCAGATTACGCTCTGAGATACAAAATCCCAGGCCACACTCTTCCGACTGTTTTATAGGGAAAGGAATCACACACGTGTATGAGGTGGTTTCTGCAGAATGTCGGTCTGCGTGCATTTCAGCCTGGTCCATACAAGGCGTGTGAATGCCGGGCCAGCTTCTCTGAGGGTCTCCGGGCCCTGCTAATGTCAACAGCTGCCGTGAGTGAATATTCAAAGAATCTTCCTCATCAGCATCAACCTTCAAACACACCATGAATTAACCACGAAGGAAAAGCTTAGAGGAACTATTTCCCGGGAATCAAAAGGTGTCCTGCTTACAGACGCCAGCCGGGCGTTCTTTCTGTTGTAGGCGGCACCCCTAAACACCAGGTGGTTGGAAAGTCCTCCCCACCCCCCAACCCCGCCCTTCTCTTTTAGCTTTACCAAGCCGAGCTTCCATAGAGGCAGTGAAGTTTTGTTCACATGACTTTCCAAAGGCCCATGTTCTTTAAAAATATTGATCAAGACTGCTCATTGGAGTAACGCGTGTTGATACTCGTATGTATGCTGCTGTCACGGAGCCCCCTGGGAAGACTGAGTCTGTACGACCGATGAGCTGTTTCCCAACTGTCCTCACGGGAGTGTCCAGAGAATTAAGAGTCAGCTGTTTGTAAATGCCTGTGTGTCTTGGTTGAGAGATGCTGCCAGTATTATTACACTATGACCAAGTCACAAGGACTGAAGATGTCAGAGCGATAACCTCCAGCGGAACAGAAGGCACGCCGTGTTTTAACACTGAGAGGGATTTCATGGCCAAGGGGCCCAGGAAAGAAGGTTTCTCACGATATAGTTCTTGTCTTTGGATAAGTTAAGCACGTATTTAGGTCTCAAGAAGATTCCTTTTTTGTTTGTTTGTTTCCCAGCAAGCACTAACCTGTTCCACAGCACTCATTAATTACAGAAAAAAGAAAAAGCTGTAAAAAAACTTTACTGAAGAAAAAGTCAATGGCTCGGCAGTGGGGTTAGGCCACGGGGAGTCACTGGCTGTAACGGTGTGGCCCTGCCCTTCCCACAAGAACAAAGTCTGTTGACCTTGCGTGGAAATTCCACGAGCTGACCAGCGCCCACGTGCGTGGCTCCGTGATCGGATGAGGACGTGTCCGTGTTTCGTGTGGACTCTTGAAATTCGGTGCCCTGAAGACACGAAATGGGAAATAGTCTCCTGGGCTCTCCGGAGGCCGGGCGTGTGGAGACAGGGATGCCGTTTTCATGAAATGCCCTTTGGGATGGGATGAGCTGCAGCTCACAAATGATTAGAACAGTCCGTGAAACAAGCACATGGTCAAGGTGTGGACTAGTGAGACAGAATCCCTTCCTGAGGTGAAACACCTGTTCAGAGGCCTGCTTTCCTTTTCCCGTCAGCGCCCAGGACGCAGGTCAGAGAACAACGCGCCGGCTCGCAGACACCCTTTGCCGTTATTTTGCAGTGAACGCCGTGCCAGACGCTCGGACGTTCTTCGTGTTCTCACCCAGGGACCAGCTGTTCACGCCAGGCTCCCACGCTCACTCAGGGCTTGGCATCCTGTTAATGAAAATGTTTCTTCTTCTAAAAAAATAATACAAAGCATGTAAATATGTTCAATTCTTGGCATGATTCTCTCTCATCTCAGCCGATAGGAAATACAGAAGGACAACTATCATATAAACACAGCTCCCTCCAGCTTGCCACAAACACCCATTTCAAAGAGAGGAGAGACAAGGTAATAACGACTCAGGGTCAAACCCTCCCCCCCCCCCCCCCCCCGCCTTGCCCCCGCCAGGCCCCGGAGTCCCACTCAGCACGGAAAGGACCGAGCAGTGGCCCAGCGGCGCGGGGGTGTGTGTGGGGGGGAACTCTACTGCCGGCACATCATGCGAAAAGAGAAGAAGCAGGTTCAAAAGGCCACACACTTTACGAACCCATTGACGTGATCTTCTGGAAAATGCACAAGGGGAGGGACAGAAAGCAGCCCAGGGCGAAGGCTGGGTGAGGGAGGGAGGGAGCCACAGGGCGGGAGGAGACACGGAGGGTGAGGAAACCCTTTAGGCCGCGACCCTGGGGGCTCTAGGACTCTGCGTGCTTCTCAGGACCCACGTAACTGCATCTGAAAAGGATGAACTTGGCTGTGTGTAAACTATGCCTCGGTCACCGTGACCTTAAACAACATTAAATGCAGCCCGGCTGGTGTGGTTGAACGTGGACCTATGAGCCAGGAGGTCACGGTTCAATTCCTGGGCAGGGCACATGCCTGGGTTGTGGGCTCCATCCCCAGTAGGGGGAGTGCAGGAGGCAGCCCGTCAATGATTCTCTCTCATCATTGATGTTTCCATCTCTCTCTCCCTCTCCCTTCCTGTCTGAGATCAATAAAAACATATTAAAAATAAATAAATAAATAAATAAATAGCCCTGATCGGTTTGGCTCAGTGGATAGAGTTGAAAGGTCCCAGGTTCTATTCCGGTCAAGGGCGTGTACCTTGGTTTCCGGTACATCCCCAGTAGGGGGTGTGCAGGAGGCAGCTGATTGAAGTTTCTCTCTCATCAGTGTTTCTAACACTCTCTCCCTCTCCCTTCCTCTCTGTGAAATATCAATAAAATATATTTTAAAAAAATAATAAATAAATAAATAATAACATTAAATATAAACTTAAAAAGAAATAGAATCTGCCGAAACCGGTTTGGCTCAGTGGATAGAGCGTCGGTCTGCGGACTGGAAGGTCCCAGATTCGATTCCGGTCAAGTGCATGTACATTGGTTGCGGGCACATCCCCCGGTGGGGGGTGTGCAGGAGGCAGCTGGTCGATGTCTCTCTCTCATCGATGTTTCTAGCTCTCTATCCCTCTCCCTTCCTCTCTGTGAAAAATCAATAAAATATATTAAAAAAAAAAAAAAGAAATAGAATCTGGAGACAGGGAGGGGTGGGGTGGGGGCTGGGCCGCAGCAGGGGTGGGCGTGGCCTGGGGCTGCCACTTAGGAAGACCAAATGCTGGTGGGATGCCACTGCCGGGAGGTGCAGGGCAGGAAGGGAGAGAGACTGATCAGTCATTCCTTGAGTCTTTATTTTTTTTTTTAATTTATTTTTTTTAAATATATTTTATTGATCTTTCACAGAGAGGAAGGGAGAGGGACAGAGAGCTAGAAACATCGATGAGAGAGAGACATCAACCAGCTGCCTCCTGCACACCCTCCACCGGGGGATGTGCCCGCAACCAATGTACATGCCCTTGACCGGAATCGAACCTGGGACCCTCCAGTCCGCAGACCGACGCTCTATCCACTGAGCCAAACCGGTTTCGGCATTCCTTGAGTCTTTAAAAGGCACTTCCCTAGTGAGCACCTTGGCTGCCTGACTGGAGATGGAGGGAAGAGAACGCCGCCTGCCGCCTGCGGTGACAGCGGGTGGAGATGAGGCCGACCCGCAGGCCAGGCGCCCGGGGGAGCCAGGTGCCCGGGGGAGCGAGGTGCCCTGGGGAGCGAGGTGCCTGGGGAGCAAGGCGCTGGGGTGGGGGTGGGGGGAGCGAGGTGTCCGGGCGCCTGGCGGCTCTCCCTGCCCTGTGGCCACCGGCCAGGTCCAGGATGCCCCGGGCAGTGCCCTCGAAGGCACCTCACCAGCGTTTCTGGGGAGACCGTGAGTCCGTTCCCACCCGTGCCACCAGCCAGCTCCGTGTCCCATGCAGCGAGGAAGGTGGCTCTCATCTAAGCAGGCCTGCCCCCGGCCCCCTGGGGCGCCTGCGGCTCAGGAAGCAGAGGGGAGTCCCCTCTGGTGAGGAGGACTGGGTGGGGGGGGGGGGCGGCTGGGCCCTGCGCGGACTGGGCTCCGCAGGTCTGGGGTGGGGGTGGGGGCGGGATTTGCTGGGTCACCTGCGGCAGGATTGGGCGCTGCCTGAGGAGCAGAGGGCACAGAGGAAGCAGGGCCAGGCCTCTGAGAGACGGACAACTTTGATGACAGACAAGCGGCCGGCGGCTCCTGTCCATGGCTTAAAGGGAACTTTTTATTTTTGATTAAGAACACCTGACAGCCCTGGCCGGTGTGGCTCCATGGATAGAGCGTCAGGTTGGATCCGTCAGGGCACAGGCCCGGGTTGCGGGCTGGATCCCCAGTGTGGGGTGTGCAAGAGGCAGTCGATCCATGATTCTCTCCCATCATTGATGTTTCTCTCTCTCTCCTCCCTTCCTCTCTGAAATCAATAGAAATACATTTAAAACAAAACAAACACACCAGGTAACTGAGACTAACACGGGGCGAGGAGGTGTCCTCACCGATTCGGAAGGAAGACAGACGGCACCTTGGTGTTCGGACGCCCCGCAGGCACCGCGGCTCAGAAACTAGGGGAGAGCGGCAGGCGCCACGGACAGGACGGTGCCGTCAGGAGCACGGACAGCCGCTGGGAGTCTCCAGGCCGCACGGAGGGGCTCTTGGGAAGGGCCGGAGCAGGCAGGCTGCACGCAGGCCACGCCACGTCCAGGGACACGCGGGACTCTCCCGGGAGCCCAGGCAGACCCTCAGCGGGGCCTGGGGAGGTGGCGTGTGCAATGCCTCTGTGTGACATCCGTGCCACCTGCAGCCACGTGGCCTGGGCAGACCGGGCTGCTGTAGGTCCAGAGGAGGGTGACATCAAGTGTGGGGAGGAGGCGGGGGCGGGAGACAGGCGCCCGAGAGGCGGCACATTGAACTCAGGCTCCGAGAACCCGTTCCCCAAAGGCCGCCCGACCAGCGCCCGGACAGAGCGCACCAGCCAGGGACGGGCTGCGCCGCAGGCTCGGGCGGCGGCTGCTGGCACACGCAGATGCCGAAGGGATGCCCGGCACGTGGGTGTGCCGATTCGCCAACAACGTCTGACCTGTTCAAGCTAACGAGCGGCTCTGGGCTCTCAATGCGAGCCGAGTCTCAGGAGGGCTCTGCACAGTCCATCAGAGCCCATCACTCACCTCGGAAACGGGCTTCCTTGTCCTTTGGGGTTCCGTGGAATTTGGGGCTGGAAATGCTCGGAGCGCTCCCTCCTGCCGCAGCTCCGTTCGGACAGTCGGACCCTCTGGAGGGGAGCGCCTGCTGATTGTGGGCGAGGCTGTGCCCCCCTCCCGCCGTGCCTCTTCCTTCTCCTGCGGGAGCTCCCCGCCAGGCCTTCTCTCTCCCGGGCCATGGGCCATGAGGACTGCTCAAGGGACGCGTCCCCGCCAACCGGCCGGCGGGGCCTGCGGGAGGAGGACCATGGGGAGCCCATGCTTCTGATGGCTTTAAGGGGCGCGGCCCCCACCACCTTCTCCCAGCGCAGGGCACGTGTGAGCCAGGGCTGGCGGGGAATCTCTGGTGGGACACAGACCCCGCGGTCTAGGCATGCGGCCTTCACCCTGAAGACGTCCCGCCCAGAAGGTGAGCCCCAGGCGCAGCCCAACACGCACGCATGGGCGTCGGGCAGCATCCCCCTCAGAGCGCGGCTGCCCAGGGCGGGGGGAGACGCAGGCTGGGAGGCGGGTGGGAAGGAAGAGCCGCACACCCTCGGCTGTCCCTGGAGTAGGGGCGGCTGAGAGTAAAGGGAAATGAAGCTAGAAAGGAAAGGGGGGGCCAGCGGTGAACCCCAAGAGCCCGGCACTGCTGCAGGAGGCGAGGGTCGGCTGGCCCACCCCCAGCTCCGCGAACGCAGTCTGACTGCGGGTCCTGGTTCCCATTCACCAGGGGGGCACCCCATTCCTGCCTTTGGAATACCACGGGAGTGGCTTCTGAGAACGCCTGCCACTCACATTCCGCCGGGAGACGAACAGAGCCGCTGAGTGAGGGGAGCAGGAGGCCGGGCGTCTCAATGCGCTTTCATCCATTAGGCCAGGCCTTGCCCGGCGGCACCTGCTGAGGCTCTGGCTGCAGCCAGGATGCCCCCGTCTGGACCTGATGCCTCCCCGCCCCCGCCGTGGCTAGGCCCGGGCCCTGGCTCCGGAATGTGTGCGGTTAGGCACCCCGACGCCGATGGAAGATTCACATCTCAGCGAGGACAGCCCTGCTCTGCTGCCCACACAGAGGTCCGATCTCAGGAGCGGGGAGTCCGTGGGAGGCGGCGGGCACCCCGGTGAGCTCCGTGTAACCTGGGGTTCCTGGCGCTCTGGGGGCGGGGACGGGGGCTGCCCGCGAGCACCTCACTCTGTGAGTGAACAGAGGCCCGCGAGGAGGAGGCAGGGCTGTCTGCTCTAGGGCAGCGGTTCCCAGCGGGCGCACGCCCCACGGGGGGGGGGGGGGGGGCGGGGGGGCAGTTGGATGTTTAAGGGGGCAATTCGCGAATGAGCTATTCACAGTGAGTCTTTTGCACGTCTGATGGTCTCAGGGGCCTCATGTACGGTCTATAAATATAGATTGGGACATATTTATGCTTTCAGTTCTCGAGGACATGTGTTGAAACGTTATTTGCTATTTTTTCATCTCCCTTCACATTATTATTGTTTTAACAATGTCTTAGTGGTTTCTCCCTCAGGACTTCCACTGTCCTTTCGCTCTTATATTTCCCTCTTTCGCGGATGCCATGCTCTCTGGAAGCTGGTTTAGACCAAGTCCACGGCCGTTTAGGCTTCCTCCACGTGAACAGGAGTTCTCCTTTTGAATAGTAAGAATTCTATGTCACCGGGGGGAGGTTGGGGGGGGCATCAGGATGTTAGAGATGCTTAGGTGGGGCGTGGCCACAACAAGGTGGGGAACCCCTGCTCCAGACTCAGACCTCCCGCGTATGCCGCTTACTTCCCAGCGAGTACGGCCAGGTCCCCCCGTGCCCCTGCTCTCCGCCTGGGCACGGGGCGAAGCGGAAGCGACCTCCGTGTCTCACGGAGAAAGGAGAGACGGCCCGGGACGGCCCGCCACAGCACAGCAGCCTCAGGATGGCACAGGCACCTGGCGGGCATGGGGGCGGCTGGGCGAGGGCACGGGGGAGGGGGGAGGGGCCTATGCAATACTTTCGACAATAAAGATTCCAAAAATAAAAATCCTCTCCCCTCCTAAGCAAACAACAAAAAAACAAATCCCCTCTCCTAACGCGTGTGCTTCTGCAGTAAGAACCCCTCCGCACGCAGCGGCTGCAGAGTTTGGGGACGAATCTTTCACAGGCAAACCCCTGCTATTCCCTCCTCCTCCCCCCCGCACCCGACCCCCCGCACAGCCCCTGCTCTCCCCCCCCCTCCCTGCACAGCCTTCCGTGCTTCCTGCCGGCCCTTCTGTACGAAATACCTTCACTTCCTTCACCCACAGCCTGGACACCGCACGGGGTTCCCTCTTCCTTCTGTGTTCCTGTGTTTCGCACTGTGGCCCGGGCTTGCTCCACTGCGGAGGGCTATTGTGAAAAGCTCTCGTTGGGGGGGATGTGCGGGAACATGGGTCCTGTGGTTTTTGTCTCAAGTTTGCAAAAGGCTAACCTGTGCTGAGCTCAGGAAACCAGAGACAGACTAACCGCCCCCCCCCCCCCCCAAGCACCTAAGGAGCTAAAATAAAAAGATAAATAGATAAATAAATAAATAAATAAATAAGAAGAAGCTGCAGCTTTGAAGGAAATACGAGTCCTGGGTAGAACCCTCGAACTTAGAGCCCCAGAGAGCACGCCCTTCTCTGAGCCCTGGCTTTCTGAACGTGGGAGACAGGAGGCTCATTCATGGACGGAACACGCCGCCGACGCGCAGGACCAGAGAGAGCCCCACGGAGGCACCGGCCCTCTGGCCCGGACCCGCGCACAGGACGCGGCACGCAGCGTATTCGCAAAGCGCCTGCTCGCTCAGCTCGCTCTAATGTGACCCGTTTAACTCACCGTTACCCCGGAACCGATTTCCTAAAGCCTGGGTGTGAATGAGCTGCCTACTGAATGCCAGTCACCGCGGGTGCCCTTCTTGGTTCCTGAACGCGGTCGAAACACCTTTAACACCTTCTAATGGATCTGTCCCATGAAAAGGCGTAGAAATGCGCGGTTTATTCCGAGGCACATAGCACACTGAGCACTGACCCAGGAACCAAGAAGTCGCTGGTTCGATTCCCGGTCAGGCACATGTCCGGGTTGCGGGCTCGGTCCCCCGTAGGGGGCGTGCAGGAGGCGGCCCATGGTGATGATCCACTCCCATTGATGTTCCTCTGTCCACCCCCTTCCCTTCCTCTCGCTCCAAAGATGGACACGAACACATTTAAAAACAAGCAGCGCGCGCTCTGGGTAGGCCATGCAGGGCGTTTATTGCTGTGTCGGGCAGTAGTTACCCACACATGCTTTCCCTGTGATAGAGGGTACAGCTCCACGCCGTCCATGAACAGTGCACCCCACAGTAGTTACCCACACATGCTTTCCCTGTGGTAGAGGGTACAGCTCCACGCCGTCCATGAACAGTGCACCCCACAGTAGTCACACCCGTACAGCAGTCTCCTCCAGACCGACGCTTCCGACAAGGCCGGGCGCCGTGGCCCCCGAGCAGGGCAGGTCTCCGGAGCAAACGCTGAGTGTTGGGCGGCGCGGGAACCGGTCCCCACGGGGGGCAGGCTGAGCTGTGGCTGCTGCCAACGCGGGTTTTCACTGGAGCCCCAGTGTGAGGCCCCGGGGAGGGGGGAGGGCGCCGGGCGGTGACCTCCTCAGCCACGTGCTGTGGAGGCGCCGTGTCCGCTGCGGGCGGGGACCAGGTGCTGTCGGGCGTTGAGTCTTCAGAGGGAGGCTGTCCACGTGAGATACAGAGCGGCCTCTCCTCCCGCCTCCTGTATCCTCTCCCCGGGCAAGATGCTCGGGGAGGGCAGCGCCGGCTCCTGACTGCCCCACGGTGCTGAGACCCTCCCCTCCGGAAGCCCAGGTCCCTGGGGGGGGGGGGTCTCCCCTCTGCTTGGCTGGCCGTGGAGGGAAGGAGGAGCGGTCCCCTCCTTCCCCTCCCCTCTCCCTCCGCCCTGAAAGATGGGGAGGACAGGGGGCGTCAGCAGGGGCTGTTCGGAGGACCCCTGCCTTTGGCTGTGTCCCTGGGACGCTTGCTTTAGCATCCAGTCCCAGCGTCAGTGCAGGGCCAGCTGACGTGAAACAGGACAGTTCCCGCCGCCGAGTCTTTTTTCACGCAGATGTGACCTGGACGAGGGTGGGGTCAAACAGAGCCACGGTTCTGAGTGTCACTGGTCCCCCGGTTTCTGCCTTGATTTCCACGGAGGCTCAGATAATGAAGGGATTTGGGCTCAGCAGGGGCACGCCACCACTCAAGGCCTGCAGGGGCACCAGGCTGGAGGGGCCTCGCCGAGGAGCCCGAGTCACCCCCCCAGGGGGCAGCGGGGAGAGGGGCATGGACAGGGGGCAGCGGGGAGAGGGGCATGGACAGGGGGCAGCGGGGAGGGGGGGCATGGACAGGGGGCAGCGGGGAGAGATGGGGGCATGGACAGGGGGCAGCGGGGAGAGGGGCATGGACAGGGGGCAGCGGGGAGGGGGGGCATGGACAGGGGGCAGCGGGGAGAGATGGGGGCATGGACAGGGGGCAGCGGGGAGAGGGGCATGGACAGGGGGCAGCGGGGAGGGGGGGGCATGGACAGGGGGCAGCAGGGGGGGCATGGACAGGGGGCAGCGGGGGGGGCATGGACGGGGGGCAGCGGGGAGAGAGGCCATGGAGAGGGGGCAGCGGGGAGAGGGGCCATGGACAGGGGGCAGCGGGGAGGGGGGCATGGACAGGGGGCAGCGGGGAGAGGGGCATGGACAGGGGGCAGCGGGGAGAGGGGCATGGACAGGGGGCAGCGGGGAGGGGGGGCATGGACAGGGGGCAGCGGGGAGAGATGGGGGCATGGACAGGGGGCAGCGGGGAGAGGGGCATGGACAGGGGGCAGCGGGGAGGGGGGGCATGGACAGGGGGCAGCGGGGAGAGATGGGGGCATGGACAGGGGGCAGCGGGGAGAGGGGCATGGACAGGGGGCAGCGGGGAGGGGGGGCATGGACAGGGGGCAGCGGGGAGAGATGGGGGCATGGACAGGGGGCAGCGGGGAGAGGGGCATGGACAGGGGGCAGCGGGGAGGGGGGGGCATGGACAGGGGGCAGCAGGGGGGGCATGGACAGGGGGCAGCGGGGGGGGCATGGACGGGGGGCAGCGGGGAGAGAGGCCATGGAGAGGGGGCAGCGGGGAGAGGGGCCATGGACAGGGGGCAGCGGGGAGGGGGGCATGGACAGGGGGCAGCGGGGAGAGGGGGGCATGGACAGGGGGCAGCGGGGAGGGGGGCATGGACAGCAGCAGCGGTCCTGTGCCCGGGGCTCAGGGACGGACATTCTCCAGCCGCGCGGGAGCAAACGGCAGTGGAGCCTCGAGTAAAGCTCCAGACTCACTGGTGATGGGGACAGGCCGTCACGGTCACATGTGCAGAAAGGTTAGAGTTCAGCCAGGTGCGTGCGTGTGATGTGCATGTGTGATGTGTGTGCGTGTGATGTGCATGTGTGACGTGCGGACTGGCCAGGCACCGAGCGCGTCCAGGAGGGGAGCGGGGGCTCCGTAGGGGCAGAGGGTCCCTTCTCTCCAGTGGCCCGGACCCCCGGGCCGGGTGTGGGGGGACAGAGGGCTGCCCCAGGGCCCACGCCAGCCGCTCTGCCTTCCTCACGGCTGACCTCGAAGGCTCTTCCTCGCAATTTCTAAACTCGAGGGTCCGTGCTGATGGCTCAGCGATGCCGCCTGGTCATCGGGGTCCAAGGCTGGACGGCGGCCCCACGCCTCCTCGCGGAGCGGCTTCCCGGCGGAGCGGGTGGGGGACACGCCTCCTCCCGGGGCCTCGGAGCCTCCGGGGAGAGCAGGGAGGGGCTCCAGCCGGCTGCCCACTCCCCGCCGTGTCTGCGGGGCCAGAGGGCAGGCAGGCGGGCGTCCTTCCCAGGGACCGGTGCGGAGCAGGGCGGGCCCTGGGGCCTCGCTCTCTGCAGGCGGCGGCCCGTGGGGGGCGGGGAGGGTGCTGAGAGAGAGGGGGCAGCGCTGCCCACGGCCTCGATGCCCACCGCTGTCTCCCGGGCCCGGGCAGCGGCCTGGCTCTGGGTGCGAATCTGTGCTTTCCAGGGGAGCCTGACACGCTGGCTTCGTGAGAGAGAGAGAGAGAGAGAGAGAGAGAGAGAGAGGAGAGAGAGAGAGGGTCTACACCAGCGTCACACAGGCACGATCCTCAGGGTGCAGTGAGCGTCACATTTTGTAAAATATCCTCTGTCCACAACTGCATTTCCAGAACAATTACACGGACAACATTCAGAGGTGGCCCTGTCCAGGAGCCACTGCTCGGGGAGGCACCCGAGCACAGGGGCCAGCGGCTCCCGGGACCACGCTGAGGGAGGACGGGACATGTTGGCGAGGACGGTGCCCGCCGCTCCCGCGCTGCGTCCCAGCGGAGGCAGGAGAGCTTCGCTGTGGGCGTGGAGCTGGCTCAGTCCACCTGACACACCCGGCTGCCAGCCGCTCCCCCCGCCCCCCCCAGCTCAGAGCAGTCTGTTAGCATTTTAGACACTGAAATGGAACACGGGGAACGGTGAGCGCGGCGTCTGCGGGCCTGAGACCAGCAGGTGAAGCATCATTGGAACTACGATGACTGTGCTTGCATACGTGTCTATGTACAACATGTTAAATCTCCACATCTGCCTGCCCGTCTATCCATCATCGTCATGGGACCTCCATCACGGGCCGACAGCGACATTGCCAGGAACTCTGCAAGCCGGTGAGCGTTCTGTGGGGACCTGGAACACGGCCACGGCGGGACTACTCAGAGCCCGGAAACGGACAATAACGCAAACCCTTTCCCTTCGGAGAGGGAGCTGATAAATGACTCACCAATATGCCATGGCTTGGCCAAGAAAGGGACTTCACAGCTCATTTCACAGGGTGAGCGATAATCAACTCGGAAAAGGAAGTATGCGGCACTTTGACACAGATAGTAAGTTAATAAATAGGCTTACCTTTCACCTGCTTTTCCTATTACATAGCTTAAAATGAAACGATGAAGCTTAGTCTACGTCTTAGTCACGGGCTGTGCTGGGAGGTTCGCAGCAGGTACTGTGGGGTCCCGTGGCCTTGTTTTGGGGGCAGCTCTGGACGCTCACGGTGAACGCCGATGGGAAGGAGTCAGACCTTCCTCTGTGGGGGCTCTTCTGCGTTTATCTCCTGCACACCGCCCCGTGGTGCTCTGGGGCATTTTGTATGAAATCTGTGCCTGTGCGTGTGCATTCCTACACACAAACACGCATACACACGGAGACACACGTACACCTCAACAAAGGATCATATTCGGGAAATGGGGCATCAGGTTCATTAAAAATTCTACGTAAAACCCAGAAGCGACACGTGTCTGATCGGCCCAGCAGCCCTTCCTCTCCCTCCGGGAAGGCCCCGCGCCTCCTCTCCACGCGCCCTTCGCGTGCAGAGCGTGTGGCCTGAGGGCGCGCACTCCCGGCGCGGGGGCCGCTTTCCTGGCGTCTCAGGCGCCGCGTGTGACTGTCACCTTCCCCGCTGGTCTATCTGAGGATGCGTGAGCCCAGGGCGGCGCTGCGGGCCCCTGTGCGCGGGACTGTGCACCGGCGACTCTGAGTCAGAGGCCGAGCTTTGCTCAGCAAAGGACGTCGTGTTGGGCGGGAGGGTGGTCTCGGCACCGGAGGGGAGGGGGTGGAGGAAACTCCTCGGTGGACAGCTGTGCAGCCACAGGGGGAGGCCAGCTCTCCGGACGGACCTGCCTTTCTCCCCGCTGTGATGACCTGGGCCCTCCCTGGGGGCCTGGCTTTGACCTTGACCATCAGGATCGGAGAGGTCCATGCGGAGAGCCATGGGGCAGGCTGACCCCGAGTCCTCAGGTAATTCCACGGAAATCAGTTTTAAAAAATGGAACCCAGTGCCCGGCGGCGTGGCTCAGTGGTTGAGGGTCGACCTATGAACCAGGAGGTCAGGGCCCAGGCCCAGGCTGCAGGCTTGGATCCCCAGTGTGGGGCGTGCAGGAGGCAGTGATCCATGATCCTCTCTCATCATTGATGTTTCTCTCTCCCTCTCCCCTCCTCTCTGACATCAATAAAAACAAATTGAAAAATAAAAAATGGAACCCAGGGCGTTTCATGCCTTTACTGATTGGAGAGAAGCGGAGCCAGGGCCCTCTGACGGGTGCCGGTGCCGGGCAGTCGGAGGGAAGATGGGGTCGCTGCGGAGGCCCCGCACACGCTCCAGCGGTGGTTCCAGGGCCGCTGTGCACGCATCGTCCGCTTCCCAGACGGGCAGCAGCCCGGGAGCTCCGGCCGCGTGAGTCCACGCCGTGACGCTCCCTCGAGATCAACCGCACACCCCACGTGGGACGGCCTCTTTCCGTGGGGTGAGGTTTCAAACCCGGAGTCCCTCGCAGGCGTTTCTGGATCCTGTGTGCATGCTCGGGCCGCGCCGCAGGAGCCCGGCTTCCTGGTGACATGCCAGGCTGCAGGCCGCCCTCCGGGGGTCCCAGGCAGGCCCCTCCGTGGGTCCCAGGCAGGCCCCTCTGTGGGTCCCAGGCAGGCCCCTCTGTGGGTCCCAGGCAGGCCCCTCCGTGGGGTCCCAGGCAGGCCGCCCTCCGGGGGGTCCCAGGCAGGCCGCCCTCCGGGGGGTCCCAGGCAGGCCCCTCTGTGGGTCCCAGGCAGGCCCCTCCGTGGGTCCCAGGCAGGCCCCTCCGTGGGGTCCCAGGCAGGCCCCTCTGTGGGGTCCCAGGCAGGCCCCTCTGTGGGGTCCCAGGCAGGCCCCTCCGTGGGGTCCCAGGCGAGCTTGGACAGCGAGGCCTTCGGAAACCAAGCCAGCATGCTCCCCCACGCTGAGGGCGGGCGGCCGGACCAGGAGTCCCCCGGGCCCCTCAGGTGCAGGGGCGAGGACACGGCCATGCCCCAGGCGCCCGTTCCCCTGCGACGTCCCGCTCAGCATCCACGTCAGCGGGTCCCACGCACGACGTGGCTTTTCATGCGGAATCGCTGCCGGGCCGCGCGGCCGCGCTCAGGGAGCTGGCGTGTTTGTGGGCTCGGGGAGCATCTGGGACACAGCACACTGCAGTGAGCTGGCTGGGAGTGTGTGAGCTTCCGAGCTCAAGGTCAGGAGGAGGCTGTTTGGTCAAAGCTCAAGGAGTCCGGCGGGGCGCTCGCTGTGACACAGTCTTCCTCCACTTCCCACCCGCGGACGGAATCTCCGCGCAATCGCACGCGTTTCCTAACGCCTTGGACAGAAAACCTTCCACGTGCTGAGTCCCAGACAAAGCCACGTCACACGTGATTCTCGGCGACTTAATCCCATTTCGTCCACAATAGCCTCCACCCGGGAAATGTTCATCATTCAAATCGGGGGGGGGGGGGGAGCGATCTTCTTCAGTTAATTTCTTTCTCAGCATTTACAAATGCTGACTTTCATGCTGATGTATATTGATGAGGAATCAATAAAAAAAGCTTAACTTATCATGTTCTGAATATAAATGTTTCAATGATCATAAAAATCTTTCTATGCATTTCTTAAATACTTTGGTGATTTCATATATAAACATATTTCTACAGGTTATTCTTCATCTTCAAAACACTGTAATTTTGCTTAAATACTCAACAAAAATGAGTAATTATTTAAAAATATTTTTTATCATTTTATAAAATATATATGGTATTGCTTCTGGATCTTGCTTGATCTCTTCATTTTCCAAGTGATTAACCCTGATGGATTATATAAATTTATGTGACTGTCTTTAATTATATTTATAAATTTCTTGTCACATATTTGAGGCAAACCTGAGGATAGATCATTGAATAATTATTTTCTTCTCTTGTAAAATATTTCATTTCTCCATTTTCTTCTTTAGTGGTCTTTTGAAGAATCCAATCTGTCGAGAAAATACCCAACATAACACAATTAATAACTTGAATTTAAGTAATAAATACTAATCTCCTTGAGTAGAAATTAATCTAATACTATGTTAACAATTCTGGGCCTTCAATTAATTAAACATAATTGAGAGGACCATTGACCTATTGAGAAATACTGAATGTCACATTACTAAATGCTTGCTAACCTTCCCGTGGGTTACATCCATCACCTCCTAGTGAGCACCAGTGCAGACAGTAAGTAACCGGGGGCTCGGGAGCATCTGGGACACTGCACACGGCAGTGAGCTGGCCCGGTCCCCACTCTGCCCTCACCTTTCCCCAGGGACGCGGCAGAGAAATTCACCCTGAAACTACACAGGCCCGTGCAGTGCCGAGAACCAGGGACCACAGTGAAGGAACCAGGAGTAACAGGCTCTCCCTGCAGGAGTGTGTAAGGAAGGAACCGCATTCCTTGGCAAGTGTAACCTTGACACCACTGAGCCGGGCCTCGGGTGCCACCGTGTGGCCATGCCAGGCATTACACGCAGAGCGCGGATCTCTCTCTCTCTCTCTCTCTCTCTCTCTCCCTCTCTCTCTCTCTCTCTCTCTCTCTTTCTGTCTCTCTATGATAGGGAAGAGCCAGAGGCTTGGGAGGGGGACAATTCCCTCTTGGAGACTTTGCTGGACAAAAGCTATGGACTCTAGTGACTGACCTAAAGGCCGCCGACCTACGTCTTTAACGTGGCTTTGTTCATCTTCTCCTCTGAGGGTCACTCCCCCAAAAAGAGGAAGGTGGTCATCTTTAGAGCCAGAAATGATCGGAACTGTTGGCAATCTGACGGGAGGCATTGGTTACTTACAGTACTTGATTAAAGATAATCCTGTTGCTCAGGTATTAGAAACATGAGCATGAAGGGGAGAGGAGTGGGGGGACGGGGTGAAGAGGGAAGGGATTGAGAAGTACAGATGGGTCATTACAACAGGAACGTAAAGTACAGTCAGTCATAGTGTCATAACTGTGTGTGGTGTCGGGGGCACTGGAAATATCAGGGGAGCACTTTGTAAAGAACATGATTGTCTGACCACCATGCCGTACCCCTGAACCCAATACAGAATAATACTGGGGGGGGGGGAAGAAAAATGAATATGTATCCACAACCTGTATTTTTAATATAGTTTATCAATTTACATAATTGGTTAAATATAGGGCAAATGCCAAGTTTATCTTAAGTTGGAAAAATATTAAATTCAACTCTATGGGATGTTATTCTCTATTAAATTTATCTTAAAAGCTATCATCTCAGTTCTGCTTCTTTAAAAACGAAAGAGTTAAGAGTTTTAAAAATCTGCATACCTCAGTTCAAGCACAACATCTGGGTAAACATAGGGATCTACCCGGCAGAAAACAGATGTCACCAGTTTTACAGGAGGATTTGAAATAGGAGTCTGTGAGTCTATAAGATTTCCCTTCCGTCAACTAATGACTAAAATTCTCACCCCTCAGCCAGGCACGAAACCATGGCATAAAATGTAACATATTTGTTTATACATTAAATGAGCATTTGACTTTTAAGATACATAGAAAGATGTGATTAGGGTAAGGCTTATCGTAACCACGATTCTACAGTTTACATACCCTTAAACCAGTGGTTCTCAACCTTTCTAATGCCGCGACCCTTTAATACAGTTCCTCATGTTGTGGTGACCCCCAAACCATAAAATTATTTTCTTTGCTACTTCATAACTGTAATTTTGCTACTGTTAATAAATCGTAATGTAAATATCTGTGTTTTCCGATGGTCTTAGGCGACCCTGCTAGCGGTTCTCAACCTGTGGGTCGCGACATTAGAAAGGTTGAGAACCGTCTACGGCCATACCACCCTGAACGCGCCCGATCTCGTCTGATCTCGGAAGCTAAGCAGGGTCGGGCCTGGTTAGTACTTGGATGGGAGAAAGGTTGAGAACCGCTGTCTTAAACGAACATGGCACCCCGCCCTTTCCTTTTCCCATGCAAGAGAGTGTCCCTTCGTCTCTGCTTATGAAAGAAATGTACACGTAATGTAAAATGCCCAGTGTCACACACACACACACACACACACACACACACACACACACACACGTTCCCTATAATCCCAACTGCTGGAGCAGGGATGGGGAACGTCCGGCCCGCGGGCCATGTAACGCCTGAGAAATCACTTGGCCTGGCCCTGCCCAGGCATTGGGGTGAGTTAATTAAGTGCTGGTCGGGCTAATGTTGAAGTCGATCCTTTTGAACGGCCCTCGGAGGATGTCATGAATATCCCAACGGCCCTTGGCAGAGAGAAGGTCCCACCCTGCTCGAAAGGGATCCTCCTTGATGTTTGGATCTTTTTTTTTTTTTTCTTTGACAGAAATGGGATGTTTGAGATACACTTTTCTTTTTCCTGTGCCTCGGTCATGCTTCCAGGGTTTTCCCCTGCCGCGTGGCACGGCCTGGCGCGGTGCGGACACCCCGGGGCTGCCTCAGCGCTGGCGGGGCGCCGAGGGGAGGGCGCTCACCTTCCACAGGCCCAGGATGAGCAGCAGCAGCAGCAGGAGGCCGGCGAAGGCGCTCAGCAGGATGACCCACAGCGGCACGCGGCCGGGCAGCCCGTCCTTGGACACCTGGATGGCGAGCTGGAAGGGAAGGCACAGGGTGTGGACACGGGGAGCCAGCCCCTTTTGGGACCCCGCGTGCTGGGTCCCCCGCTGTCCTCCCCCACCACACCGTGTACTCAGCTCAGGGCCGCACCCGGGGAGCGCTGACCCACATGGCAAATGCCCCCCCTGTCGTCCACATCGCCGCCGTGTCCCATGCACGATCACCCCAAAACGGCAAGCTCGTCCTTCAGAAATGCACGGAGCGTGGCCTGTCTGCGCCTCCGAAGGGAGAGGCAGGGGTGACTGTCACCCGGGGAGGAGCGACACGCTTTAAGGCCGGTCACGGACGCCGTGCGTCACAACAGCCGCCCTGCAGGCGGAGTGCCAGCGCGCAGGGTTTGGACACAAAAACCCGGGCAGGTCTTCTCATTTCACTTGTGATTCTAAGCTGCGCCCCTGGTTTATGTCCTACACACCGGGTCCAATGTTCACACAGGAAAACGCACCCTCCCAAGCGCACACACACAGGAGCGTTTGCAGCTGCATCACCGACGTGCTTCCTATCGTCCCGCCCGTCTCCCCGCGACCCAGTCGGAGCCTGGGGGTCAGGCCTGAACCAGAGTGAACCTGGGCGAGGACGGCTGCTCGGGGCCCGGCTCCTCCGGTTCCCCGGGGGCACCCCCCTCCACGGCCCTGCTCAGCCCTGTCCGCCCGCTTCGGTTTCTGGGGAAAACATCGAGGGGGGACATGGACCACTGACAACAGCTCCAGCTTCTGCATTTGCCTTTCACAGGGACCGTCTCTAGCGCTTCCCCCCGAGAGAGGATGGAGGGGAGAGGGAAGCTGGGGGGGGGTCCGCACACTGGCTGCCCGTCACACCTCAGCGCCCGGGCTGGTCACTGCTGGGCACGGGGACACACAGGCGCCACGGCCCACAGAACTCCCCAAAATTCAGACACGGCCCTGAAGCCCGGTGGGCCCGGGACTGCTCTCAGGTCACACGGCTACAGAATGGTCACTGTGAGTGACGTTCACAATTCAGGGACGTGCTTCTTTAGGGTAAAATGTACAACAAAGCGCCACGGGGAGTTTTAAAGTAACCCCGAGGGGAAAGAGGCTAATTCTAAAAATGTTAACAAAACCTATTTAGAAATCCAATGTACTCCTTTCCAATAGCATGCGCACGCACACACTCTTTGGCGCTTCCTGTGAAATTCTGGCTTCCCTGGGCGCGGGCCAACCTCGCATCTATCCGCTCGGCGCTGCGTATACAGTCGGTACACGTTATATGCACATGTTCTGTGTTATGCCCAAACAGTCTTCAAAGGCGAATATTTATGAGGCCGTTGACATTTAAATTATTAAGATGATACTTTGAAATACGAAATTTTAAGGCACCTGAACATGAGGTGGCTCCCAAACAGACTCGATAGCAATAGCCCCGTGGCCCATCCCCCGTCCGTGACGTGAGGGAGCGATGCCGGAGGACCCACATCGGGAGCCGCTCTTCGGCCTCACTTCGTCACGGGACGAGAGGAGCAGCTCAGACCGTGTTAGGTCACCGGTCCTCCAGCGTGTGTACCCGGGAAGGACACGCCCTCCCTGTGGAGAGTTTCCCGGGGACTAAGTGGGGGAACGGTGGGAAACGGCAGGGATTCCCGAGGGTGGACAGACCCTCTCTGTAAGGAGCCGCCTTCCCATCCGCTCCGCAGACGCCGCGCGGTTTACATGTGGGCGTTTAGGCGGGAGCGGCACATGCTTTGCTCGTCATCGCGGTGAAAAGCAGCACATCAACTGCCCGGGAGAGTTAGAGCAGGGGAGTCACAGGTGGCGCGTTAACCGCACTCGCCACGGTCCCTCCTGCCCCCCCCCCCCAACTCACACTCGGGGCGGATCAAGTACAGTTTGAAGCAAAAGTGTCAGCCGCCTCCTGGGGGCAGGACTAGTCACTGCTGGGCTCTGAGCAGCGCCAGACACAGGCCACCCACCACACTGGCGGGGAGGACAACGCCCCCACCCAGGCCCTCACCTCTCTCTGCTGGCTGCCGGGGCTCAGCACCAGCGACGCATTCTCACTCCGCAGCTCCGCCCTGACGGTGAGATTCAGGCTGGAGAAGCGCATCTGGAAAGCAAACGGACGCCCTTGCAATACGTTGTGTTACGTGCGTCGCAGCGAGAGCTGGACACTCGTTTGGTGCAGCTTTCCCTGAGTTTGATCTTCTTTCCAAAGCACAGATGTTTCCATTAAGTTGTGCGGGTGACGTTGGTGAAAAGGGTTGTGTCGTTGCGCGTGTAGGTTTCTACGACACACCGCCTGCGTCTCGCACCGCGGCCCGCCACCAAAGGCAACCCTTCTCCGGCACCGGCCAGGCGGCACCGGCCAGGCGGCCCCCCACCGCCCGGCCCCCGCCTGCGGGAGGAAGGACACCGGTTGGCTAACACCCGAGAGGAACAGGTGGTGGCGAGCGATGGCTGTGTCCCCACCCTTCCTCCCTGCGCTCACATTCTCACCGGAGCCTGGCCAGGGAACGGGAACGTGGTCCAAATCCCTCTGTCCAGATGCGCCCTTAGCAAACCGAGCCCCAAGCCCTGCCCGCCCTCTGCGTAGCGGGGCATGAAACGGCTACACTCCGGTGACGAGGTGTACAGAGGGGTGTGTTTAGGATTATACATCAAATTGCCAACATTGGAGAATTTGCGACTTGCAAAAATAGCAACTTAATATGATCAAATCTAACAATGGAAATTTCATATGATGAGCCAAATACTTCCAAGAGAGAAACAAATACTACAAAATACAGTGGACCAAGTTCTAAAGCAGTTTGCTGTCAGATGTATTTGACTTTATTACTATATATATGTATGTGTGTGTGTGTATATATATATGTGTATATATATAGTATAAATAAATAAATCCCATGGACACAGGCAATAAGGGGGTGAAGGCCTGGGGTGGGGGGCAGGGATGGGCTAGAGGAGGCCAATCGGGGGGGGACAAAGGGGGAAATATGTAATACTTTCATCAATAAAGATTTTTAAAAAGTTCTTCAAATATATATCCTATCTAATAAAAGCCTAATATGCTAAGTGTCCAGTAGTCCAGCCGGCAGTTCAACCAATCAAAGCGTAATATGCTAATGATGTGCTAAGCCTTGTCAGAGAACGGGAACGTGGTCTAAATCACTTCTGTTCAGATGCACCCTTAGCACCCTAAGGCTGCTCAACAGCTCGCTATGATGTGCACTGACCACCAGGGGGCAGATGCTCAATGCAGGAGCTGCCCCCTGGTGGTCAGTGAGTTCCCACAGGGGGAGCGCCGCTCAGCCAGAAGCCGGGCTCAGGGCTGGCGAGCGCAGGGGCAGTGGCAGGAGCCTCTCCCGCCTCCACAGCAGCGCTAAGGATGTCCGACTGCTGGTTTAGGCTCATTCCCTGTCAGTCGGACATCCCCTGAGGGGTCCCAGACTGTAAGAGGGCATAGGCCGGGCTGAGGGACGCCCCCCCAATGCATGAATTTCATGCACTGGGCCTCTAGTATGATAATAAATGTGTATACCTATTTATTTAGGTATCACTATAGACAGAGAGATGGTCTGATTTAATACAATCAATGTGTAATATACACCGAGTGGCCAGATTATTATGATCTCTGAAGGCATAATAATCTGGCCACCCAGTGTATATCCTAATATAATAAAAGGCTAATACACAAATTGTCCCCTCGACCAGGAGTTCGACCAGCAGGCAGGCCGGCCAACGGCCTAAGTCCCCTCCCCCTGGCCAGGCTGGCTGAACCCCACCCATGCACGAATTCATGCACTAGGCCTCTAATATACACACACACACACACACACACACACACACACACACTGAGTGGCCAGATTATTTTGCGTTCAGAGATCATAATAATCTGGCCACTCAGTGTGTGTTAGTGCTGTTCTTTGTTAACATGTCTATAACCCTTTGACTCTGAGCCGAGTTCTAAACTACTGAGAAATGGTGTTACAAGGTGCTTGTCTTCTGAGATGCAGAGAACGAGGATGAGGGGATTGGGAAACGCATACACGGACGGGGCCTTGAATGAAGCCGCAGACAAGGAGAGCGAGGCCCGGCGGCTGGCGAGCAGAGCTGGGCCGGGCCACAGGTTTAAAACCCCCGACCTCTGGGCTTTCCACAGAAGCCCCGCTGTGCACACGCTAAGGCAGGCCCGGGCGTCGTCAGCACGAGTGTCACGGGCGAGGCGGCGCTCACCTTGAGGAACGTTGGCTTCCACAGCACCAGGGACACGTTGACCTGGCTCAGGTCCGAGGGAGCCAGGCTGCAGGTGACGGTGGCCAGCCTGCAGGTGCTGCAGTCCTGCGGGGAGGCCGAGGTGTGCGTCAGTGCTGGCGACATGGGAAAGAGACGGAGTGACAGCCGTCGGGGGCGATGGTTTTAGTGCACACGGACTCTCTCCCGGGCGAGCACGCGGGGCGGGACGGGGGGCGGGGTGGGGGGAGGGGGAGCATTTACCAGCATCGTGCCTCGCTTGAAGTCTTCCGACGTGAGTGTGATCGTCTCCCTCCCAGAGCCGATGCCGAGAGGGTCCTGGAGGTGCGGGGGCCTGCAGTGTGCGTTCTAGGGAAGGAAGAAGCTTTGCCAGACACTGCACGTGGGCGGAGGGACGCGCCATCTGCGCAGTGACACGAAGAGGCCGCTCGACGGCCATTGAGCCCCTGCGTTCGTGTGCGATGCTCTCTCTCCAGTGCGGGCACCCACCTCCAGGCAGCGCCCCTGTTTCTGAGCCGCTTTTGAGTTGTAATAGACAGCAGCGAGGATGTCACGGAAAAGGCCGTTGCTAGTAGAATTACTATTACGTAAGTCAGCGATTCTCAGCTGGGGTGCCACGGCACACTGGTGTGTTGCAAAAATTTTTAAAACATGCAATGCCTGCCCGGCAGGCGTGGCTCCGAGGGTGAGTGTGGACCTATGAACCGGGACACATACCCGGGTTTCGGGCTCAATCCCCAGTGGGGGGCGTGCAGGAGGCAGCCGATCCATGATTCTCTCTCATCATTGATGTTTCTATCTCTCTCTCCCTCTCCCTTGCTCTCTGAACTCAATAAAATATATATATATATATATATATATATATATATATATATATATATACACACATATACATACACACACATATATATAAAGAAGTCTCGTTTTGCTTGAGCACCTCCCACAAATTAGAGGTGTAACGAACAGTTCAGGCACAAGTCGGAGAGGAGGCATCTGAAACCCTAACTGATTGGCTGGCGACCCCAGCAGACACGCCGAGCCCCAGCCCCTGGACGCTGGGAAGGCGACCTCCTGGGAAATAGGTCCATGGCTGATGGGGTGAATCATGATCTCAGCTGAGATCGCCTGGATTTAGGGGGGCTCCACACCCCCTGGTGAGCGTGCTTGTAGGAGACAGGGAAGGGAAGACGGGGCAGAGCCTGGGTTACGCCGCCACAGGTGAGGGACGCCAGGGTCGGCAGCAGCGGCCAGAATCTAGGGGAGTCAGGAAGGACCCCCGCCCCCCCCCCCCCGCCGCCTCCGGGGAGAACCAACGCTGCCCACACCCCGATGGCAGACCCAGGCCTCCAATGGTGAGGGGACACGTTGCTGCTGTCCTGAGCCCCCAGTTCAGGGCCATCTGTTACCCCAGCAGCTGCTCACGGCGGGGGGTGGGGGGGGCAGGTACTGTTATTTAAAATGGCCCTAAGTGCCTCCCCACGCGCCTCTGGGAAAGCTCTCCGTCACCGTGGCCCGTGGAGCAGAGAGCGGTGAACACGACGGGGAGGGCAGCGGCGACGGCGCTCCACGGCCGGGACTTACGTCGGAGGAGACCCACCGGCGAGGGTACAGCACAGGGTAGCCGTCTGCCGTCAGGTTGGGGAACGAGATGGACAGCGTGAGTTCTGGCATGGGGAAGGGCCCGCTTTTCCGGACCTGCAGGGAGAACAGAGGCGTGACCGTCTCCCTCCCAGCAGCGCCCCCCAGCCACGGGGACGCGGTCTTCCCTGGCCGTCCGGTGTGCGATGCTCTGAATCCCCGGAAGGAAGGCGGCTGGTTATGACGCCGTACAGAGAATTGCATCCTTCAACAAGCCCAAAACAGGGGTGCTCGATGGCCCGGCGACCTGTACACCAGACACAACCACACACTGTCCTGCGTCCCTCCACTCCCCAAACAGGACCCTGACTCAAGAAAAGCCAGAATTAACTTTTTTCTTTGTCCTTGTCCAATGCTATGAACAATCCCAGAAGAAAATTGTTGAAATAAAGAACATAACTTAAAGAGGTGTCAGTGAGAACGTAAATTACGGTATAATACATAGAAAGAGTAGCAATGAGCACACCGAGATAAACATTTATTTGTTGCGTAAAGGGAAATACTACCAAGACAATTTCAAATAATCACTTTCTGAAATAGCTGTAGTTATTTTTTAGAAAGTGCTTTACTCAGTCATACTTTTTAAAAAAGTAAATATTGGAGGTAGTATCTATTTGGTTTCATAGTCTATTTTTTCTAGAAAATCATTCTAATTAATTGTGTCTTATTATTAGAAAATTAGAGAGTCAGGTCTTTAAAACTGCTTCAGAGATAATGATCAATTTGAATAAATTATTTTAAAATAGTGAAATAGTAAATAAAAATATGTTGGTATGTAGAAACTGGTGAACCAAAATGTTCCTGCGTGTCTGTTAATACTTCCATTTAATTTATAAATGTACAAATAACTCCTTACAATACTAATGTAAGGCTGATTTCTTACCAAGTAGAAGATATTAATTTCATTTCCAATGTCCTCAGTAGAATTGATAACTTCGGGGACAGTCTCATTGGCCGTGATTGAAATATGGTATTCACTGGCAGAGCTGGAGGGAGTGAATAGGAAGAAGAGAAATAAAACACAACAAAGTTTAACTTCTATTTGACCGCATTCTTTCTCTTTCTTCAGATCAGGGAACCTGATATTTATTAATAGAGACTTCAAGTCAGAGGCAAGCTCTTTTGCCCCAAAGCCTAAAATTAAACCTTTGAGGGGGGTCAGAAGGGTTATACATACTTTAGTTCAAGAGTCACTGATACTTCAATGGCCTTAAAATGCTAAAAAATGTCTAGTGTTTCCAATAAAAATCTCATTGTTACCAAGTGAAACTTGTCCATGAATTCACTCATCTCACATTTAGTGACCAGCCAGGCTGAAACATGGTATTTTTAGTGTTTTGTGACTTTTAAGTAGGTTTAAAAAGTTATCTTTTCCCTGTTTCAAATTCTATATTTACCGCGAAGCTTAAACATGCGACCGTCTCCATGCAACTTCTTCACGATCTCTGGGTGAACGTAGGATAAAGCGTAATACAGAGTTTAAGTGCATGTCCGTTTAGAGCAGACAAACAAAAACTATTTGTAAGTATTTGCCAACATTTGTTTTTAAAAAAAATGAAAACATTCTTGGGAAAAGAGTCAGGTTCCCAAGAGAAGTGAATACAGCAAAATAGGAAAATAGCCAATAACATGTAAAGGCTAAGAAACAAGCAGACGCTACATGGATACCCTGCAGTCCTCCCATTTTTGTGGTCTGTTACAGGAAGAGGGAAATGCCACAGAAAGGAAAGAATAAAGTGATGAGGCTTTTAAACTACATTTCACCCTAATTCGTATGCCATTTGCGTCTGCGCAGCCCAATCTGAAAGAGCATGAACAGGGCAGCCGGAGCTGTGCGGCCTGAGACGGGCCTTGGCCAGGGGCCCTGTCTTCCCTGCTCTCAGACCTGAGGCTGGTCTCCAGGGCAGCCCGTGGCTCGGCACCTCGTGCTTTAGGTTGTTTAGTGTGCTGGCTCTCAGACCTCAGAGCGCGCGAGGCGTCCCTGGAGGGCTGATTTAGGTAGATTTCTGGGCCCACCCCAGGGTTTCTGAGTCGGAAGGTCTGGGGTGAGGTTGAGGGGGGGGGGGCTGCAAATTTGCCTCCCTATAACTTGCTAGGAGTTCCGATGCCCTTGGCCAGGGACCATGGCCACACGTTCAGAAGCCCTGGGTCAGTAGAAAGGCATCAACATAAAAAGGCAGTTTGCATCCGGCCAGTGTGGCTCAGTGGTGGAGCACTGACCTCTGAACCAGGAGGTCACGGTTCGATTCCCGGTCAGGGCACATGCCGGGTCGCGGGCTTGATCCCCAGTGTGGGGCGTGCGGGAGGCAGCCGATTGGTTATTCCCTCTCATCGTTGATGTCTCTGTCTCCCTCTCCCTCCCTCTCTGACATCAGTACATGTGCACATTAAAAAGGCAGCGTGCTCCCACCTGGAGAACTGGAGTCCAGCTTCGTACTTGACGGGGATAGCGATGCTGGCCTCGTTGTCCCAGAGGGTGTCCAGAGGCTCCTCGCTGTCACTGGAAAACACACGCACATCAGACAGACACTCCCCGACGGCCCTCCTGGCCCGGCTGAGCGTGTGCAAGAGCAGCCCAAGTGGGTAACTGAATAAAAGCATGAAGAAGCTCAATTCCCGAATTGTCAATGGGGCGAGGAGGGGGGCAGAGGTGACCGCAGAGCAGCTGGGGTGACAGCTACACTGGGTTCGTCCCACTTCTCAGACTCCCAGGAGGGTACCGACCAGAACCCTGGGGTCAATTCTTAGATTCGAGGTCAGGGGCCTCTCCCTTGGGAATACCGGCTTCCTCGGTCCAAGTCGGGGCCCAGAACGGCCGTTTTTCGCAGGTGATTCTCATTTATCGGAGACGAGGCCCTCACAGAGACGCCACCGGGTCACACGGCTGAGAGCGAACCTAGAACCCGTCTTCACCTCACAGTCCTTCCATACCCAGCATTGACGCTCGCGTTATCTGCTAAACGCTTATCATTCCCTGGATTCAGTTATCATTTCAATGACATGCTAGGTAAACACATGCAGACATGTGTATACACACATGTACACATGCATGCACCTCACAATCCCCTGTATTAAAAAAGCATGGGCGAGTGATTTAACGGTTCCCATCGCTGGCTCTGGGCCAGAGTCCGTGGGACTGTTCTTGCACATGGACACACTGTGGGCAAGTCGTTGTCTCTGCGCCTGGGTTTGTTCACCTAGACCCGTGGTCGGCAAACTCATCAGTCAACAGAGCCAAATATCAACAGGACAACGACTGAAATTTCTTTGGAGAGCCACATTTTTCAAACTTAAACTTCTTCCAACGCCACTTCTTCAAAATAGACTCGCCCAGGCCGTGGTATTTTGTGGAAGAGCCACACTCAAGGGGCCAAAGAGCCGCATGTGGCTCGCGAGCCGCAGTTTGCCGACCACGGACCTATACGATGGAGGTTTTATTTAAATAATTGATGACTGATGAGTAACCAGTGTAAAGTTCTGATCTGGATGAAATTTATTAAACTGCTGAAAGGGGCCTTAAAACGAGGGATTCCGTTGACGGTGATGGGCAGCCAGTGGGAGTAAGTGAGCAGAGCCTGTGGACTTGTCAACGGAGGTCGCCGCAGTTGGGCAGAGGTGAGTGATGTGATTGCAACGTGTTCTGCTAAACAAATGGTTTGACCCAGTGAGAGGATTAAATTGTTTCTACCAAATAGAAGTGCCCTTGTTTTTTTAAAAGTGACCTTATTCTGCACGCACACACATACACCAACCTTGTTGCACTTAAGTGGATGGTCACATTCTCCATGAGATAGGTCGTGTTAAATTGAAATAATATTTTGAAAGTTACCTGTGAAATAAAAAGATACATCTTCAGTTTAGGGCCAGATAAAGAAAGCATTTACTTTGATTAAAATATCCAGTTACATAAATGATATTACCTAAACACAAATCATGAAGTTACTTAAGACATATTATCTTTCAAAATAAAAACTCATCACATCTCAAAAAATGGAATAAGATATGATGTACACGTACTTTTCAACATGAAATGTAACACGCTTTGCCTGTTGATATTGAATTGAAACGCTTTATTACAATTATATTAATAATGATAATTTATACTACCCATAAAGCATTACCATGACGGGACAGCCTATTTGTATTATTATGTTACCATAGTCTACAAGATCACAATCATAAACAATGGAATTATGAGATGTTCACAATTAAAGTCTCTTCAATATAAATCTTCAAATATCAGCAATTACCTATACATATGTAAAATAGAGGGAAAGATACTTGGTTCCTTTAGTTTCATAGTGTAAAAAGGTTTTGAACCTTTAAGGAATAACAACAACGAAGGAAAACCAAATAAAAGACGTGGCAATTTAGAGTAAACTATTAAAAACCAGTGAGTTCTGCTTACAAAAGTTTGCATAGTTAAAATATCAGCTCAGGAAAAATGGAAAATGTGTTGCTATGCTGACAGTCGGAGAGGGGAACTTACTGTTAGAAATTGTGCCTGCGCATACATATGAATTATGTAATGCGTGATTCTTCATAAACACCAAAAGGCAGACCAAAAGCTAGGTTTTTTGAAGACACATGTCAACAGCAGAGTTCCCCAAAATGTTCCACATAGTGGCCATATAACCCAGCAATTCCACCCCTACACTTACACCCAGGAGAATCAAAATCATGAGTCCACACCAAAACCTGTAACAGCTATTCCCAGCAGTATTATTCATAGTGGCCAAAAAGCAGCAACAACCTCAATGCCCATCAAGAATGGAATATTATCCTATATAATAAAAGCCTAATATGCGAATCAACTGAATGGTGGAACCAGTCGCTATGACGTGCACTGACCAGCAGAGGGCAGACGCTCAACACAGGAGCTGCCCCCAGCCAGCAGGCCCCAGGCCAGCCAAGGTGGGTGCCATCAGGGCCCCCCCAATTGCCCCACTGGTTGCCCCGCAGAGGGAGGTGACTTGCGGCAGTGGCGGCAGCAGCGGGGCGATCAGGGGGCGGGGCCAGTTGGTGAGCGGGCAGTGCCAGGCTCCACCCCCCGATCGCCCCACCGGTCACCCCACAGATTGGCTCTGATCACTGTCCAGGCCTAGGGACCCTACCCATGCACGAATTTCAGGCATCGGGCCTCTAGTTTGTAAATGAAAAGGAATGAACTGCTGATACATCAATGAACCTTGAAAACACTATGTAAGTGAAAGAAGCCAGTCACAAAACACCACATTTATATAAAATGTCAGAATAGGCACATCCATAGAGAAAGAAAGTAGATGAGTGGGTGTCCAGGTTTGGAGAGGGACTGTTGAGGAAAGAAGAGCGGTAACCAGGAACGTGTACAGGGTTTCTTGGTGTGTGTGTGTGTGTGTGTGTGTGTGTGTGCGTGTGTGTGTGTGTGTGTGTGTGAGAAAATGTTCTAAGATGGGTTGTGGTGATGGTTGCACAGTTGCAATTTGGGAATATACTAAAATCCACTGACTTGTCCACGTTAACGGACTGAATTGTATGGTATATGAATTACGTCTCGATGAGGCCTTCATTAGAGAGAGAGAGAACAGCAGCATTTCTGCACAAAGTTCTAACCCCCCCCCCCCCCCCCCGCTGGAAAGATGACTGCTCCCACAGGCCAGGAAAGCTGCTCCACGGGACTGCAACCCGAGGGCTTCCTAGCTCCGTGGTGCCAGGCACGTCACCCCCACATGTCTGTGATTTTGTCCTGGTGCGTGAGTTTGACTCGTGCCATAACTGCCTTTGACCTCAAGAGCTCAACATGTGAACTCAACCCTCATTGCCAGCACCCTGGGCACCATGAGCAGGAACGATCTATCGGCTGTGAGCGTGTTCTTCACATCCAGTTGCCACGTGCATTGGTACGATCTGCTTACCATCTCTCCTCTCCTCAGGAACGGGTAGCCCACCTTACACGTGAGGTTATGGTTGGATTCGCAGCTGTCTTTTTGGATCGCCTGGGAAGAGAAGGGGACAGAATTAGAGCAGACGCACAGGTGGAATCCTTGGGCTGGGTCTTCTAGAATTTCCCCAGCTGTCAGGTGGGGTTAGTTATACTCTACCCCATTAAATATCAAATGCCATTCAATACGCAACATCAGCCCGGCTGGCGTGGCTCAGTGGTTGAGCTTTGACCTATGAACCAGGAGGTCATGGTTTCATTCTTGGTCAGGGCACAGCCTGGGTTGCAGGCTCGATCCCAAGTAGGGGGCATGCAGGAGGCAGCTGATCAATGATTCTCTCTCAGCATTCATGTTTCTATCTCTCTCTCCCTCTCCCTTTCTCTCTGAAATCAATAAAAATATAAAAACATCAGGGCCAATCAGATTCCCCCCACCTCCCCGCCTCCTCCTTCCCTTGCTCCCTCGCCGCCTGCCTGCCTGCACACCGCCACTGGTTGCCCACCGTGTTCTGCGCCGCCCCCTGGTGGTCAGCGCATGTCATAGTGAGTGATTGAACTCCCGGTCTCCCGGTTGAACTCCCGAGTGGACACTTTCACTTTCATATTAGCCTTTTATATAGAGAGATAATTAGTTCAGCCCTGACCGGTGGCTCAGTTGGTTGGAGTGTCGTCTCATACACCAAAAGGATGCAGGTTCCA
This sequence comes from Cnephaeus nilssonii, assembly GCF_951640355.1. NCBI lineage: Eukaryota > Metazoa > Chordata > Mammalia > Chiroptera > Vespertilionidae > Cnephaeus > Cnephaeus nilssonii. The sequence continues at coordinate 113,231,448 of NC_137073.1, read as the reverse complement.
TCCTGGTCAGGGCACCTACGGGAGGCAACTGACCGAGGTTTCTCTCTCACATCGCCGTTCTCTCTCTCTCTCTCTCTCTCTCTCTCTCTCTCTCTCTCTCTCAAATCAATAAATGTACCCTCGGGCGAGGATAAAAACAAAATCAGTTCAGCGGTATGAAAAGGGGGTTCAATAAATCATCGTTCCGAGAATCAATGAACGAGGACCTGAAAGTTACCTCGATTCCCGAGAAAATGAGGTTTGGGGAGTAGTGCACCATGGTCCTGGTGTTGTAGGCACTGTCCCCTTTATTCCTGACGGTGAGGCTGATGTTGAACTTGTCGCTGGGGGACCGGACAATCAGCAGGTCCTTCTCCAGCGTGGACACGTCCAGGGCGACGTCCGAGATGCACTTGTCCTTGTTCCCACAGTCCTTGGCGAAGGGGATCTGGAACGGTCACAGGGGCGTCCTCAGAATCAGGGACCACCACCCACTAAGGGGCGTGACACGCTGACAGCGGCGTGCCCGGTCCCCGCAGGGGCAGGCTGCCTGCAGGACGGCAGGCGTGACCTGCTGGTTCCCAGAAGGAGCGGGGGAAGCGGGGAGTTTCTGCTTCTGGGTACAGATTCTCCCGCCCTTCGAAGCACGCGGTGTTCGCGACGGTTTCCCCGGCTCCCGTCGGCTGGAGTAGAATCATTTCAAAAAACAAAGCCACGTACAGCGAGGTCTAAGTCTACGAGAGCAGTTTCACACTCAGCTGCAGCCGTGAGAGTCTTGTTAGAAAGAACCACGTCCTTAGGAAGATAACAGAGCCCGGCCGGGGGTGGGCAATGGTCACGCCGCGTAAGTGGGAGCTTCCCTGACCCCTCACACAGCCCGTCCTCGCTGCCCCGTGCATCACCAGGACGGCCCTCCTGCCTCCCCGACCTCGGGAGTCTGTCCTCGCCCTCCGTTCCCGCCCCCCTCGTCCCCCTCCCCCCCGCCTCAGGACCAGCCTCATTTCCTCCCTGAACTAAACGAGCAGCTTCCCGACTGGTCTCCGCACCCCGAGTGGGGCACAAGGTGCGATGGTCCGGCTCTCCCTGCGCCCCCTGCCTCCGCCCACAGGCCTCCCCCTGCCCTTCGTCTGCAGCTACAGGTCGGGGCTGAGGTGAGTGTGGTCCCCTCGGTGCCCCAGGACCTCTGCACATGTCCCTCTGCCCGGAACACCATTCCCTCACTCGCCTGGACAGGCGGACATCCTGTCCCACAGCTCTCAACCCCGGGGAGTGCCCTGGCCCCCAAACCAGGCAGAAGTCCCTTTGGCGCTGGGGGTCCCCTCCCTGGCACACACTCTGCTGACCCGCCCCCTCGTTTCTGAGCCTGGTGCGTGTGCGACACTCAGTCAATCGATTTGGAGGGGGGAGGGGAGGACCAAGGCCCCGTCCCCAGTGTCCTCTGCTCGGCCCCACGCGGGACCTCTCCTGCACGCGCTTTCTCAGGGTGGGGCCGGGGACGCTGAGTGTGGGGGCAGGACCTGGGGGGACACAGGTCAGCGCCTCCCCGCCTCCTGTCGGGCGGGGCGTGCCCGTGGGAAGCACACACTCAGCCTTAGCCTCCATCCTGCACGTGTTACAAGGGCCCCGGGAGAAGGCCGCCATTGCGGAGCGGCGGGTGGCCCTCTGGTTACCTGTGGCCTAAGTCCGTTCAGTAGAACACCCATCGGACCAGAATGGTTTCAAAGAACCAAGGTCAAGTGTTTTAATGTTCATTAGTCATAAAGGGAGCTCCAATCGGCCAACCCATGTCCTTCTTTCAATTCGTCCCGAACTCAGGAGATAAAAACAGGTGCCACATAAATTCCCTTAATCCCCAACAAGAGAAAGTTCTAAAAAGTTGGGAATAGTCTACAGAAGTCTATATTTTAAAAAATATATAATTGACTTAGTTTGTTTGTTTGTGTGTGTGTGTGTATAAGCACCTGCTGGAATGATGGAATATACAGTACCTTGCCGTGCACACATACATGTAACCCTAAATCAATTGTGTGTGTATGTTTACGTCTTTCAAGTGTTCCTTAATATTTTCACAAATAGGTATTCCACATTTTTAAGAAACGACTTACCGATTCATGTACTGAGTTTGGCAGAGAATCATCAAGAATGGGCCCATTTTCCGGATCGGAAAGATTGAAGTCCACGGTTATTCTCACAGAGTCCCGGAAGTCATGCTTGTCCTGGAGAGAGAAACATAAAACGGATCATTGGCATCGAATCTCTTGGGTGTCCTGACCTTGGTATGGCGGCTTCTCCTGTCTGGGCCAGCCTTGCGGGACGTCCCCCTGCCCCCGCTCTGACGTACAACCTCCTCACGCTGCTCTGCTGGAGACGGGCGCCCTCCCCCTGGACCAGGCCACAGCTGGCAGGCAGAGGCCTCGGGGGTGACCAGCTGCTCCCCCACCCTCAGAGAGGCCTGCTGGCGTGTTGAACCTCACCGTGTGGGGACCTACCCCTCGGGGCTACTTCATAGCAATGCCATTCCTCTTTCGACCGTGAGCTACAAGCCACTGTGTAATGAGACTTCTAGGAAAGTCTCCCAGATACAGAGCAGCAGACGCCTCTTACATGGGGCTGCATTTCATTAGCACCCATGTGCCTTGACTTGTAGGACTGGTACAATGTGACTGGTCAGTAAACAGTGCTAATACGATCAATACTGTTTGGACTCCCATCAGTAGCAACATCACTTACGGCCTGTCCACAATTATGAGCTTGATACGCATGGGCCAATATTTTACAGATCAAACACTGAACCTTGTAGGCACTCAACAACTTTGCCCAAATCACCGGATGCAAATCCCGTCCTGGCTGAGTCCAGAGCAAATGTCCGAGCATCCATGAGATCCTCAAGAATTTCGGGGACCAGGGAACTGGTTCATGCCCTTTAGCACCACGGCCGGATGCTCCGTTTCGGAGAAACACACACGCCTGCCCCTCTCAGTGGCTGGAGGCCCCGCCTCGCCCGGCTTCACGCCTCCCCCCTCGCATCCAGGTCCCCGCTCCCCAGCGCTCGGTCCTGGTGGACTCACGCACGGCCAGGGGTGGCTTTCCAGTCACGGGTCGATCTTAGTGTTGACAGAATACACTTATTTGATAAACGTCATGGGGGATATGGACATGAAAATCACGGAGGAATTTCAGTATTGGTTACTAAAAACTGCGTTCTCATTGCATCCATTCTGCACTGTGTTTTTTTTTTTTTTTTTAAGAAAATATTTCGAAAACTCTTGCCCTTTGTTGGGAATGCTCCCTGTCCAAATGGCGACCCAATAAAACACATCTGAAACGGTTCAAACTAGCTGGCCAGCTGTTTCTAGAGATGAATACTGTGCTCTCCATGGCCCCTCCACTACAATAGAAAGAGACCAAGCAGCACTAAGCCTGCAGAGGACAGAAAACACCAGGTATTGCCCCTCAATTTCACGTCAAGGGATGAAAATCATAGTTCGGGACAAGGCGTGACCTCAGAAAGCAATGGCCCAACCGTCCCCCAGGGCATCCATCACTTGCCATCCACATCTGACAGACAAGGCCAATGGAAGGTACGTGGTTTCAAAGTGAAGGAAAGAAAAGAAGGAAGGAGGGAGAGAGGAAGGAAGGAAGGAAGGAAGAAAGGAAGAAGGAAGGAGAGAAGGAAGGAGGGAAGGAAGGAGGGAGGGAGGGAGGAAGGAAGGAAGAAATGAGGAAGGAAGGAAGGAAGGAGAAAAGGAAGGAGGGAAGGAAGGAGGGAGGAAGGAAGGAAGGAATGAGGAAGGGAGGAAGGAAGGAAGGAAGGGAGGAAGGAAGGAAGTAGGAAGGAAGGAAGGAAGGAGGAAGGAAGGAAGTAGGAAAGAAGGAGGGAAGGAAGGAGGAAGGAAGGAAGGAGGAATGAAGGAAGGAGGAAGGAAGGAGGAAGGAAGGAAGGAGGAGTGAAGAGAGAGGCCTCCTACTGACCCATGCCCTGTGCCTGCTACTGCTCCATACAACATGGCTGCCCGCCCCACGCCAGGGGAAGATGAAGGACGGCTTATGAATGAACTTGGCCATTAGCGGGTGTGCGGGGCCTTTCTGATGGGAGTGAACACATGAAACAAGGTTGATGCCCGATGAGCGCTCTGAGGAGAGCAGGGTGGGACGCCCTGGGTCGGACGCTGAGCTTCACTCTAGGATTTACTTGCCAACATGTAGAAGAAGTGCTGGGCGCACTGTGCCCCGCGCACGGTCAGGTTCCTCTGCGTCTTCCTCTCCTGGGTCCCCGAGAAGAAGCTGCGGGAGAGCTGCCGCAGCGAGTCCAGGGTGACGCGGTACTGCAGGTCTGCGGGCGGGAGGGGGGGGCTGATTTCCACAGACCGGCTCCTTCAGGGGCGCGCGGGGAGGGCCTGGCCTCCTTCAGGGGCGCGTGGGGAGGGCCTGGCCTCCTTCAGGGGCGCGTGGGGAGGGCCTGGCCTCCTTCAGGGGCGCATGGGGAGGGCCTGGCCTCCTTCAGGGGCGCGTGGGGAGGGCCTGGCCTCCTTCAGGGGCGCGTGGGGAGGGCTTGGGGGGCCATCAGGAGAGCGTTGACTGTGATACATTTCAGTGTCATTTTCAAAGCCTCCGAGAGTGCCGGGTGCGGGGAGGGGGAGACGGGCTGCAGGGGGGTCCCTGAAAGTCTGACTCTCAGCAGCCAGGGTCACTCCAGTGGAGCCCAGGGCCCTGGGGAGCAGGTGGCACAGCTCTGTCCTTTGCAACCCCAGCCCCACCAGCAGAGGGCAGAGGGCAGAGGGCGGGAGGGGAAGGGGGGCCTTTTAGGGCAAACCCATAGGACTGGGCCAATCTCTCTCTCTCTCTCTCTCTCTCTCTCTCTCTCTCTCCCCCCCCCCCCCCCCCCCCCCGTCTCCTGTTTATTTGCTTTATTTTTTAAGCACCTGATTGTCTACGGTAAGTGCAGAGCTACTGGGGAACCCTGGGATGCTGAGGCCATCACGTAGAGTATGTGCTCCAGATTTTCGGGGTCCCACCACCGTTCCTTCGGCAGATTTTCCAGGGCCCACACGTTCCCGGGGCACACGGGCTGCGCAGACCCTGCCCAGGGGAACCCGGCGAGAAGCCTTCATGCCGGACACGGCGCCACCCGCCCCCCGCCCCCGCCTGCCACGTGCGGCGCTCACCAGCCTCGTAGACCGCGTCTTCCTTGGACTTGAGCTTCACGTGGAAACACACGGTCGCGTTTATGCACACGGTCTCCTTCCCCTCCATGCGGCAGTTCTTCTTCTGAATGTTCACTTTATTCGGTTCAAAGTTCATGGTCACTTTAACCACAGCCACGTCTCGGGCCCTGGACAGACACAGACGGCGGGGATCATTCCCACGTCCTCCCGGGTGACGGACGCCACACGCGGGGATTCAGAGAGCATCGGGGGTGGCTCTCCGGGGACCCCACAGCCCCACAGCCTCGTTCCTCTGGAGAACCTGGCCCGGACCAGACGGCGGCTGATGCTCCGAGGACACGCGGAGGCTTGGGAACCGTCTTGGGCTTTTGTCTGTCAAGGGCAGCAGAGGTGCCAGCCCGAAATATGACCTTGAGGGTTCAGGGCGTGCCACCCAGACATGCCCGTGACTTGTGGATTCCTTGAGCTGCAGGCCCTGGGAAACAGCACAGCAGGGCAGGCTTCCCGGACCCCCTGCCTGAGACACTCCTCAGAAATCCCCTCCCGGAGGCTCCAGCAGGAGCAGGGACGCGCCCAGGAGAGGGGACAGGGCGCCCTGCACGACCAGGGAGCCTCCCCACAAACACCCATGCCCTCTGCCCTCCCCTTCCTCCCGGAGGGCCAACACTCCCCTGCCGCCGGCATCGCGCCTGGACTCTGAGCCGGGAGAGCCTCATCTTCCCGGGTCTCCCAGCTCCATGGGCAGACACGTTCACTTAATTCAGCACCAACAGTTCAAACGGACACAAATGCAGGTCCTCTCTGCTCCCACGCTAGGGACTCCTGGCTTCAGGGAGCCGGCCCAAGGCACACCTCTGGCGGCCCAGCCTGCGCCCCGCCCCTCCCCAGGCACCACCTTCCAGGTTACTCTCTGGTTATACACGAGTGGCCAGATTATTATGATCTCTGAATGCACAATAATCTGGCCACGCAGTGTGTATCACTGTCACCTGTATACAGTGATGTGCATCACACCTGTACATAGTTCTATGTGTAACAACTGTACATAGTTCTATGTGTAACTGTGCGTAGTTGTATGTGTAACAACTGTACATAGTTCTATGTGTAACAACTGTGCGTAGTTCTATGTGTAACTGTGCGTAGTTGTATGTGTAACAACTGTACATAGTTCTATGTGTAACAACTGTGCGTAGTTCTATGTGTAACAACTGTGCATAGTTCTATGTGTAACAACTGTACGTAGTTCTATGTGTAACAACTGTACATAGTTCTATGTATAACAACTGTGCATAGTTCTATGTGTAACAACTGTACGTAGTTCTATGTGCAACAACTGTACGTAGTTCTATGTATAATAACTGTACATAGTTCTATGTGCAACAACTGTACGTAGTTCTATGTGTAACAACTGTACATAGTTCTATGTGTAACAACTGTACATAGTTCTATGTATAACAACAGTACATAGTTCTATGTGCAACAACTGTACGTAGTTCTATGTGTAACAACTGTACATAGTTCTATGTATAATAACTGTACATAGTTCTATGTATAATAACTGTACATAGTTCTATGTACAACAACTGTATGTAGCTCTATGGCTAGCACCTATACATAGTTCTATGTACAACAACTGTACATAGTTCTATGTACACCAACTGTACATAGCTCTATGTACAACAACTGTACATAGCTCTATGTACAACAACTGTACATAGCTCTATGTACAACAACTGTACATAGTTCTATGTACAACAACTGTACGTAGTTCTATGTACAACAACTGTACGTAGTTCTATGTGTAACAACTGTACATAGTTCTATGTATAACAACTGTACGTAGTTCTATGTGTAACAACTGTACATAGTTCTATGTATAACAACTGTACATAGTTCTATGTGTAACAACTGTACATAGTTCTATGTGTAACAACTGTACATAGTTCTATGTATACCAACTGTACATAGTTCTATGTATACCAACTGTACATAGTTCTATGTATAACAACTGTACATAGTTCTATGTATAACAACTGTACATAGTTCTATGGCTAGCACCTGTATACAGTTCTATGTATAGTAACTGTATATGTAGTGACATGTATAGCTAAAACATTTCTTACATAATGGTTATTATCTGTGTGTGATTTAGATACACTTTTTACTTGACCATTAATTGTATCTTAAATTACGACAAAGTCATCGATTTTTAGGTTTCCATCTTCACTGGGTCCTTCTCGGTTTTCTTTACTGCTCTTCTAGGTACATTTTGGGGGAATGGCCATTGGGGTTTGCTTGCACCTGAATTACATTAAGCCAGGGGCCAATGTGGAAGAATCAACAAGTGAACTTTCCATTAAGACTCATATCCTAAGTATAATTTTATTCATTAAATCTTTCCTTTATATTTCTTAATAAAGTCTTTTTAAATTTTTTCATATGAAATTCTCATTAATGTTATTCTTCATATATTTTAACCAGTTTTTTTTCCAATAGAGCCCTTTCTGAAATTGTTTTTAACTAATTAAAGCTAGGGTTATTAATGCTATTGATAACTTATTTTAGTAATAAACAAATACAATGACACTAATATATATATTTGACCACAAACTAGATTCTATAGTTAACTGAAATTACTTTGGGGATGCAGGCATTTTAAAGGCTGAGCAAATCAAGGGTTGATTCTACTTGTTCCTTTAATATGATTTATTGACTTCCCCAGCCTACCAAACTGCGTACTTTTTATCTGAGTAACGGCGCTCAGAAGGCAATAAATACTTGGTCTGATATAGCCCCGATCACCCTCAGCTCTGGAAGGGTGTGTGACATAACGGACTCCTCTGCGCGATGAAGATACGCACCAGAAGAGGGCGGCGCCGCCGAGGCCGCCGATGGTCACGTCCGTGAGGCCGTCGCCGTTGAGGTCCATCTCTCCGTGGATGGACTGCCCGAAGAACTTCAGGGTCTGGCCGTCTCCGCCGGACGGGATGCGCTGCGGAAACCCCACCCGAGAGGCGTGATGTCAGGAGAGCCTCTTCAAAAGCAGTTTGGAATAAATGCGAGGACGTGGATGGGCTAACAAACATTCATCTGCAAGAACTGCTGGAGACCTGCCCGAGGGCCCCTCGTGGGGAGACAGAGACCTCTCTCAGTGCTCCCAAAGGACGTTCTGTCTATAGCGCAGTCACTTTGGGCTCCTGACACCAGAGCGAGGGAAAAGCTACAGCATGTCGCCTTGTCCAGCCGCAAGGAAACGCTGCAATGGGCCTGCTTCCCAGCTGCTGTCCAATCTCGGGACCTGGGGAAGCCGAGAGGCGCTGGGAACCTTGAAAACACATCGCTCTCTCAAACAGTAGGGAGTGGGACCCAGTCTTGGGGTCGGTCTGTTCACTAAATTTGGGGCTGGAGGCCAAGGACACATCCTCACTGTGCCGCCTCCTTCCCAGCAGGCGCACGTCCACTCCCGCGTGCCCACAGCGGGGGAGGGCGCGGATGAACGCGGGGAGTTCTCCAAGGCTGGCCTGTGCGCGTCCCCACACGTGATGTTGGCCACCTGGACCTCCTGACTGAGCTCTGAGAGAACCTGGTGGCAAGGCGACAGGACAGACAGACCCTCCCTACACTTGGGGTCTCCTCATCCTCCCATTTCCTACGGAAAAATCCCACAATTATCATCCTCTCCTTCGGAAAGCCGTGCCCTCTGGGACCAGGCACACTGCAGGTGCTAAGAAACAGTGCTAAAAAGGACTCTTTTGCCCGGCTGGTGTGGCTCCGTGGTTGAGCATCAACCCATGAACCAAGAGGACACTGGTTTGATTCCCGGTCAGAGCACATATCAGGATTGTGGGTTCGATCCCCGGTGGTGGGCATGCAGGAGGCAGCCGGTCGATCTCTCTACTCAGTGTTCTATCTCTCTATCCTACTCCCTTCCCCTCTCTCTCAAATCAACAAAAACATATATTTTTAAAAAGTGCTCTTTTGTTTGTGCTCTTTTTGTTTTGTACCATTTAAAAGATCAGATTATGGAGACTGGCAAATAACAACAACAAAAACCAGGTAAAAGAATGGAATACAAAGTAATTCTTCTATAAAGGTAACTTAGAGGACCCCCCGGTGTGGCTCAGGGGTTGAGTGTCAGCCTATGAACCAGGAGGTCAGGGTTTGATTCCCGGTCAGGGCACATGCCCGGGTTGCAGGCTCACTCCCGTGTGGGGTGTGCAGGAGGCAGCTGGTCCATGATTCCCTCTCATCATTGATGTTTCTCTCTCTCCCTCTCCCTTCCTCTCTGAAGTCAATAACAACAATAAAAAGACAACTCAGAAGAGAATGAGAAATCTCGTCTCCCAGCACTCAGAAGGAAGAAATCGAGCAAGTCCTGGAGCGGGACAGGCAGGGCCTGGCGGGACCGGCATCGCTCGGGAGGGGCGGCGTGGACCCACCTGCGCGTGCTGCTTCCGCAGCGACCGGCCGCTCCCGTGGAAGATGTACACGGCGCCCCCGTGGTCGTCCTCCAGCGGGGCGCCGATCACCACGTCGTTGAAGCCGTCCAGGTTGAGGTCCCGGACGGCGGCGATGGCCGTGCCGAAGCGGGCCCCGCACGGCTCGTGCTTGTTCCTCTTGGTGCACGCGGCGTGCTTCAGGGCCGAGCAGCAGGTCTGCGCCACGGGCTCCAGGCTCATCTGGTACTCAAACCTGGTCTGGCAGGGAGACACCGGACAGGAGGTTTCTGCAGGGACCCCGGGCTGGGGGTGGGGAATGGGGGGGGGGGGCAGGGGTGTGTGTACAGGGAAGAGCGGCTAGGAAACACCATGAGTGCATCCACCGTGCCGGCTGTAACATTTCTTAAAAGCCAGGCCTGAGAGCCGAGTGGGAGGTGTCCGAGGCCAGCGTGTCGACGGTGGGAAAGAAGCCGGCTGGGGGTGTTAGTGGGTCGTCTTCTTAACGCCAAAGGGTGAGGGGGTAGCCCAATGTGTGTTCTTAAAGCAAAAGAACTGACTTTTGAAATCCTCCATCCACGTCCCCACCCTTCCTCCCCCCAATATTGTGCTCCTTTGAAAAGTCCCCATAGATCCCCCTCATAGAGGACCCCCTCTGTTCAAAAGCAAGCTTTCCCCAAGCCCCTCCAGAGTGAAACAGCCAAAACTCAGTAACGGCCCAGCGTGTGAGAAACAACAGACAGAAAGGAACACACTTCCTTGGGAAAAAGGGAGAAACGGTATAGGATCTCAAAAGGTTGGCAGGACAAAGAAAGGAAAAAATGACAGAAAGGAAAATAAATCATTTGTGAATTAAGTAATTAATATGGGGAGACTCTGAACATTTAAAAAACCAAATAAATAAATACTGACTTTGCTGTAAGCAGCAAAAAAACAACAACAAAAACAAACAAAAAACCAACTCTTCTAATAAATCAATCAATAGTTATTTCACCTACAAATAATGTCTAAAGTCAGAATCTCACTCCAGCCCAGCGAGGTTTTCCAAAGACCACAAATTCAGTTTGTTTCCTGCAAAGATCTGGTGGCATTGCCTGAAATTCCTAACACCCCTCCCCAAGCGACCCACACCCCCAGGCCACCCACACCCCCAGGCCACCCACACTCCCAGGCCACCCACACCTCCGGCCAGAGCTCATGAATGGCTGCCTGTGAGCTATATATTTATCTTTATCCTACATATTCTGTTTGAAGAGAATAGTTCACATTTTTGAAGCAGAAAACACCTAGCGGTTTGAACAACTTCATTAGAACTGTAAACCTTCATGTAGAGAAGAGGTGGTAGCGGCCCGGACAGTTTCTGCTCCTTTTTCCGAAGTGAGTGCAGAAGCAGAGCCACATTATTGGTTTGAAAGGAACAGGAAGGAAGAGGTTGTCCCGGTCTCCCCGTTCCCCCGTTCCCGTTACCTGGTTCAGGGTGTAGACGTACACCTTCCCCTGCTCCTCCTTCTCGGCCCCCATGAACATGGGCGCCCCGACCAGGAGCACGTCCGTGTGGGAGTCTTTGTCAATGTCCACGGTGGTCAGCACGCTGCCGAAGTAGGAGCCGATCTGGGACACACAGCACAGAACAGAGCCGCTGTCAGAGGAGCGTCGGGCACTCGGGGAGCTGAGGGCCTGCCTTGCTGTGCTCACACCATCCCGAGGCGTGGGCGAGGTCAGAGGGCGCAGGGGATGAGCTGCAGAAACGGCTCATTCAGCTCTCGACTCTGCCCAGGCTCCTGACTAGCAGGCCGGCCCCCTGGAGCGGGGCGGCTGCTACAGATTCCGTAGCTTCCGGGAAAGGGCTTCCTTTAGCTCTCTCCCCAACCTCGTTCTGCTCCACAAGTCAGAAAAGACCAGTGATACTGCAGAGATTATCATCTATCGATCATCTATCTGTCTGTCTGTCTGTCTATCTCTACATCTATCTATCTATCTATCTATCTATCTATCTCTATATCTATCTATCTATCATCTCTATATCTATCCATCCACCCACCCACCCACTCATCCATCTATCTCTATATCTATCTATCTATCTATCTATCTATCTATCTATCTATCATCTATCTATCTATCTATCTATCATCTATCTATCTATCTATCTATCTATCATCTATCTATCTATCTATCTATCTATCTATCTATCTATCTATTGTTTTTTCTTTTTTAGAGAGAATGGAGGAGAGAGGGAGAGACAGAGAGAAACATCGATGTGAGAGAAACGCATCGATTGGTGCCTCCTGCATGCGCCCGGGCCGGCTGCAGAGGAGCCTGCGCCTGAGGCTCTGCAGCTGCGTCCGAGCAGGGACCTGGCAGCCATGGCCCTGGCGTGTGGCCGACGCCGGTTCCCCACTGGCAGGTCTGCTCCCCACACCTGAGCCGCACGGTGCTCTGGGCTGCGGGAGGCCCCGGGCGGGGGAGCTGAGCGGCCCCCCAGGAGTTTGTGTGTGTGTGTTGGGGGGGGGTGCCTGCCATTCAGCACCTCCCACCGTGGGCTACGCTCTCCCTGCCTGGCCTTCCCACGGCGCTGCCCACCCGGCTACCTTCTCACCTGCCCACGAAGACCTCCCGCACCGATCTGCTAGAAACCGTCTTCCCACCTCCCGCACTGCTGTCTGTGCTCTGCCAGCCTCCACCCGGAGGTGTCCGCTCTCTTTTCTGTAGTATATTTGTGCCCGCACCTGCATCTATCGCCTGTTCATCCCAGCTCCGCCTCCATCCAAGGGACATGGCCCCGAGGCCAGACTGACGCCCCCTTCCAGGCCTCCAAGCGCCCAGCACAGGCCCGGGCCCAGCTGAGCAGACCAGGAGGCTGCTGTGCTCTTGAAGCTGCGGACAGCAGGCGGTTGAGTGGAATCTGCACGGAGTTTGGACGGGTGACTTGCAGCCATAACTCACCTGCTCTCCCCGGAGCGCCTGCAGGATCCGGACGTCCCCGCCCTCCATCCTGTACACGATGACCTGGCCGGTGTGGTTGTAGCGGGGCTGGCCCGCGATGTACAGCACGCCTCCCCCGGGGACGGTGGCCGAGTTCACCGTGTAGCCTGGCAAAGGAGAGGCCACATGCATGCTCCACCTCGATCTGCACCCGCTCCACCGAGACCCAGCTCCGTGGGGGAGCAGCATTTTCTTTTTTTTTTTTTAATATATTTTATTGATTTTTTACAGAGAGGAAGAGAGAGGGATAGAGAGTTAGAAACATCGATGAGAGAGAAACATCGATCAGCTGCCTCTTGCACATCCCCTACTGGGGGGATGTGCCCGCAACCAAGGTACATGCCCTTGACCGGAATCGAACCTGGGACCCTTGAGTCCGCAGGCCGGCGCTCTATCCACTGAGCCAAACCGGTTTCGGCAGGAGCAGCATTTTCACATGGACTTACAAAGTCAGAACGTGCATGTAAATGCAGACACGCCTGCTTGGGGAGAAGCCTTAGCGTGCTCTCGACTCGCTAAGCACCTTTGTCCTCCAAAGGTGTTTCCCCCAACCTTCACTTCCCATCGTTTAAAGGCACAAATAATGTCACAACAATGACAGAAAAAGAAAAAAAAATTCACAAAAGAGAATCAAAATTGCAATTTGCCACTTTGTCCTGTGTCAATCCTGGCTCACCTGGACATGCGTCTCTGAGCTGGAGAAAGCAATGGTTTCACAGAGTTGGAGGCATAGCAAATGAAAGACTTCTCTGTGCTGTGGCCTAGGTTTTAAACGGTAACTTCAAATGCTTGAAGCTGGTTTCCCTGAGTTAAAGCACAAAGGCTTGCATTTATACCACGGGATTCTTCCCCGATGGATAGTGGGTGTTAGGTGCGTTTAATTTTTTGGCATTATACTTAAGCCTGGAAAGACATTTTTTAAAACGTAATTTCTTTCTCCATTAAGTTTTTTTTAATGATAAATTTCAAGGAATAGATTACCGGATCAAATTTTTAATGGTTCTTATAGTGTTTGGCAAATTATTTCCAGAAAACTTGTACTAATTAATTGCATGAGCAATCAAAGGAGAGAATAGTTTCATCAAACTCTCCCAAACACTACGTGTCATTACTATTACTTCAATTGTGGGTGAACGAACAGACGCTAAACATAATCTGATCATAGTAACCTGCTGGGATTGTAATTTGCATTTGTTTAATCAAAAGTGAGTGTGGACCGTTTTTCATGTTTAATTATTTTCCCTCTTTATAATTGGACTTTTATGCCCTTTAGAATTTTAAATTGGATGTTTAAGGCAGATGATCATTAATTTCTGAGCCAAGAATTATATTTGTTCTTTGTGTCTCTAGAGAACAGAGCTAAACCCATCAGGAAAAACGACCAGTGGGACTTCAACTCTACGGAAGGAAGAAATGTTCTAGTGACCAGAGCTGCCCGGCCCCGGGCCGGACAGCAGGCGGCTTGTGAAAATGCCACGAGCAGCCCTTCCTGAGAGAATGACACCGACAACGTACTTACCAAGTATTTCACTGCCGGGGGATCGTTCCACTCGCTAAAGAGACCGAGATTTCCGTACTGAACGAGGCCTTATTCTCACAAGAGCTACAGAAACACCATTTCCCAGGCCCGTTTTCCTCATGAACATTTCCCTCACGGTCTCATTTCTTCGTCTGCCTTTGAGCTTTTAAGAATGAGGACACAGCGTAGAGGATTCTTTTGCAAACATGTCAGGTGTCCTGTTTCTGTGTTACTAACTAGAAGACTGCTTAAAAACAGAGCTTGCGGGCCGCGCTCGTGCATAAATAACACGGCAGGAGGAACGCGGGGACCGGCTGTCTTGTGCCGTGCCGCTCTGCTGGGAACGTTAGCGGGGAGCCAGGAGGGCCTCTGGTGCACACTGGATTTATTTGTTTTGTTGTAATTTTCAGAATGCGAGATGCAAATTAATAAAAGAAACTTTAAACAGTGGGCTGGCAGAGGAGCGGGGGTGGGGGGGGGAAGGGGGAGAGATCGGCCAAAAGACTTGTATGCATGCATGTAAGCCTAACCAATGGACACAGACAGCAGGGGGTGAGGGCATGTACGGGAGTGGGGTGGGGGGGCGATGGGGGATATGGACACATATGTAATACCTTAACCAATAAAAAATCAATTTAAAAAAAAGGGGGGCTGGCAACGAGGAGGCCCCGAGTGTGCGCTCACTCGGTTCATCACTCTGAGGTGCGCACTTGGTAACAAAAGCACCGGCGGGGCCTCCCGGCACCGGGACCAGCAGGCAGCGGCTGGGGTGCGGCGGGGGCGCCGGTGACCGTGCAGAGGGAGGGACTCGGGGCCCCGGGAAGCCGACGTCGTGAAAGGGACGTGCTGATACACACTGACGCCTCACATGGCTTTGATGAGAACAGCACAGCCTTGACGAGGAAGGAAGGGGCCGGCCAGGCCTGCGTGTGGTTTACGGAGACTAAGTCCGTCCAGCTCTCCTCACCCCTCGGGGATGGGGACGCGCTCGCACCTGGTGGGCACGGCCAGCAGGCGGGATCTGCCTTGATCTCGTGCATTTGCCTCCCGCCCTCCCTTTGCTGGGACTGTCCGCTGGGACCAGCGGTCAGCAAGCTGGGCGGAGGAGGCGGAGGAGGCTCCTGGCTGTGTGCTCACCACCAGACCCACCTGCTCAGCTCTGCGGGCTTAAGGCGGTTCGTTACCGCGTCACAGCCCGACGGGCCCTGGCCACCCCGAGCGGCATTCAGCAGCCCCAGGGCCACGCGTGCTCCTGGTTCTCCTCGCTGCTGCTCAGGATGGATGTTTAGAGCCTTTACCTCTTCCTTCCTAAGGGTTTCCATGGTCTAACAGCTCGCGATCCACACAGACTCTAGCCATTCGCTCAAACTCGTCCTAATTTGTAACCCAGGCAAGGACGCGTTTTGAAAGCCGCGTTTCAGATTTAGAATAATACTTCAGAGGGGAAAAAAAAAAGCTACTTTTCTCCTCTGCTCCCCAGTTCTGGGTGCTGCTCTGTTCTGAAGGAAATCTTATAGGTATTCATTGATGGTAAAGCGTTCCCATAAAACAGTCCCGTAGGACCTGGAATCCGAAGAACCTGCCGAAGCCACCTAATCCGACCTCCGCCGTCCTCCTGCGGCACAGCACGTATGTACCAGCCGTGCCCGCCTGCCTCAGCAGCTGTCGTCTCACCCCAAAATGTAGCCCGAGGGAGGGATCCACCTTGCTCGTCCGGGTTCCTCTGTTTGTAGGTCAGGGTTTGGCCCCTCGCAGGGACTCACTGGGCCCACCAGAGTCGGGCGCTGTGGTAGAGGGAGGTGCCTCCGTCCCAGCTCCAATGGCCACAGGCCGCTGTGACGTGGTTTTCCTGTTCTTCAGTTTCTTCACTTGGAACGCCAGCGCTGACCGCTGCTCTCTAAGACCTCCTTCCGCGCTAAAGCTCAGCATGCATTTCCAGCCCAACTCCCTCATTTACATCCCAGCCCTCCAGAGTTAGAAAGACGTGCAGGTGTCTACTTTCTTTTCTAACAGTCCTTTCTTCACGTTCTTGGGGGACTGAGGGTGGGGGGGGGGGTGGGTTAGAAGGGGGTTGTTTCCAGATCTGGATCCTCTGGATGGTCTCCTACCGACATCTCTTCGCTTGGCATTTTCTTTTCTGATGCACGAGGCTTAGAGCAATGCCTGGCTGCCCTAGCTGCCCTCTGAGAGGGCAGAATGTAACGGGACTTTAATGAGAGATAGACGAGACCTTCCTTCATGCATTTCAATGCATCACAAGGGGTTTGAACACTCACATTTTATCGGCCGCTTACGGTGGACAAACGGGCCACATGCTAACCCGACTAACTCAGCGGAGGCCTGCGTGGCGGCCTTGCAGACTCAGAGACCTAAAGTGACCACAGAGGATGGTCTGGAATTAAGCTTTTTAAATGAAAAAGGCAGTCTGTGGTGGGTAGTCATGTCCTAGGCCAGGATCTTCCCTGTCAAAGACCAACTTTGATCTTAACTGAGCCTGTTGTCTTTCTGCATCTGTGACAACATACCTTTGGAATGTCAGGGTAACTTCCCTTTTCCCGGACCCCCCAATGTGTCAGGGCACAGGGCAGAGACCACAAGCTCCCTCCTTATTATTGTGATCCTGTTAATAGTTGACGTTAACTCTCCTGTACCCACCAAGTAAAGGAGCTGTGTGTCTATTATTTTACTTTTTATCCAATCCCAGAGGTCCCCCCACCCCTTTGCTTTCTCCCACCGCCCTCATCTATCACCAACGGATTTCATGTAACCCACTTACTCAATTTATAAAAATAGGTGAAAAGTCATTCTCCAGAGCATTATCTCAAGATGTTGAGATTCTGCTTCCTGGCAATTGCCGACAGTTTGGCTCAAATAAACTCACAAAAATTCTATACAGGCTTGAATGTTTCTTACGTGAACATTGCCGCTATATATTCTTATTTATCTAAAAGCCTCAGGCCTGTTATTCTTCTTAAGTTTCCTTGCCTCTACAGCTTCCGTATGTGCCTGAAAGGAGATGCATGGGCCTGCCAGGAAATACCCTGCTACCCTCTCCCTAAAATAGGAGGAAACAAGGACAGAGAGAGACAGACTGCCTCCAGGACAGAGAGATCGCAGGAAGGAATGCTAACCTGCTAACCTATGAGCCCCGTGAGGCATCCGGGTTCTTCACCCAGCAGCCCAGCCCCCGGACGCACGCCTCGGGCGAAAGAGGACTTCCAAATATTTGTTGAGTGCGAAGGAGCCGGGAAACCATACCCTGGGGGCCCTTCTCATCCCAGGCCCTTCCAACTGTCGGCTGAGATCAGTGAGATGATAGAAGAGTTCCCAGATGCCCCCTGGACAGCCCCTGCCTGGTACTGATCGAGGGTAAGGTGATACCAGACACGCTCCTCCTCATTCCAGACAAGCCTTTGGAAAAGAGCTGATGCTAATCACTGGGTCTAAGTTCCATATTCCTCTTACTGAATAGAGCTGTTGAAGAAGAAGCTGCATGACCAAACAAATTAAACGTTTCTTTTCCAAAATCAGGACCCATAAAAAAACTAAGGATAGAAGATGTTTAAGAGACCATGAATAGTCAACAATAATAAACACTTAGAAATTGGCTAACCCAGTCAGTGTGGCTCAGTGGTTGAGTATCGACCCATGAACCAAGAGGCCATTGGTTTGATCCCCAAAGAGGGCACATGCCAGGTTGCGGGCTGGGTCCCCAGGAGGGGTCGTGCAGGAGGCAGCTGATGGATGATTCTCTCTCATCGATGTTTCTATCTCTCTCTCCCTCTTCCTTCCTCTCTCTCTCTAAAAAGCTATAAGAACATTTTATTTTAAATGGTCAGTGGTTTTCTCACAATAAAATAAAGTAGGAGTCCGATCTTAGGGATATCAGCTGGGTCAAGATTTCTTTTTCTTGCCTCATTTCCGGTCCGCCAGGTCCCAAGGTCCTCTTGAGGTTAAAGAGAGTAGCAGACACAGGGAGACCTCGGAAAGTGCACATACATCGGTCTAAAGCATTCCTGCATCGCCAGCCCTCCGAGGACGCATGCCTTCCGCGTTCCGTGTCCTGGCAAAGGCTGCTCAGAGGCCGGGAACTCCCAGAGGCCCCGTAAACAGCGACCCTTGGAAGTGACCTCTGCATAGTTGTCAGTGAGCCCATAGAAACATCAGCAAACGATGCTAAAGATAAAACATACAAACACAACTAAAAACCATCACATTCTGCTAACGACGCCCCAACTCACCCAAGTAGGAGGCCAGGGGCTCGTTCTTTCTGGAAGACTCCACGTTGAAGGTGGTGTTCCGGGGGATGATGATCTGATTGCCCTTCTGCATGACGACGGTCCCGTTCCAGTCATAGGCGCCCACGGCTCCGAGCATGACCCAGTCCTGACATCGGAGAGAAACCAGGACGGTTCACAAGAGCAGACAGGTCACCCGGGGCGTCCCACACGCCGACCCCGTAGCGCTCAGTGACCGGGGCGGCCGCCGGAGCACCGTCTCCATCCTCGGGGTCAGAGACGGGCCAGGCTGGCTCTATGGCACACTGCACGTGGGAGTGCCCACCGCCTGTCCGGGGCCGCCTGCCTTCTCCTCCATCAACTGCAAACGATGCCATTTCTAATGCTGTGTTCTCGGTGCCCAGAACCCTCGGCCTTGAACGTGGAATCCTAGCAGAACCCTTGAGTATCTTAACGCTGAGAGAAAGACCCATCCCACAGCATCAGCAACTGTTCTAAATCAGCATTTCCCACAGCCAGATGCATGACGATGTAAGGGGGACCTGACATAACGGATTCACAGCGATCGTGCCGTGCGGTGAGCTGGGCGAGGGGACATGTTCCCCGGGAGGAGCTGTTGGTTAGAAATGTCACCAGGGTGCGGCGAACAGCTCAGCCACCAACCGCACGCTGTGCTCGTGGTGCCGACGTTGGGTGTTGGTTTGGGGAGGAAACCTCAGAAAAATGCACGTTCTTGAAATATATCCTTGAACTACCTTTCATTTTCTTGGAAGAAGAAAGCTCCGTCCAGGGGAGACGTACCTGGGAGTAGTGCGCGCTGAAGCCGGTCTGGGACATCTCCATCTCGAAGGAGGCGGCGGCCTGGTCGGCGGTGGCTGGAGGGAGAGACGCCCTTAGCACCTCGGCCTGCAGGGAGCCCCGCGGCCGAACTTCAACGCCCCCAAGGCAGTTCCTGCCCCGTTTCCCCATCTGGAGTCCCGAGGCCGGCGGGCAGGGCACGTTGGCAGAGGCCGGGCCTCCCGTCCTGGCATGTGGTGTGGTGGCATCGCCACGCGTGCTGTGTCCTCACACACCCGCTGCTGACAGCCTCACGGGGCTTTATGTCCACAGGCTACAGCCCGGAGGCCTGCATGGGAACCTCTGCCGGGCCTCTCGCCCCGGGATTTCTGCTGAGATTCGGACCCATCTCCCCGGATGCTCCCAGAACCCCGTGGTTGGATAAGGCGGCAGGGATGCTGGGTTTGTATTTGCTCTAATTTCCGGCTGTGGGTATCCCTCACAGACCAGGAGGGGTCTTTTCGACAGGGCTCTGGGCCATGTGCCATTCAATCTCACACACACACACACACACACACATGATCCTGTGCCCAGTGCAGAGGTAGACCAGAGCGCCCTGCGGGAATGTGCTACTCTCAAAACACCCACCAGCCCTCAGCCACAGCTGCGAGGGGATCGAGGGGATGTTGACTTACTGGCTTCCCGTGGGGAGTTGCTGATTTATTTGGCTTCGCAGAGACGTTAAAAATAGAGCATATTTTAAGAATGTCAGTCTGCCCTTTCATTGAGGCATGAGAATAATCACATTTGTGGAATCAAACTTATTTCCTCGTGACTTCCTGGCATAAATTTGTTAACAAGCACACCAGCAATTACCTTTTTTATAGGACTGGATTCGATGGGAACATCAACCAAGAATTCAAATCGATCGCTTCAATCTCACACACGACCCTCCCATTAAACGACCGAGATGCACTGTAACTTAATGGATTGCAACCTTTACGTAAGTCCCCGATACTCGAGGTGCCTTCTCCTTTCTCTTTGCCAGGTCAGTGACAGGAACAGCAGCAAAGACCTGCATGCCCCCAGCACTGCTGTTCCGCTCGGGTCTGAGGACAGAGAGCGGAAGCTCTGGCATGCTGCGGCCGGATGGGCATCATGGGAGCGGCCGCTGTACCTCCCTGAACTTCTCGCTGTCAGCGCCTCCCTGGCTGCCAGGTGCGGGGGGGGGGGGGGGGGGGGGTTGGGGCGGAACCGCTCTAACCACCCACCGTGCAGCCTCTGGTTGGGGAATTCTGCGTTTCTCCCAAGGTCTGATGGGAAAGGGGGACCTGAGACCACTTTCTGATTTTATTGGGCAAGTTGCTGGCACCCGCCCCCCACCAGGTGGCGCTGTCCCGGCAAGCAGGGACTTCAGAATTGCTATTTACTGTGGAAAGGTAAATGTTCATAGGGAATGAGCCTTCCCAGGTGAACAAGGACACGAAGCCCTTTCTGATCACGTGATGGAAGAGAATCAGAAGTAGGCCATCAAACCCTCTTTGGGTTAGCCTACACGGGGGAGACATTTTTAACCTGAGGAGTCCCTTGTGCAGTAATTTCTCTCTTAAATACAGAGGCCTCTCGGGGTGTCTGAGCGCGCCAACGTGCGGCCTTGGAGGCCTGGTGCGCCCAGGTTAGAAACGACCTGGAAAGGTCACTTCGGGAAAGGGGACCCTCCTCCCCCCGGTCTCTGACACGGCTTCATTGCCGTGAGTCTTTGGCTGCGGGTACTGACTCGAGGTGAGCAACGGGACTGTATTGTGCTTGACTACCTCCTGTAGCTCCGGAATTTTCCTTCTAAATGCTCTTTACGGTCTGCTTCCATCGTGTCCTGACGCATGTTCGTGAAAGATGGATGACGGGCGCCCAAGGACTTGGAAAACCTCACTGGTTTCCGTGAGGAGCGCTACGCTCAGGGCCGGGCCCTGCGTCCAGGCGGCTTGTGCACGGAACGGGGCAGCCTCGTGCTCGGGAGCCGCTGTGACTTCGGCTGAAAATAGTTCCCGGGCTCGATGCCTCGAGGCACAAGGAGCCGGGGTGAAAGGGGACAGAGAAAACCACCTGATCGCCGGTCTGTGGAGCGCCATCATCTCCACGTCGAACCTGCTCCTGGCTGGTGTGACGCAGCCGTGAAATCAACCGGGCGAGTCCTCACCGGCATTTGTTTGTTTTTAATGGAAAGAGAAGAGAGCGGGATGGCAGAGATGGAACGTGCCAGAGAGCTGTGCCTACGACAAGGGCCACTCGTGAGATTTGTTTTATTTTAGGTGCGCAGAGGTGGGTGCCCTCGTCACGAAGCAAGCTGCACTGATCCTCGGGGTCGCTGTCAAAACGCGCTGGAGAGCCATCACCCCACATCCCTTTCCCGCCTTCCTACACATTTAGCGTTCCCTGCGGTCCCTCCCCCGCATTGTCCTTGTCACCTGACCCCAAAACAACAGCCCTCCTGTGCCCACGCGGGACAGGCGCAGCGGGAGCCCGCGGGAGGGTGCTGCGGGTTCCTCGTCCCGGGGTGAGAAGGGCCGCGCTCCAGCCTGCGATCCCGGAGAGCGAGGAGGGAGGGGTGCCTGCCCACCCCCCGGAGGAGGCTCCCTCGTCAGGGAGGCCCAGTTTCTCAGTCAGTTGTTCTCCCACCTCTTCCACTTAAGGCGACACTCAGTGTCCCCGGCAGCCAGTGGCCGTGAAAAGGCCCAGAAAAACGCAGAAAGAAGTGACGTGACTCCCCCACACGCACTGAACCGCCACCTCGCTGCCCCGGGACCGGTACCGGGGGCCAGGAGACCTCCCTGGGGGTGGGAGCCGGGCAGGGGGAGGGAATTACCACTGGAGCCGCCGCCTGAGGACAGGCCCCTCGCCGCCCGACATGAAACAAACGCGAAAAACGAACCCGCCAGCGTCTCCCTCTCTAAGCCTGGGCCACGGGAGAGGAACAGACGCGCGGGCACATACTTGCTCCTGAAGGTCCCCACGGGCCACCGTCCTCATGGGCTCTCCCGCCGGCCCACGTGTCCTCACACAGCCAGCCCCAGCCGCTGGGCATGGGACACTGCCACCCGGCCAGGTCAGCCTTACAGGAAGGACCACTGTACACAGTGACCCCCCCCCCCCGCCCACAGCCCGGACCCACCTTCCAGGGCGAAGATCCGCTCCCCCAGCGCCTCCACGATGGTGACCAGGGCCAGCTCGTCCGACACGTTGAAGAAGTGCTTCTCGGTGGGCGCGCTGGCGATGGACCTGATCTCCTCCACGAACTTCTCGGTGCTCAGGTTCCCGCGGTTGTAGCTGCCGAGAATCTGAGGAACAGAAATGGGGGGAGGGGGTCTCACATTCTGTGCGCGGACAGGACCCAGGCCCTCGCCGGGACAGGAGATGGTGCGCGGACAGGACCCAGGCCCTCGCCGGGACAGGAGACGGTGCGGCATCGGGGCCCAGGCGGTTCCATGAGCCTGCACCTGCTCGGGAGAGTCACTACCAGGACATGGAGGCTCCCTGACGGGAACTGTTCCCCGCCGCAGTGGGGGCGGGGGATGGGAGGGCGGTGCTGCGTGTTCGTGGACGGTCCCGGTGCTGCATTCCTGTGGGCCTGTTTATTGACCGCTGTATCTTACAGACATGACGGTTCCAAAGGAAGGCTACAGTTTCTTTTTTATTTTTTGTTAGTTTGTTTTTGTTTTTTAAATATATATTTTATTGATTTTTTACAGAGAGGAAGGGAGAGGGATAGAGAGTTAGAAACATCGATGATAGAGAAACATCGATCAGCTGCCTCTTGCACACCTCCTACTGGGGATGTGCCCGCAACCAAGGTACATGCCCATGACCGGAATCGAACCTGGGTCCTTTCAGTCCGCAGGCCGACGCTCTATCCACTGAGCCAAACCAGTTAGGGCAGGCTACAGTTTCTGACTCTCTCTGATGTGAGGCTGGCCGGTGATACCACCGCCTGCTGGCGAAGCAAGAAGCCAGTGGGTTGCTTGATCTTGAACCTGTGGTTCTTCCTGAAAACCCTACCCAGGGGCAGGCCAATCCACCTACGTTTTATGTGTTCATTTCTTTATTAAATATATCTTCTTGATTTTACAGAGAGGAAGGGAGAGAGATAGAGAGTTAGAAACATCGATGAGAGAGAAACATCGTTCAGCTGCCTCCTGCACGCCCTCTACTGGGGATCGAGCCCGCAACCAAGGTACATGCCCTTGATCGGAATCGAACCCGGGACCCTTCAGTCCGTGGGTCCATGCTCTACCCACTGAGCCAAAGCGGCTAGGGCTGCATGTACAGTTTATTTTTTTAAATTTATTTAATTTTTTTATATTTATTGATTTCAGAGAAGAAGGGAGAGGGAGAGAGAGAGAGAGAAACATCAGTGATGAGAGAGAATCATGGATTGGCTGCCTCCATGTGCCCTTGACCAGAATCGAACCTGGGACCCTTCAGTCCACAGGCCGACGCTCTACCCACTGAGCCACACCGGCCAGGGCTGCATGTACATTTTAAACAGATATTGGACGAGGAGCTCTCTAACTGGGAAGTGTGGGAAATAAACAATTAGGACTTCCTGTTTGAAACCAAAGGCCCAAGACAGGGACATTCTTTCTCCTGAGAAGGAGGCGGGGCTGTGTGTGTTGGTGAACTATAATTATTTAGATGTTCCAGAAGGTTTTCTTGAACATGTGGTTCACTTTAAAGAGAAAGGTTTATGGGGATATAATTTATATGCAGTAAAAGCCACTCTTTCCAGGTAGACAATTCTGAGTTCCGACAACCCTGTGCCATGCGTCACCCCCACGTGGAGTCATGGAATGTTCCTGTAGCCCCCAGCTCCCTGTGGCTCCTGGGTAGCCCCCCCCCCATCCCCCAGCCCCTCAGGGACACGGGTCTGTTTTCTGCCCTGACAGCCTGCCTTTCCAGGACGTCAGAGGCCAGGCATCAGCGGTATGCGGCCCCGTGTCTGGCTTCTGTCACTTTGCGTAACGCTCTGACAGCCATCCCGCGGCCGCCCGCTGCGGGGGCAGCTCCGACCTTCTCGCCGCACAGCCTCCCCTCGCGTGGGGCGCCGCGGTGCATTGGTGGGGACATCTGGGCTGTTTCCAGTTCCCAGTGATTAAGAGCGAAGCTGCTAGGAACAGTCCGCCCGGGTCTCTGTGCGCACATTTTCCTTTCTCCCCAGTACAGACCTGGAAGCGACAGCGCTGGGTGCTACGCACGTCTGTGTTTGGCGTCATAAGGAATTGCTAGCCCGGCTGGCGTGGCTCAGTCCTATGACCCAGGAGGTCACGGTTCGATTCCTGGTCAGGGCACAGGCCCGGGTTGCGGGCTCCATCCCCAGTAGGGGGCGTGCCGGAGGCAGCCGATCCATGATTCTCTCTCATCGTTGATGTTGCCATCTCTCTCTCCCTCTCCCTTCCTCTCTGAAACCAATAAAAACATATTTTTTTAAAAAGAAGAAGCTGAAGATCACAGGGTTAAGTAACTGACCACTGACACAGCTGGAATTTGAACGCAGGTCTTTCTGACTCAAATGCAGTGTCCTCTGCCCTTCCCCACCCCACCCCCCCTCCGGCTCATGGCTCCGGGGAAGTGCCCGGAGTCCTTTCTGTTCAGATGGTGACGCAGGCTTCGTGCCTCTAGGCTGGTGTCTCTGTACCCCTGTACAAGGTGGGAGGGGGGCGGGGGGGGAGGGGGGGGTGAGGGGCTGCGGTGCCCTTTGGGAAGCGGTGACAGGAGTGGAGAGGGGTGAGAAACTGGGGCCTGGGAAGGAAAGCCAGGGTCAGTAGGTCATCTGATGAGTCGGGGCGTGAGGGGGCCGCAGAGTCTGGAGACTTGGAGACCGGGCCTGCTGCCTGGGGCTCCCCGGTTCACAGTGTGGGGAAAGGAAAGCTCCCTCCTCTGGGGGCGCCACGAGGACAGGGAGGCATGTGGACGCAGATATAAAAGGCCCTTGTGCATGGCAGCCCGCAGGTAAGGGTCACTTAGATGACTGTCCTGTTTGCAAAGCCTCACGTTCTGACGTCCCTCCCCATGGGGCGGGCGGCACGGTGAAGAGGAAGCCAGCTGACTGCACGGAGCTGCCGGGGGTTAGAACAAGTCACTGAAGGAGGTGTGAGGGCTCAGGCTCCGGTGGCCTGTGGGAGGCATGTGCTGTGTGCGCGGCGATCTCTCTGCATGGCTACAGGTGTGCTCACAGGCGCTCTGGTGGCCTGTGGGAGGCATGTGCTGTGTGCGCGGCGATCTCTCTGCATGGCTACAGGTGTGCTCACAGGAGCTCTGGTGGCCTGTGGGAGGCATGTGCTGTGTGTGTGCGGCGATCTCTCTACATGGCTACAGGTGTGCTCACAGGAGCTCTGGTGACCTGTGGGAGGCATGTGCTGTGTGTGTGCGCAGCGATTCCTCTGCATGGCTACAGGTGTGCTCACAGGAGCTCTGGTGGCCTGTGGGAGGCCTGTGCTGTGTGTGCGCGGCGATTCCTCTGTGTGGATACAGGTGTGCTCACAGGAGCGTGGGGCTATCCCATCACCACCGCTGGCCAGAGGCTCCCCCGGAACCGAGGGACTGTCCACCGCCCTGGTCCCTTCGCCTCTCGTCCGGCCGGGATGCACTTGCGGGGACCATTTCCGTAGCTGCTGCGGCGCCACGTGGCTCGCGCCGTGGGGTGAGTGGCCCGGGCTCTGCACCAGGGCACAGGCCACGGCGCGCATCTCCCAACGCCTCCCCACCCTCCGGGCACACGGGGGGGTGGGGGGGGCGCAGAGGAGCCCCACGGCTACGGCTCCGAGAGTCCCGTCCCAGCAGCGCCCGGTACCCACCGCGATGGAGAAGCGCTGGATGCCGTCGCCCTCGCAGTCCTGGATGACCTTGGGCAGCCGGTGGTTGTCGTGGGACTCCCCGTCCGTCACGATCACCATGACTCTCTTGACGCCCCTCCGGGCGCCCCGGGCCTCCATGAACGCCTCCTTCCTGAAAGGGTCCAGAGGAGAGCAAATGAGAGAAGCACATGAACCGGCACGGGGTGAGGGGAGCCCCAGGCGAGCCCCAGGGAGCCGCCCTCCCTCCCCGGTCACCGCGAGGCGAGTGGCCAGGACGCGCACGGGCTTAGGTTATTCCGGATGCGGACAGCCGTCCTGCTGACACACCCCCCGGCAGAGACCGCGGCCTCCCTTCTGCGGACACTCAGAGGGCAGGTGTGACGGAGCGGTCACACACTCAGGCCCGATCTCCACGCCCTCCCGCCACGCCCTGCTCCACAGGCTCCCTTCTCTGCCCGCAGGCTCTTCCTTCCACACGGGCCACAGCTCTTGCTGTAGCTCCCCCTTCCCCCCAACACACAACCCCAACTGGGCGATGGGAAGAGACTATTTGTCCGGCTGTGAGTGCCTGAGGGCCTGGGGGTGGGAGGACGGAATGAGATGCAAGAATAAAGACCGCAGACGGCTTTGGGGGAGTCGGGTTGAGAGGGTGACGGCCCAGGAGGCCTGGGGTGGCCAGGAAAGAGTTGCGGAACCAGGTTTAGGACACAGGCTGCTGGGGGTGGGGTGGGAGAGGGGGCGCGGGAGAAGGGAAAAGGCTGGAACCGAGTGGCAGAGAAAGGGCCTGGGGTTTAACTCCACAGCATCCTGGAGTTGACAGAAGAGAGGAGAAACGGCAGCCTGCGTCTGTCTGGTGCGTTTTGTACACACACTTCCCCTGTTTCTTCCTTTTACTCAGCTCACGTTCCTCGCTGGGGTCTTGGTAGAGAAGAGTACATTCTACTTAGGACCGAAATAACAGAAGGGCTGTGTGTACGATTTTTCATATTTTGGTATAAAATGCAGCCATCACTGCACGAGGGGTCCTCGTAAACATTTCACTCTGGTCCTGGGAGAAACGGCTGCAGCCTGGGGTGCCGGCATCTCCCTGAAACCAGCCTCCCAAAGCGTTGGCGCCATCGGCACCCGTTTCCCGCAGGCCAGGCACGCAGTGACCGCGCAGGAGGGCGTTCTCCGAGCCGGGAGGGGGACCTGGGGGTGCGCGCGGAGGGATGGAGGGATCTGATCTGTGACCATTCTCCCTGGAAAAGGGCCTGGAGCAAGCACGGCAAGCTACCACCTCCCACCTTCATGCTGCTCAGGGCACACAGAGCACTTTGCTGCACTTACACTTTTACATTTAAATTTTTCTTAAAACTTACAAAAGAAAACAAATAAAAAAATACTGGCCATCAGGGGCCTGCGTGCCTCTGCCGTCTACGCTACGCAGTAGGTTTTCTGACTTCTCTTTGTGATCAAGCAAAGGAGAAACGGATGCGAGAGGCTGGTACGTAGCGACGTTCATGTCCGTCTCACGGAGTCCAGCCTCCTTACAGCCCTGCGCCTGGGAGGGTCACTACACCGCCCAGCTGTCCAGCGGACAGACATCCGCCGAGGGTGGTGATGGGCAGACCTTCCGTGAAGCCCAGCTGGCGGCTCTGAGACCAGTGGCTTCATGTGATGGAAGCGTAGCCGCAGGCTGACTGCTGAGGACACCCTTCTCTCAAGTACCTTCAGCACGTCACCCTGGGCCCCCCAAGACTCGTCCCAGGCTCTTTCTGTAAATTAAACCCCGGCCTCCCCGCACGCCTGTAAACATGGAAACGTCCCCGGGGACCCCTCTCCTTGGGATGGGCCAGTGGTCGGCAAACTGCGGCTCGCGAGCCACATGCAGCTCTTTGGCCCCTTGAGTGTGGCTCTTCTACAAAATACCACGGCCTGGGCGAGTCTATTTTGAAGAAGTGGCGTTGGAAGAAGTTTAAGTTTAAAAAATTTGGCTCTCCAAAGAAATTTCAGTCGTTGTACTGTTGATATTTGGCTCTGCTGACTGGTGAGTTTGCCGACCACTGGGACAGGAGGATCCAGGCCTTGTGACCAAACGTGTGAACTCACTGCGAAGGAAGGAAACTGGGGGCAGGGATGGGGGACACACACGCATTTTGAACTGGGAGCCACTGGCCATGGACGTAAAGGGTTCTTACAAAAACCAAAAGCAGTGTCTGGCTCTGGGCCTGCCTGAACGCAGTAACCAGCAATTAAAAACACGCTCAAACGCGGAAAACCAATGGACAAGAGGACTGCCGAGTCCTGTCACAGGGTTCACTCACGCACAGAACTCGGTGACCTGTGTGCCAGGCCAGCCCTGCGGCACAGGCGGCAGCCGCATCGGGGCCTGGCACCGCGTGGTACCCGTGCCCGTGCAGGCGCAGGCGCAGGCGGAGCAGCGGCCAGCGGGTTTCCACGCTGCATGTCCACGGGCGGCGGGCGCCTCGGGGGACACACAGCGAGGCCGCGGCTCGGAGCGCTCAGGGAGCAGGTGGCGGCCCGTGGGCGGCCACATCGGGGAGACCAGGGCGGCAGCAGTGCGCCCCCCGCCGCGCCCCGCGCTGGCAAACCGGGACCTGCACCGCGGCCCCCCGCACGGGGCTAGCTTCTCTCGGGCCCCTAGAACTGAACCCCGTGCTTTCCTAACGCGGACGAGGCTGAAGCTGCACGTGGATTAAAGCTCTGACTATCCAGCCCCTTCTTCGGGGTCTGTGGGACCCTGCTCTCGGAGGCGGGCGCGGGCCGCGGGCAGCGGCTCTTCGCGGTCAGGGGGGGCCCGAGGCGGAAGCCGTGGCAGACAGGTCTTAACACCAGACGAACGCCTGTCAGATCTGGGGTTGCCCGGTGTTTGCTCCGTGTTTGCTCAGAAGCTGCGGGTTCTCATGGGGAGGAAGCGGAGGAGCCGTGGGGACAGAGTTGAAGGAGACGGGAAATCAGCAAAGAGCTGGTCTGCGTTGCAGGGAAGGGGGGCCCCGCCCCAGAGCCGGTGCACGCCCTGCGGCAGGAGGGAGGCAGGACGGGAACTGGAGGGACTGTGGAGACAGTAAGAAAGGACAAAGCGCCAGCAGCACAGCCTCTTCTTGCAGTCCGTGCCCTGAGAATGGTCTCAAGGCGGCAATCCTGGGCGTGGCCTCAGACTCCTCTCGGAGCGCTGCCGTCACCCCACGTCGGTGCTGGAAAGTGACGGCACACGAGGATAGAAACATGTACCGAGGAGAAGTGCACGGGCCATGCTTTGTAGAGTGAGAGTCCTGGCAGCTGGAAACAAAGGACTGAGGGAAAAGACGGTCCCTCCTGCTGTGCCGTGGCGCCCAAGAGCACGACGCCGTGGGCTAACGGGTTTCTGATCGATTTTCCATCGGTTAAACCCTTGGAGTACACGGAAAGAGAAGAAGAAGAGAGGCTACTACAGAAAACCCTGCTTCTGGAGCTGCAGGCTCACGGCCGAATCCAGCTTCAAACAAGGTGGCGCTAAGTGCTGCCAAGGCGGACGTGCACCGCGCCGCGCAAGGCCGGCCGCAGACGCCGGCTGCGCGGGTTTGGGACCGCGTACCTGGCCGTGTCTATTCCCAGCGCCGTCATGGTCTGGCGGCCGCCTCGCTGGACGATCCTGTTGGCAGCGAGGAGCACGTCCTCGGTGGAGGAGTAGGTGTTGAGGTTGAACTCGTGGGTCACGTTCTCTCCGTACTGCACGATCCCGACCTGAAAGACAAGCCCGTGGGTCGTCGGCCCGGCAACGCGCCAGGTCCCAGCTTTGTGCAGCTTCTACATGTCCGTCAGAGGCGGCCCATCTGCGTCTCCGCCGAGCGTACGAATCTA
The DNA here is from genome assembly GCF_951640355.1 of Cnephaeus nilssonii. Taxonomy (NCBI): domain Eukaryota; kingdom Metazoa; phylum Chordata; class Mammalia; order Chiroptera; family Vespertilionidae; genus Cnephaeus; species Cnephaeus nilssonii. The sequence continues at coordinate 113,201,661 of NC_137073.1, read as the reverse complement.
CGAGAACACGCATCCTTCTACCTCGACGGCAGCAGTATCTCTGTTTACGGCCAGCCTGAGCCCAGAGAACAATGAAGGTGCTGTTATTAAACTTCTGATCGGTCTGTCCCTGTGGCAGTTTTCACTGCAGACTCCAGTGGGCCACGGGGGGCTACATTGAGACCCTCCCCACCCCCGCCCCAGGCTTTGCCTTTGCTCCCACGGAGCTTATAGGCTACAAGACGGAGACCCATCGCTCAAACACATGCCCGACTGCAAACCATGACCAGGTCTGTAACGCAAAAGCTGTCATTAGCAGGTTCCACCTCGGGCCCTGATTTAAAATGGGGTTCAGGGAAGAGACCTCACTGGGTGCTGTGGGGACAGAGGCCTGTGCGGGGTGGAGGCTGGGAGGGAGGATGGGGTCCAAGGAGGGAACTGTGGACGTGACGAGCTGAGATGGGGAAGAGGGAGGTACTGTCCCAAGAGCAGGAAGACAGTCGGTGACCCTGGACCAGGACTGAGGGCAGAGGGGAGCTAGAGAAGGCTCGACGGGCAAGCAGGAATCCCTATGTGAGGGGGTGCACCTGGCTCTACCCTTCTCTCACCCCCTCTTGTTCCTGTCTTCCCACTCTCCCTGCCTTCCACCTTTATTATTTTTAAATAATTTTAAAATACATATATTTATTGATTTCAGAGAGAAAGGGAGAGGGAGAGAGAGAAACATCAATGATGAGAGAGAATTATTGATCGGCTGCCTCCTGCATGCCCCCTACTGGGGATGGAGCCCACAACCCGGGCATGTGCCCTGACCTGGAATCAAACCCGGGACCCTTCAGTCCGCAGGCCCAGGCCGACGCTCTGTCCACGGAGCCAAACCAGCCCGGGCAGATGTGGACTTTTCTAAAGGGGAGAGTGGGAAGAGGGGGCTGACGGTGTCAGTGGAAAGTGGGCGGCTATAGTGCCAATGGACTGTAATTTCAATCTCAGGCCAAAGAGACCGGAGGGTTCAGGCTGCAGTGTGGCCCGGCACACCCCTGGCTGCGGGGCTGTTGTATGAACAAGAGGTCTGTCTCCCTTACGGAAGGTTCCCTCCCACGTAAACACGAGAGGCACAGCCCTCCTTCAGCTGAACCCCAGCTGACACCCGTCGCCCTTCCAGGCAGTGCCAGCAGCCTTCTGATGCTACTAGGTTTGATCTATAAAAGGGCTCCGTCGCCAAATGATCGCCCTGGGAAACGGCGGGAGTGAGGTCTGCACGTGTCTACGCAGGAGCCGGCCTGCCCTGCCTCGTCTGCCTCTCTTTCCCGTTATCTACGTGAAGCACAAAAACTCCACACATTTGAAACGGCGCAAAGAGACGCCTCTCCCCTGGGCTTGTCCCAGCTGCTCTACTCCGATCCCAAGCAAATCTTCCGACCGGGTTCTCAGTCTTCCATGTGGAAACGAATTGGAAAACACCTGTTATTCTCATTTAAGGGAATCTTCTTTGGTGAGGGACACAGTCAGCACCTCAAATAACAGAGTTTGCAAAACACTGCTTGACTACAGTGAGAGTCACCTCCTCAGAAAGAGCCATTCATTGTTCTTCTCATCCACGGCCATGCCCTGTAGGACCCAAAGGAAGACTTTACCTCGCTTCTGAGTTGCAAGGTCTCGGGGAAAGGGAACACAGCTTCAGGGTTTGCTTTAAAGCTGCCTGGACACGTAGCATAATCTAAGTAATAAAGAGCTAATATGCAGATGGTCATGATGCCCTCACTCGTAACGACCGATCAGCAGGAGGCTGCGTGTGCAGCAGGCGTGGGTGGGCGGGGACTTGCAGCGTCGGGTGCCAGGCCCAGGCAGGTGAGGCTCGTGGAGGCCTACCTCTTTGGGGCGACAGATTGCCGGGCTCCCACATTGTGACAGGGCACAGGCCAGGCTGGGGGACCCCCTTCCCGAGTGCATGAGTTTTGTGCACCGGGCCACTAGTACGTCATAAAAGACTTCAGGAGCGTCTGCTGAATTGACGTGAATTAGTGACCTAAGTGGCCCATTCTGGGGGTAGAGATGCAGGAGGAGGGCGGTGACGGCAGGGACGGCGGGGAGGAGGGCCCGTGGGAAGTCAGCGGGGAATGGTCTCCCGTCTTCCTCTCCGGGAACGTACAGGCGCACAGAGTGACCGGGAGTTTAAGGAAGACGGTGCTTCGTCTGCCTCATGGCAGGAACGATGCCTGAACTGCATCTAAGAAGTCCCCCGGCGCCCGGGCCTGGGCGGGAGGAGGGCCGAGGCAGAGCCCGGTGGGCACAGAGCTGTGCGCTCAGGGAACAGGCAGGAGGCTGCGGGAAGACAGGTGGGCACAGGGAGGCAGCGGGATGCCGGTGACAAGTGCCTTTGGGCCCTCTGGTGGGAGCGGACACCATTCAGCAGGCAGCCACAGCGGGTCTCTATCCAGGGCAACGCCGGGAGGCGAACTTCACCTTGGACAGGGAACTCAGGGGCGTGGCCATGGGGGAGGGGAGAATAGAGCCGGCCCAAGGCAGGCCAGGCCACTCAGACTCAAACGATGAATCAGGCCTCGTACTGGAGGCTTCTGGGAAGCGGCCATAAGTGCGCAGTGGAAGACAGATCAATGACAGTCCTAGAGCACAATGAACGTCTCTCCCTCGTTTTGCCTGGCTTCACGTCATGCCACCCCTTGGTGGGAGCGCCCCACACACGGTCCCATTCGTACATTTCACTCTTACATCAGCCTCCCGAGTCACCGGCCGACGTGGCGTACTTATGTCACCCTCCTTTATCCCTGAGAGCCATGCTCCGTGCAGGTATTGGGGATCAATCCGACCTCCATCACGCTTATGCCGCTGTATCTTTCATGGCAAGCTCAGAGATCCTGGGGTTCGCTTTTGTAAAAGGCAGTTTTATGGCCTTCACTCTGTCTTGGGTTAAAAATCGGTTTACAAAAATTCCTTGACTATATTTGTAAAAGTTTTAATGGGACCACACAGAGACATGGAAAAAACTCTGAGTAACTATTGCTGCCCCCTCCTTTTCCATCGGGGACACGTCCCAGACCCCCGTGGATGCTGACCCAGTGGGTGTCAAACCCTATATACACTTTGCTTCTCCTGTATGTACACACTGCTGGGGAAGTTTAATTTACCAGTTAGGCATAGCAGGAGATTAACAATAACTAACAAAACAGAACGATTAAAACAATTCACCGTAAGGAGAGTTACGTGAATGCGGCCTCTCTCAAATACCTTCGTGTGAGACGCTGGACAAAGGGGTGATTCACGTCCCGGGGGGTGGGGGGGGTTGAGGAGCAGGACGGGGAGATTTTATCACTCTACCCAGAACAGCTCGCACTTTACAATTTATGGACCGTTTATTTCTGGGATTTTCCATTTAATATTTTCGGACCATGGTTGACCACGGTTACTGAAACCACAGAAAGCGAAAATGCAGATAAGGGGGGGCTACTGCATTCAGAATGGATGTTCCTGTCCCTGGCGCTGCACCCCGCGATGTGCACTGACCGTCCTGCGGAGGCCTCTGTACTCGCTTGCCTGCCGCCTCCCTCCCTCCCTCCTCCCTCCTTCCCTCCCTCCCTCCCTCCTCCCTCCCTCCCTCCCTCCCTCCTCCCTCCTTCCCTCCTTCCCTCCCTCCCTCCCTCCCTCCTCCCTCCTTCCCTCCTTCCCTCCCTCCCTCCCTCCCTCCTCCCTCCTTCCCTCCTTCCCTGTTTCTTGCTGGAGGGAGTCACGTGCAGGATGCTCCACACCATGGAGACGGCCTGGGCTGTGGGTACGTGCCGCCACTGAGGGACATCCTGATGGCAGAGCAGAGGCCACGGGAACCCACCCTCCCCCAGGGCCCACCCTCCCCCGGGGCCCACCCTCCCCCGGGGCCCACCCTCTCCCGGGGCCCACCCTCTCCCGGGGCCCACCCTCCCCGGGGCCCACCCTCCCCCGACGCCCACCCTCTCCCAAGGCCCACCCTCCCCCAACGCCCACCCTCTCCCAAGGCCCACCCTCCCCCGACGCCCACCCTCTCCCAAGGCCCACCCTCCCCCAACGCCCACCCTCTCCCAAGGCCCACCCTCCCCCGACGCCCACCCTCTCCCAAGGCCCACCCTCCCCCGACGCCCACCCTCTCCCAAGGCCCACCCTCCCCCGACGCCCACCCTCTCCCAAGGCCCACCCTCCCCCAACGCCCACCCTCTCCCAATGCCCACCCTCCCCCGATGCCCACCCTCTCCCAATGCCCACCCTCTCCCAAGGCCCACCCTCCCCCAACGCCCACCCTCTCCCAATGCCCACCCTCCCCCGACGCCCACCCTCTCCCAAGGCCCACCCTCCCCCAACGCCCACCCTCTCCCAACGCCCACCCTCTCCCAATGCCCACCCTCCCCCGACGCCCACCCTCTCCCAAGGCCCACCCTCTCCCAAGGCCCACCCTCCCCCAAGGCCCACCCTCCCCCGACGCCCACCCTCCCCCAAGGCCCACCCTCTCCCAAAGCCCATCCTCCCCCAGGGCCCACCCTCTCCCAATGCCCACCCTCTCCTGGGGCCCAAATAGAAACTTTCTGACCCTTCGTTTTAGCATCTGGGGACATCAGGAGGGAGGGAGGGGCTGGCTGGAGCTGCGTCCACTCCTCGCCCTGCGATGCTGCTACAGCTCCTGGCCAGTGGGTGGGGGGGGCAGAGGTGGGAGGTACAGAAAGGCTAGAGGCCTGCCCGCCGCTGGCCCCTCCTAAGGACGCGTGCTAACAGGTGTTTCCCGTCCTGTGCGGTCTGTGGGCTCTGCCCTCGCCTGCGTCCTTTCCTGGGTGCACGCGTTTCCCCCAGCAGCACAGGGATCGGCTGCCACCTGCTGTCCACCCTGCAGGGGCCTGTGGACAGGGTCCCCTCCGTCCACCCTGCAGAGGCCTGTGGACAGGGGCCTAACAGGGTCCCCTCCATCCACCATGCAGGGGCCTGTGGACAGGGGCCTGTGGACAGGGTCCCCTCTGCCCACCCTGCAGGGGCCTGTGGACAGGGTCCCCTCCATCCACCCTGCAGAGGCCTGTGGACAGGGGCCTAACAGGGTCCCCTCCGCCCACCCTGCAGGGGCCTGTGGGCAGGGCCTGGCAGGGTCCCCTCCGCCCACCCTGCAGGGGCCTGTGGGCAGGGTCCCCTCCGCCCACCCTGCAGGGGCCTGTGGGCAGGACCCGATAGCACTCCACGCTGACCCCGCACAACCTGCATTCACACCGTGACCCGGTCCCAGCGCGGCTCCTCTGCTCTGACACACGAGGCAGACGCAGTCTCATGCACCCACCTCCCGAGGCACCCCCAAGCTCCCGGCACCTCCCCGCGGACCTCCCCCGGCGCCTTCTGCAGAGAAACCCTCTCCCCACAGCCTGTCAGCTCCCTTCCAGCCTTCCCAGCCTTGACGTGAGCGAGAGTCCAGGAGGCCTCACCCAGCTCCCCCTCCCCTCTGGGCTCCCCACAGCTCTGTGCCTGCCCCTGTGGGGCATGGAGGTGGGAGGGGAGAGGAGGAGAAATTCCAGAAGCTACTGCCAATCTCAGGGCAGGATTGGGCGCTTCAACTGAAAACCACACACACACACACACACACACACACACACACACACACACACGCAAACACAATCTATAACAATAAAAGAGTAATATGCTAATTAGACCAGACATACTTCTGGACGACCTTCCAGACAAAGCTGGGGCTAGGAGGGAAGCCCGGGGCCCGGGTGCCAGAGGGAAGCCGGTGCCGGCAGCCGGGGTAGGAAGGCCTGCTCCTGCACGGATTTCGTGCACCGGGCCTCTGGTGTAATGATACTGCACCAGTCCAGTGTTTCTCCCACGTTCGCCTGTGTGAGAACTATGTGGATTCTTCTCTTAAAATGCAGCCCCACGCTCACCCTCCGAGCTCCCCGTGCTGGAGGTCGGGGGCCGGCCCCAGCACCCGGGGTTCTGAGGAAGGAGTGCCGGGAGCCGCGGCGGGAGAAACACGGCATTACACGTGAGCATCCCATCCTCCGTGATTGCCCGAGGCCGCCCAGCGCGGCGGCAGGGAGAACCCTCGGGGAAAACGGCACGAATGCCGCACGAGCAGCTGAGTCCCCGGGAGGCACCGACCGACCCCGCGACCCGCCCAGCGCCCCGCTCTTTAGGGAGCAGGCGCCCTGGGTGAACTGTGGGTGCCCAGTGGCCCCCGGGGTCTCCCTCTCTGTGGAAAGGGGTCGGGAGCCCGGGACTGACCTGACTGTCTGCCTGGGGGTCAGCCCAGCCCCGCCCTCGCTGGTGGCACTGGGCACCCCGATCCTCTGAATGAAGGCGTTGTTCCCGCCAGGAAAGACAGCCCGGAGCCCACCCTGGCGGCTGGAATTCCTCTGAGGGAGGAGAATGGCTCCTCTGTGCGTCTCCTGCCGACAGGCCGCGCTCACTGCGGCCTAACCGCTAGAAACAGGAGACCGCACAGGCTGGGCACGGAGGCTGGGGGTTGTGTGTCCCTCTGCCCAGCCGCCCCGCCCCACCCTGCAGAAGGGGGCCCACCGCGCTGAGTCCGTGGACTTGCCCCCTGAGGTGGGGTAGCGACTGCCAAGGGGGCTCAGCGCACTGGCTTCTGCACCGAGCTGCCCCCGGGTTCATGTTTCACCGTAAAACAGATAAAGGGATTTCAACGTAAAGTCAAATGTTCCAATGACCCAAAACATTAGAAATTTAAAGATGTCTCAAGACTATGATCAAATCTGGGAAGAAAGGCCTGGCTAGGAAGGTAAACGGGTGGGTGAGGCAGGGGAGGGAGGAGAGGGTCATGGAGAAGGGGAGAGAGGGGAGAGCGGGGTCCAGCCGCTGATCTCAGGACCACCACTCAGGGAGGGTGCGCCGGGGTCCCGGCTGGGGCAGCCACTGGCCAGGGAGGGTGAGGGCCCCCGGAAGGAAAGGACTGGAGACCCGTGTTCCAGGCGGCAGGGGTGCTGCGCGCCTCGGCAGGAGCGGAGCCGCGGGAAGGAGGGCGCTGGGCTGCCATCGGGGCTGATGGTCCGGGGTCAGCAAGCCCGAACCCGCACCAGGCACCAGCCTCTCGCGGCCCCTCATGACCCGAGAGTCCTGGCTACACAAGCGCTAACAGTTCTCTGCTACCGTCACGGCTCTGGGACAGCCACTGACCGGGCAGGGCCAGGCCCGGGGCAGGGAGTCCTCGGGAGGCGAAATAAGGGCCCCTGTGGACAGGGAGGAGCGGGTCACAGATCCGAAGGGGCTCAGAGCCGCCGGCCACCCCACGAGAGGCTCACCAGCCTCTCCAAGCTCAACGCCGAGGAGAAACCTGCTGCCTAGGAGAAGGAACACTTTTTGATGTGAAAATGCCATTTTCTTCCTTTTGTAAAAAAATTGATGTCAGAGAGGAAGGGAGAGGGAGAGAGAAACATCAATGATGAGAGGGAATCATGGATCGGCTGCCTCCTGCACACCCCACACTGGGGACCGAGCCCGCAACCCGGGCCTGTGCCCTTGACGGGGAATCCAACCGTGACCTCCTGGGTCATAGGTCAACACTCAACCACGGAGCCACGCCGGCCAACCAAAATGCCATTTTCTTTGAGTGACTTCACCGAGTTCGAGTTCTCCATTCTCCTGGAGGGCACACACAGGCTCTCCCTCACCCAGCCCCAGGCGCCTGCTCGCTGGGGACAGCCACGTGGCGTCCCCGGGAGGGCTGAGGCTAGCTCGCAATGTTTCATGTGTGTGGATACATGTGTGTGTGGGTGCACACGCCCGGCCCGCACCTGCGTCTGCTTGGGGCCGATGTCCATGCGCTCCAGCAGGTTGTTGAGGAAGGCGGTGACGCTGTCCCAGGGGTAGATGCTGTTGGAGCCGTCCAGCACGATGACGATGTCCAGCTGCGTGCCGCACTCTGCAAGACAGCAGCGCCCGCGGCCTCAGGCAGGACGGCTCCTGCCCAGGGCGCGCCCGGGCCCTCGCCGACGCTGCACAGAGCGGACGCGTGGCTTTCAGACCAGAAACAACAGTTAGAAAAAGCAGAAGGGACGCCCCCTGCATTCCGTCACCGTGGGGTCGGAGGTCTGACCGGGCAGCGCTCCTCCCCCCCTGACGTCACTGACACGGCGGGTCACCGCAGAGCCTGCCCCGGGGTGAGCGTCCCAGGCCGGTGCTCCTTCTGGGCGGGTTTCACAGGAGCCACCAGCCCCCACCAGGCTCACCCTTTACATAAACCAGCCTGACAGCTCTCCCGGGGTGTTGAAACACCGTTCTGTGGAGGGTTATTTACACTCATATCAGCTCCAAAAATAGCCGTGCGGTTTGGCTATATATTGGCAAAGCCAGCCTTTCCCTAAATTGGTCATGCTGGTAGTGGAGCAGGCAGCTCAGTCTCTCAGGCACGCGCCTTCGTGCATGCGTGTCTCGTCCAGCCCATGCCGTCGGACACGAGCGCGCACGGGCCCAGCCGGTACCTCGCACGGGGGCGATGGAGTTCACCACCTGGAACGTGGGGCTGACGTCAGAGCAGATGCCGGTCGTGTAATGCAGGTGTCCGCACCGGTAGGCATAGAGGGGCCCGCACGCCTTGGAGGAATGAAAAAGCGAAAAAGCAAAGGTCACACGTTGTCGAACCGATGTGGCGGCCCCGCGGCAGCCTCCTGGTCCACGGCCTCCCGTCCCTCTGGGCTCTCTTACCAGGAAGCCCCCCTTGGGGTTGGTGACCAACGTGGCTCCAAAGGTCATGTTCTCCTTCACCTCCGTGACGTTGGGAATCGATGTGTTGACTGGAAATAGAACAGAAGTGTGTGAAGGAGGGAAAACACAGCGGAACTGGCTTCTCGTGCAAACGTTCTCCGTGCCCTGAGCATGTCCGAGCACATGTTCTCTTCGTTCAGCTGAACCGTCTCCACGGCGCGATCAGGGGACACAGTGAGCAAGCGAAGGAAGGCTCCGAACACGGCTCTGTCCCAGAAGCTTTATCGGGACCCTCGCCCCAAAGAGTTTGGCGGAACTGTGCGAGAACGCAGAGCTCGGAGGGCCGCAGACATGGCACCGCCTTTCAGAGTGCTGCTAATTAAAACACAGGGACATGGCAGTCTCATGACACTGCAGACATGATGTAAACGCTCACACTTTGCCTACGTGTTGTATCTGCGTGCGATACGTGACTGATGATGAATCATGACATTTCTGGCAAGAAGAAGGACACAGGCGAGCAGACCAGGAAAGAAAACTCAAATACAAACTCTCTGGCCCTTCCTCTTGGCATCTGGGGACCCCAGGAGGGTGCTAAAGGAAGCTGGAGCGAGGTTAGAGCCGGGCTCGGGAAGTTTGGATTTAAAAGAAGGACACAACGAAGGAACGACCTTTGACATTCCAAGTAGGAAGGTTGGGTCCTAAAACAGGCCGACTGGCAACAAAATTGGCAAGAAATTCCACGTCTTCACCTTGAAAAACCAAAGAGATTGAACAGGAAAAGCCAGAGCGTCTCCCCTTGCCCCAAGTGCATGGACGCCCTTGAAGGGTTGTCTCCCGCTCGTGCGGGAATCTTCCCTCCCTCGGGCCAGGCTCTATATGGACAGAGGGCGGGGAAGGCCCGGCTCTATATGGACAGAGGGAGGGGAAGGCCCGGCTCTATATGGACGGACGGAGGGGAAACGCCCAGCTCCATATGGATGGACGGAGGGAGGGGGAGGCCCGGCTCTATATGGACGGACGGAGGGGAAACGCCCAGCTCCATATGGATGGACGGAGGGCGGGGGAGGGGAGCGGATGCCTGAAGGGCCATGTCCTGTCTGCACTGAACACGGTCTCTGTCGCAGAGCTCAGTCTGATTCCCTCTGAAAGCACCTGGAAGTGGGCGTCATTTCCTTGGTCTCGAGCGATCTGGGTTCGAGGTTTGACGCTGGGGTGTGCCCAGGGCGAGCCCTCCTGGGACAGGGGCTACAGCAGAAACGCTCCAACTGTTCTCTTCTAAAAATTTTATCGTGAGCATTTTCTTGCGATTGTTGACACTATGACACATGTCCCCCGTGTCCCCCCTTTACCCACCCCTCCCTCGCCTTCGCCACACTGTTGTCCATGTCCATGGACCACGCATGCATATTCTTTGACTAATCCCTTCGCCTCCTTTCTCCCAGCCCCACACTCCCCTCTGGCCGTAGCTGGAGTCTCCAGCCAAAACTAAAACTCGGCTCCCGGGGCCAGGGATGGAGGAGCCGCTCCCGTTGGAGTAACTCCTACAATCACAGCTCCCGCCTCTGGGACACGGAGAAGCCATGTAGAGACAGTCGTCTGTGGGGACGGAGAGACCGAGAGCGGCCGACCCGGAGGGACCTCTACGTGTCAGAGACAGGAGCAGTTGGCGAGTTTCCTGCATTTGTGTTTGCTTGTTTTCCCCTCAGGGGAGGCCCTCGTCAGTGGCTGAACCCCAAAGAGAACGCTTTCCGTCTTTCCGTCTTGAAAAAGGACAGACATTGGGGCAATGGCAGCACCTGTGACGCGAGGGGATCTCTGGGGGAGCAGAGCCACGAGGAGCGCTCTGACATGTACACATGCATTCCGTCCAATATCTCAGTGACTCGAGCTGCGTGCGGGCAGCCCAGCCTGGACACTGAGTCCGCCAGCTCAGCCGCTGCTGGAACAAGAAGCCGAGACTACTCAAGGGCAGGTGACATCCAGATTCCACACCTGGAACCCAAGGTCAATCCAGGACACAATCCCCAACTACCAGGCGTAGGAGGAGACAGAAAAAGGTGACGTGGCCTCAAGAGAAAGAGAATCAATGGGAAAAAAGCTGAGATATTCCAGGCGTTGGCATGGTCAGAAACGGATATTAAAGCAGCTATTATAACTACGCTCGTGACTGTAAAGGAAAAAAAATGTTTACAATAAGCAAATAGGAAATGCTTAAAGGGAGAGCTGGAAGTACAATATCGGAAGTAAACCTGCGGGTTAGGAGTCATTTCCATGGCACGTCATGCTGCACAGAACACCGACGTTTCAGCTTCCTGGATAGTTCTCGTAGGAACTTTCCAGTCACGTTCTAGCTATGGTGATGTTTCTACCAAATCTCTCTACTTTGATATAAACTTACCTTGTGCTCTTCTCTTTTACAAGTTTGACCCATCTATTACAATTCCTCTGGTGCTAGTGTCTTAGAAGACACAAACGCTAAGCTGGATTTTGGGGAGGAAATGGGATGGGCGGGTTTATCTGGAACAGCTGTTCATGTCACCACTGGTTCGCAAAGGATGCTGGACAATGGAGGCAGTTCAATGTTACAACACCAGTAAGCCCTTCTAAACCTATGGCTATTCTCCAGTGGATTTCTACGGCCAATGCAGGGCGGAGGGGGTCAGCATGCCCTTTGACCTGAAGTTGCCGGGGAAGAACGGAAGGATGTGTGCAGGGCACTTGGAATATTTTCTCGGGTTGGTTGACACTTGTTTTCAGTTAGAACACGGGGACCGGACTTCACCACTCGGACCTTACGTACCTGGCAGATCCAACTTTACGCAGGGCAGTGCCTCTCCCCTGCCCACGGGACACTTGTAGACGTCGCCCGTCCTGTTCTTGGGCTGGCCAACCAGCGGGGAGCCGATGAGCACCCTGGAAGGGAAGCAACTCGATGAACCCTTCTGAACAGTAAGAAACACTGAATGCCAGTGTTTCTTACTGTCCTGCGGCTCTTCTAAGACAGTGGTCGGCAAACTCATTAGCCAACAGAGCCAAATATCAACAGCACAACGATTGACATTTCTTTTGAGAGCCAAGTTTTTTTAAACTTAAACTTCTTCTAACGCCACTTCTTCAAAATAGACTCGCCCAGGCCGTGGTATTTGCCGACCATTGTTCTAAGACAACGGAGAGCAGGTCCCATAGACACCATCAGAGAGCGCTCCTCGAGGGTCAATGCCTTGTTACCCGAAGTGAGCAGAGCGTCTTCTCCAAGCTGCAGGCGGATCTGAATCACATGACCCAGAAAGTTCGCAGGCGAGGGGGCTCAGCATATTTCATTTTAGTTGATATGACTTACCATGCTTTTCATGGGGGCAGAAATGATAAGTATGGGCCCAGCCTGCTGCTGTGTCAGTTTATAAAAAGCACAATGAAGCGCAGGTGAGCTTTTCTCACCAGGACTGGGAACCTAACAGAGATGTTAGGAGCCACAGACCTTGGCCCAGCACAGATGTAATAGTAGTCTGTGCTGGTCTGTGAGTCCTTAGAAAGCAAGGACAGCTAAGAGACCTGGGTAAAAATCATTTATGTCTTTTTAGGTGATTAAAAAATCACTCAGATAAAAATTAATGGACACAATATAATCATGATGCGTTTTAGGCCCAGCAAGCCGGGATGCTGTCTCCTAAGATGTGTTCAGAAACGGGGCGGGTGAATGTGTCTGATTGTTAGGCACTGGGGGACCTCGCAGCTGCGGATTCTTTGCTGGTGAAACACTGTCCACAGACGCTGACTGCTGGTAGCCGGGGACTTCTGCCCCGGGCCAACGGCTGCGCTCGGGGGTCTCGGCCTGTATCTCTGTTCATGTCCGAATGAAGACTCAGAAAGCACAGAGCACTCATCAAGTACATCCATATGCCCACTTGGGCACTTGGAAGTATGGCAACTTCCTGGGAAAAGAGACTTAAACAAACCAGTTACAGTTTATGTGGAAACCTATGTCAATAACTTCACTGAACGGCACTCTACCCTCGCCATCCGCACAGGATGCGGGAACCTGACTGAACAGTTCTCGGGAAAACACCCGAGGGGGTTTCGCTGACAGAAAGAACCCATGAGCCAGCAGTGTCGTTTAGGCCAAAAATGTGAATGTGACCCGAGGCTCGTGGCTGGAAATAGATGCCCCGGTCGGTGGAGGAAGCGATAACCCGCCTGCTCCCGCTGCCGGCCTGCCGGGAATCTCCACGCTCACAGGTCGGAGGACCATGGAATGTCCCGGGAGACTGACTCCGAGGCTGCAGGCTGGGAACTGCGTCAGACCAGAGGCTTGCAGGAGTGGGGGGTGTTCAGCACCGAGAAAGAATGTGTGAAGGGGCTGAGAGGGCATATAGGGGTGCGGGTGGATAAGGCACACATTTTAAACAATTTAAATATTTGAAAGTCTGTCGTATTGAAAAGGGATGGGGTTTATTTTGCATGGGCCCTTTGGGAGAAGCTGGTATGAATGGAAAGAAGTTTAATAACAACTATAAATACTGAATTGTTGAACAGACTCCATAAAACATAGCTATGACATAGGCCTTTGCAAAGGCGCTTCTGATAAGGATAAATTAGCATAATAATGCTCAAGCCCTTTAATGCATAATTCTTACTTCTGGGGATTTCTCCTTTAAAAAAATGACCTACATTAAGGGGGAAAGTGTAATGCATAAAGATAATGCTCAAAGTGTTATCTATAACAAAAAAGACTAAAATTACCAACAGCCACAATGAATTAATTATTGCGGGGTCATTCTATAGGACATTGTGCAGTCATAAAAAATAATGAGTAATAAGCCCTAGCCGGTGTGGCTCAGTGGATAGAGCGTTGGCCTGCGGACCGAAGGGTCCCGGGCTCGATTCCGGTCAAGGGCATATACCTGGTTGCAGGCTCTTACCTGGCCCAAGTCCTGGACGGGGCATGTGCAGGAGGCAACCAATCGATGTGTTTCTTTCACATTGATATCTCTCTCTGTCTTTCTCTCTTCCACTCTCTCTGAAAATCAATGGAAAAATATCCTCAGGTGAGGATTAAAAAATGTAATAATAATGGGTAATAAGATAGCTTGGTGGGATCAAAAATTCCTTTTGACCTAATGTAAGGTAAACCTACCTCATTTAGTGATAACCTAAGACTTAAAAAGTGAAGTGTAACGAATTACATTCAATGCAGTCATCATAACAGCAATGTTGATCATCGCTAGCATTTAATGACTTCATGTCACGGTCCAGACACTGGTCTAAGTGCTTTCTATGTAGTATGTAATGTAACACATTACATTATATAGAGCACATAGTATGTACATAGGAAATATAGCAGGAGCTTCGATGGTGGACTTCCTGAGTTCAAACCATGACTTTACCATTTACTCAGCTGAATGGTTTAGGACAAGTCAATTACCTTTGGTGCCTTGTTTACTTCATCTGTAAAATGGGAACAATAACAGTAGCTACCTCACAGGCTCCCCATGAAAATAAAATGCTAATGTATGTAAAATGCCTAGAAAAGTATTTGGCTCGTAGGATGTGCTATCTATCTACATGTTAGTTCTTTATTATTATTATAATCTAATTTTTCAGATGATGGAACAGCTACATCTATGTAAAACATAGATTAAAAGGGAGCTCACTAAAAGCATAAATTATATCAAGCAAGGTTATGGTTAGGTTTTATCCCCCCTAATACTTTCCAAGCCCTTGATAATGTGATTGATTACATTACTTTCACAGTTAAAAAGTCTCTAAGTTGAGGCTACAAGAGACGGATTAATGTTTATTAAGAACATTCAACAGGCTCGGCGTCTTGCCAGGCCCTGGGGATATAAAATGGATAAAACTCAGTTTTCAGGCTGTTTCTTTCACATCGAAGGGAAGCAGAACTATACACACACTACACAACACTGACTAGGCCTGAACTTTGGCAAAGTCTCAGAAGCGAGAAAGAACACGGCTCTTTGGACAAGTTCAAGGAGCTCCCTGTGGCTGGAGCCGACGCGGGTCTGGGAGGCGAGCGGGTTCTGATGCTGCGTGTTCTGATGCTGAGGGTTCTGATGCTGAGGGTTCTGATGCCGAGTTCTGTAGTCTAAGAGCTTGAGGTTCCTCATGGAGGCGGCGTGGTTACCGCTGAAGCTCTCCAAGAGGGATTCGTCATGATCAACTCTGATTTATTATAATGGTTTGTCAGCAGATTAACCCTTTGCACTCGCTTGCTTTTTTCTCGATTCCTTTATTCTAATGCTAACCGTGTTGAGTCACACTCGACATCTGAGTGCAAAAGGTTAAGATTACAGAATGTTCTAGATCTCATTCCTGATCTCTAGAGAAACACCCAATGAGTTCAGAGGTCATCTAAGTGAGCAAAGGAGCTCCACGTATACTAAACGGTGGGAACGGAGAATGTGGGTGATCATAAGCGTCATTGTGACCATTCATTCTGTTTATTTGCAGAGTAGCCGGTCTCTGACTCCCGCGTTTCACATTTGTGGGTATTTTCTCTGTGAAAAACAGATCCTGGAGACGGTGACCTCGTGTTCACATTATTTCCTGACACTCTTTTCCCCTAACCCTCTCCCGATGGCCAAGCCAAGTCACTGCCCGAGGCCCAGCACCGGCTGCAGGTGTTAGCGAGTGAATGAGGTGCGTGGTCCTCCAGGCGGAGCCGGGCAGCAGCCCGCTAGCTGCTGTGCTCCGGTCACTCCCGGTCACGACAGGCAGAGCGGGGGGAGGTGAGCCGAAGGAGTGACAAGCTTGGCCAAGAGAACCTGTCAACTTCGAAAGGTGCTGCAAGCGTGTGAGATGAGCCTTGTGCTCACATGTGTGAGCGCATTTGCTAGAAGCTCTGGAAAGTCTTTAGCTCTGGCCGGAGGGGCTCGGCTGCGTGTCATCCTGTGCACCGGAAGGTCTCGGGTTCGATTCCCAGTCAGGGCAATGCCCAGGTTGCGGGTTCGATCCCCGGTCGGGGTGCGTACGGGAGGCAACCAATTGCTGTTTCTTGCTCACATTTATGTTTCTCTCTCTCTCCCTCTCCCTTCCTCTCTCTCTAAAAGTCAATAAAACATACCCCTAGGTGAGGATTAGAAAAAAGTAATAAAAAATAAATAAAAGTCTTTGTACCCCAAGCCGGATTGGGCTTTGTTTAAAACATGGGGACCTGGGACCAGGACTGAGTCACCTGAGCCCTCTGATGCCCTTACCTGGCCGACAGCAGCGCCTGTGGGGGCGGCAGGGTCTGAGAGGGACACGGGGCGTGGATTGCATTCGCAGTATGAAAGCCTACCGTGAGAGTCCAGGCCGTGAGGTCACTGGGCCCAGGGAGGGCTGTGGGAGCAGCAACGAGAAGGGGGGTGCACCTGCTGGGGGCGCGGAGCGAGAGCAGCGGAGGGAGAGCCCACCAGCCCCGGGGGCTGCCCAGCGGCCGGACCTGTGGTTCCCCGAACCTGGAGGCTCCTAGTGCCCAGCACCTTCCAGTTTCTTCTCGTCAAAGCGCAGTGATTAGCCATCCTGCTCTTAGGGGCTGTCCTCTGCCCACATTCAGCCCTCCTCCCCCTAACGCCGCAGCTGGTCCCCATCAGAGGCGCAGCGCCTTCTGTGCCGAGAAGCGGGGTCCCGAGCCAGAGACGGGAGGGAAGTCACACTCCCATCAACTCCCACCGGGAACGGCGCCGGCCGCCTTTCTGTTACCTTCTAGTTCTTTCTAAATGATTAAAGCAAGGCTTCGCTCACACAAAGACCACAGGACTGGCAGCGAGGACTCCTGCTCCAGGCCAATCCGGCCATGATGGGAGATGGGTCAGGATGCTTTAAAAAAGTCAGAGGTTGGTGAACGTCCAGAACATGAGCAGTAAACAGGATTTACGAAGGTGCCCCACCTCTGGAGAAAAACAACAGAATCCGTGTTCTCCCAAACCTGTCAGCTGTCCTACAGGTTTCATAGACTCCGACAGAACACCCAAACACGTTTCTGAAGTGTGTTTTGCGTTACCACCCGTGCCGGTCTCTTCGGAACAACATGCGGCCACCACGGCATCCTCGAAGGCCCGGGCACGGAGAAGTCTGCAGTGTGCTCGCTGTTGAGTTCAGTTGCCCACATTGTTTCTGTTGCCCTGGCTTCTCACACCTTTTCCCATAAAGTCATTGTAAGCATGGAATGTCGAAGTGGAATTAAAGTGTCTGACACCCGCATACAATCAAGTGCTCACAAAGCCTCGCGCACACTCATAAGGAGCGTGCGATACTGCAAAGGCGGTCTTGTCAACAGTCACTTTTCAATAAAGTTCTAATAGAGCAGTGGTCGGCAAACTCATCAGTCCACAGAGCCAAATATCGACAGTACAACGATTGAAATTCCTTTTGAGAACCAAAAACCGACTTCTGTGCATGGGCCACCAAGTTTCAATCGCACTGTACGTGCGCGCCCGCAGGTGGTATTTTGTGGAAGAGCCACACTCAAGGGGCCAAAGAGCCGCATGTGGCTCACGAGCCGCAGTTTGCCAACCACTGTAATAGAGAAAAAGCAGCTGGCTGGGTGTGGAGAGACTGGAGTTACATTTTCAGCTCTGGCCCTCTGTGATTACATTTCCCTGGGGCAGTCACTTTTTTTTATTTATTTAGAAGTACTTTATTGAAATAATAATAAATATACAAAGCTGTATATTCTTAATGTATACGTACAACTGGATGAGTTTGGAGATAAAACCATCATAATCTATGCCATAAACATGTCCATCCCCTCTAAAGGTTTCCTCCTGCCCTCTTTAGTTATTATTATTATTATTCATTATTATTATGTGATAAGAGCAGGACAAGGAGAACACATCTGTGGTTACTAGAGGGGAAGAGCGCTTGGGGTGGGCAAAGGGGTGTGGGGTCAACTGCATGGCCATGGACGGTAACTAGACTTTTGGAGGCGATCACTTTTTTTCTTCTTAGAGAGAGAGGGAGAGAGCGGGAGAGAGAGAAACGTCGTTGCAAGAGTGCAACATCGATGGGCTGCCTCCAGCAGGCTCCCCTGCTGGGGATCCAGCCCGCACCCTGGGTCTGGGCCCCGACCTGGAATCGAACCGCCAACCTCCCGGTGCAGGAACATCGCCCAACGCCCTGAGCCACGCCGGCTGGGCCGGGGGAGGCGACCATTCTGTGGTGTTTACAGATGTCGCACTATGATGTTGCACACCTGAAAGTGACATAATTTTAACAAGGTCCTACAAATCATACCTGAAGTGAACTCCACCAATCTTCCAGTGTTTAAACGCATGTGACAGAAATTCAGGAAGGCTCATTACAGTTAGACCGAACTCAGCAGTTCCACACCCAAAACATGAGCCTGATATTCCATCGTGGAAGCAACATTCACCTCCGAGGACAGCACCTCCTCTGCCTCCCGGGTCTCTCTGCTGGGTGCCAGCGCCTCTATAGGGGACAGTGAGAGTGCTCTCGCCATAACCACATTGCTACAGGACGAAGACTGTTTCGAACAAGGACCTTTCGGGTCGTCAACCCAGTTGCTTTCTCTCCCTCTCTCTCTAAGAAGGAAAAAAAAAAAGATCACCTCACTTCCTTTAATGTCGCCAACACAGTTTTCTTGCTTCACTTTGTCAGTTTCCATGACCAAATGACTGGACTGCATTTCCGGCTGTGAGTGATTCATTCTGCCAAACGCTCAGTCATCAAACTGTGCCGAGAACCAATTCCAGCAGGTAATAATTACAAGAGTTTTACCGAAAGGTTGGTGAAGCTTGGGCGGCTCAACAAGGGTGAGCCACATATGTAGTTTACCTGTTGGAAACGGCTAAACGGCACTTCCCCCAAACCTGAATAGGATTGTTAACTGCCAGACAGCTCAGGGCATTTATTGCCTCCTGTTGGCCAAACACCTGAACAGCTGTAGGCTACTCCCCAAACTGACAATGCTTCTGTACCCTTTGAAACCCTTTGAAGTGTATTATCTCCACCTAGCCTTGGGACAAATTGTATTTAATAAAAGCATGGGCCCTTGGTCAAGGGAGAGTCCTTTAGCTCCCTTTAGCTGAAGCTCCTCTGACCCCCAATGCCTTTCAAAATTATCTTTCGTCTTTGGACCCCTTCTTGAATCTACGCGCAGCCCCTTTCTCCAGAATGCTGAACCCTCTGTAAGGCTGGGAAAAGAACCCCGGCATTATGACGCCCCAACGAGGGGCACCAACAAAACTGGAGCCCAGTGACCGTTTTCATGACCTTGTTGGGAAACTCCATGACAGCAACACACGGCGCCTGGCTTACCATTTTCCTTCCTCGTTTTCATACTGCTGCACGGTGTAGCCGAACAGGTCCTCCACGGGGCCGCTGAAGGTCATCGAATTCTTCACGTCCACGTTGAAGGACACGCAGAGGTGGAGAAGAACTGTCGGAGGGAAAGCAGTCGGGTGACACAGGGTTAACTGGGATCCCGTCGTTTTCAAGTCATGGAAGGGCTCTTGTGAACGAGAGCCACGGCGCTCAAGATCGAGGGCGCCAAGGAAGGTCTGTGAGCCCGGCCGGTGTGGCTCAGCGGGTGAGCGCTGACCTATGAACCAGGAGGTCAGGGTTCGACTCCTGGTCAGGGCACATGCCTGGGTTGTGGGCTCGATCCCCAGTTGGAGGGACGTGCAAGAGGCAGCCGATCCATGATTCTCTCTCATCACTGATGGTTCTGTCTCTCTCCCTCTCCCTTCCTCTCTGAAACCAATAAAAAAAGACATATACGAAAAGGAAAGGTCTATGATGTGAACTGTACTACTGACCAGAGATCAATATCATGGCTGTGGAGAGTACACACATTGACATTGGAGCACAACCCCACAGTAAGGTAGCATCCGATCACTCCCAGAGGGTGGGATTTTACAATGCGCGCGCGGGGAAGCGAGCAGAAACGCGGCTCCCAGTGGGCTACTGCGGGGCAGGGGGTTCCAAAGAGCAAGCCCCCAGCAGCCCAGGGCGCCAGGGAGATGCGCACAGCTCCATGCTCCCGTCTGGCCACCGAGGAGGCACGAATCGCCAGCTAACCGTCCGGAGAGGAAGCGTTCTCCAAGGGAAGGCCAGGCAGTCCCACCAGAGTGACCTCCTGCGCAGGCCTGCGGCTTGCCGTGTCCTTCTCCCGGCGACGCCGTGGGGGGATGCTCAGCTGGTGCACCAGGCTCCTCACGTGGGGGCTGGGTGCCCACGGGCCGCGGTGGAGACTTGGGGTGGTACATCTAGAGCTTGGGCGACCTGAGCACAGTAGGCGAGCACCGAGGGCGGAGCCTCCCCCAGGCCCTTGTAGTTCAGGTAAGGAAACCCTTTATGAGTGAGATTCCCTCCACAGGGTTCTGCATGGAGCTGGCCCTGACAGTGTCTGTGAGGTGGCAGAGGACTCCTCCGGTGTAACTCGGAATCCTTCTCCAAGAGCCTCCCTCGGAGTCAGAGCCTCGCCGGTTCACCGGAGGCCGCCGCACCCGCCCCTTTGCTGAAAGCACGAAGCAGCTCAGGGCTCCCACACAGCGCTCCTCCCCACCCACTGCGAACCCTCCGCAAATGGGGTCCAAACCCCGGCTCTCGTTCACTCCATGTTCTAATTCATCATCGTTAAACCCCGGTAACAATACATGGTGTTTCTCTGGTACCTAGAATTTGGTTCTTAAAACAGGAAAATGGTGGGTGTCTATTTATGACACAATAGATACGTATGTGTCCCGGTTTATAGCCTTCCTTGGTCTCCCCACCTGGAAATCATCTTCCAACGACTAACCCCTCCTCTTTGATTTTAGAAAACCTCTCGTAGAGGTAAGTATCAAACACTATTTACACGGTCGTCAGCTGTGTGAGATTTTGTTTCCTAGGTTGGAAAATTCTTTATTTTTATTTTTCACATTTATTTGTAAGTGCAGTTGCCGTGCACTAGTATATCCGTTCCGGGTGTGCGCCACGTGTTTAGACATCGCTCTAACTTACGAAGGGATCACCCCAGGCGCCCAGCACCCGCCGGGCACCACCCCGGTCACTGCACCACCAGTGGCTGTGTCCCGCTGCTGTTCTGTGCATCCGGGACGAGTGTGAGAACTGACCACTTGTTAACCCAGTAACTGTTTTCACCCCGCTCCCCCCGCCCTCCCATCGGGTGACCACCCATGAGTTCCCTGTATCTGCGCCTGGAAAAGTCTCAAAGGCAGGGGCTCGCTCACTCGTCTCCTGCTTCCCCTCAAAACAGCCCAGCCCCTGGCACTGCGCCCTCCGATGGCTCCCTCTCGGTGACGCAGCCCGTCCCCCCAGGGCGGTCCCGGATTCTGACCGGTGCCATCCAGATTGGCGTGCCGAGTAGCCACTGAGTCTCCAAGAGGTGAAAGCCACAGCCCGAGGCAAGAGGGTGTCGATTAGACGATGAGGGACACACATTAACATGGGGTTGCTCCATTTCAGCACCTTCCTGCACATGTTTATCCAGAAAAAAACACGGTAAACCGGGAAATTCACATATTTATTATTTTAAGTAGAGTGAAGTGAGGCTACGATATTAAGGTTAGAAGTAGTGATTGTGTTATTGTTAATTGATGGTTTTAGAGCCAACTCCTTGGTAGTATAGAAAGAGGGTGATCTTTAGAGATACGTGAACCTCTCGTTTATTTATTACGTTGTATTTACTCAACTGCTCCCTTCATCACGCCTGTACGGGGGCCGAGTGCCTGCCAGACCCTTCAGAGGAAACATCACAACCAGGCGATACCCCTGCTCCCGGCGCTCCAACAGCCTCGCCTCCCGGGGGACCCCGCGAAGGGCTGAGCCGCTGGGAGCCTCTAACCTGTCGGCCACCAGCTCACAGACGCCCGGGGCCTGGTGGCCGTGAGCACAAATGCTGCACCCCCACAGAGAATGCCCGGCACCCGTGTTCACAGGTTCCACGGGCAAATCCAAGGCGTCAGCGTACTAGACGGCAGTGGAGTTTTACTGGGGAAGAGGATTCCCCCCATTCTGAGGGCCATTCGGATCTTAAAAAAGCGACACAGAAGTGTGACGTCAGCGGGTTCGCGGACTCATTTCCACAGCACACGTCCTGCTCCTACAGCGGCCGCGAGGACGTGTATGAAGGTCTGATGTGTATGAAGAAGGCCTGATGTGTATGAAGAAGGTCTAACGTATATGAAGATCTGATGTGTATGAAGAAGGTCTGATGTGTATGAAGAAGGTCTGATGTGTATGAAGGAGGTCTGATGTGTATGAAGGAGGTCTGAGGTGTATGAAGGAGGTCTGAGGTGTATGAAGAAGGTCTGATGTGTATGAAGGAGGGAGGTCTGATGTGTATGAAGGAGGTCTGATGTGTATGAAGGAGGTCTGAGGTGTATGAAGGAGGTCTGAGGTGTATGAAGAAGGTCTGATGTGTATGAAGGAGGGAGGTCTGATGTGTATGAAGGAGGTCTGATGTGTATGAAGAAGGTCTGATGTGTATGAAGGAGGTCTGATGTGTATGAAGGAGGTCTGATGTGTATGAAGGAGGTCTGAGGTGTATGAAGGAGGTCTGAGGTGTATGAAGAAGGTCTGATGTGTATGAAGGAGGTCTGAGGTGTATGAAGGAGGTCTGAGGTGTATGAAGGAGGGAGGTCTGATGTGTATGAAGGAGGTCTGAGGTGTATGAAGGAGGTCTGAGGTGTATGAAGGAGGGAGGTCTGATGTGTATGAAGGAGGTCTGATGTGTATGAAGGAGGTCTGAGGTGTATGAAGGAGGTCTGAGGTGTATGAAGAAGGTCTGATGTGTATGAAGGAGGGAGGTCTGATGTGTATGAAGGAGGTCTGATGTGTATGAAGAAGGTCTGATGTGTATGAAGGAGGTCTGATGTGTATGAAGGAGGTCTGATGTGTATGAAGGAGGTCTGAGGTGTATGAAGGAGGTCTGAGGTGTATGAAGGAGGGAGGTCTGATGTGTATGAAGGAGGTCTGATGTGTATGAAGGAGGTCTGAGGTGTATGAAGGAGGGAGGTCTGATGTGTATGAAGGAGGTCTGATGTGTATGAAGGAGGTCTGAGGTGTATGAAGGAGGTCTGAGGTGTATGAAGAAGGTCTGATGTGTATGAAGGAGGGAGGTCTGATGTGTATGAAGGAGGTCTGATGTGTATGAAGAAGGTCTGATGTGTATGAAGGAGGTCTGATGTGTATGAAGAAGATCTGACATGTATGAAGGAGGTCTGATGTGTATGAAGAAGGTCTGATGTGTATGAAGAAGGTCTGACATGTATGAAGGAGGTCTGATGTGTATGAAGAAGGTCTGACGTGTATGAAGAAGGTCTGATGTGTATGAAGGAGGTCTGAGGTGTATGAAGGAGGTCTGAGGTGTATGAAGAAGGTCTGATGTGTATGAAGGAGGGAGGTCTGATGTGTATGAAGGAGGTCTGATGTGTATGAAGGAGGTCTGAGGTGTATGAAGGAGGTCTGAGGTGTATGAAGAAGGTCTGATGTGTATGAAGGAGGGAGGTCTGATGTGTATGAAGGAGGTCTGATGTGTATGAAGAAGGTCTGATGTGTATGAAGGAGGTCTGATGTGTATGAAGAAGATCTGACATGTATAAAGGAGGTCTGATGTGTATGAAGAAGGTCTGATGTGTATGAAGAAGGTCTGACATGTATGAAGGAGGTCTGATGTGTATGAAGAAGGTCTGATGTGTATGAAGGAGGTCTGAGGTGTATGAAGGAGGTCTGAGGTGTATGAAGAAGGTCTGAGGTGTATGAAGGAGGTCTGACGTGTATGAAGGAGGGAGGTCTGATGTGTATGAAGGAGGGAGGTCTGATGTGTATGAAGGAGGTCTGATGTGTATGAAGGAGGGAGGTCTGATGTGTATGAAGGAGGTCTGATGTGTATGAAGGAGGGAGGTCTGATGTGTATGAAGGAGGTCTGATGTGTATGAAGGAGGTCTGATGTGTATGAAGGAGGGAGGTTTGATGTGTATGAAGGAGGTCTGATGTGTATGAAGATGGTCTGACGTGTATGAAGGAGGTCTGATGTGTATGAAGAAGGTCTGTGTGTATGAAGAAGGTCTGATGTGTATGAAGAAGGTCTGATGTGTATGAAGAAGGTCTGATGTGTATGAAGGAGGGAGGTCTGATGTGTATGAAGGAGGTCTGATGTGTATGAAGGAGGTCTGATGTGTATGAAGGAGGTCTGATGTGTATGAAGGAGGTCTGATGTGTATGAAGGAGGTCTGATGTGTATGAAGAAGGTCTGAGGTGAGGGCCAGTTCTTGCGGCCACATGCCCTGGAGTCCCACCTCATGCCCTGAGAATGATGCGTGTTTATGATACCATCTCAGTGCTCGGGTCACAGCGAGTCCAGGCTTCTCTCCCCGCAGGGACACTCTAAAGATCTAACGTCTGGTCCAAGGACAGATGCCCGCCTGCAGTGGCTCTTCCAGACTCTTCTATAGCCAGGCCACACTAACTGGGTCACCGTCCTCAGCCACCTGAGAATCAGAGAGCGCACCTGGGCAGCGACCCCAAGGTGGGGAGCATCAGGGTCCCGTGTCCCCAGACCTGGGGAGAGCCCACCCCCTGCAGCTTGGAGGGAGATAAACGTCCGGCATCACACGTGTGCACTATCATTATATGTTGAGATGCATCAGGTACTCCAGACTTGAGGTAAGAAAAAGTCTGGCTCCATCAATCTCACCATCCACAGTTCTTACCCCCACCAGCAAGTCCAGAAAGCCAACAGTAACTCCAAACTTACTGTTTGCTTTCTCCTAAAATTTAGATGAAATACATTTAACTCGGAGGCCGTCTGGGGAGCTGGAAGAAACACGTTTTGATGACGGAAGCTGGTGCACGTTGGAAGCTCTTTCCCTCACCTTGTCACACGCAAGGAGACCTCTTAGAGCAGCGGCCTGCGGACCTGAAGTCTTAAGTGGCTGAAGGACTCTTTCTAGGCTGAGTCGGGTCTCAGTGTTTGCCTTAAAGGATAAAATCTGAACAAAAGTGTAACGGCATCTGGCCAAGAACACTGCAGGACGGCAGCATTCTTGTTGACTTGAGTCCCGAGATGATTATTTTACCAGAATTGCAAGCTGGAGACGGAGGAGCCGAAGAACTGCCGCGGGAAGACGCAGGAAACAAACACGGAAGGAAGGGGAGACCATCGAGAGCCCTGAGCAAGGAGCGCAGGGCAGCACCCGCGTTTGGAAGTGACATCATCATCTCCAACTCAGGCATTCCCATTTTCTGGGAAAAGCACCACATCCCAGGCAGTGTCTCCTTCACACAACGGGCGCTTCGCTTCCCGGGCAGTTGTGTAAGGAAAAGCCTGGCTCCATCCATCCCGCCAGGCAGGCCTTTCATCTGGAGTGACGTCATGTGTCAGCAAGCTGTCTGCCTCCACCAGCAAGTCCGGAGAAGCCAACCCAAATAAACACCTCGGGGTGCCAGCGTCCCCGCCTCGGCCGAGGCCGGCGCTGTAACCCCAGCCCGTGGCGTGCGTGAGCCCACTGTTTGACTGTTGGTGCGAACGCCCCGGGCCCAGCTCTCACAAGTGGCATTTGAAGTTCACAGTGTGTGTGCCCCTGTGTGTGCCTGGCGCCGGCTGCCGGGAAGGGGCGAGGACCCTCATTCTTGGCACACAGTAGGTGTTGAATACAAGTCTGCTCCATGGGCCAGGAGAGAGTAAGCAGGGAAAGGAAGGTCTCCAGCATGAAGGTCACTCTGGCTGTGAGAACGTGCCCCCCGCTGGAGCTGCCCAGAACACTAAACCCCAAGGCGTGTTTCCCAAACATCCTTCGTGCAAACCCCCCGTAAGCGCTTCTGCATCAGCTGGCCCTGCCAGCCTTTACCTTCCTTTGTGGTTTCCCACATCCCCCCCCCCCCCCCCGAGATCTCTGCAGGCCCTGCCGCTCCCTCGGACCCCTCTCCTGAGAGTCCGGGTCTCAGAGCCCAGGCACCCCCACCCCCCACTCCGTGTTTTACAGGATGAAACAGCTGAGAACCGCGGGGTCCCGGGATCCCACCGCGGGAAACATGCCTATGTGTTTGTGCAGCAACACGAGCTCAGAGCTGCTCCCCAGCGGCTGGCATCCCGGCGCTGAGCTCACCAACCGCTGCGCCGGCCGCTGGGGCGGCACTGGAAGGCGAGCGGCACTTCCCGCAGAGCAGGCTGACAGCCCGCCCCAGGGTTTCCCGGGCACACGGACAGGGTTTCCCGGGCACACGGACACACTGTCTTTGGTGGATATGGATCTAATGAAAGCTGTATTGTTGTTTTGTTTTAATTTTTTATTATTATTTTTAAAATATATTTTTATTGATTTCAGAGAGGAAGGGAGAGGGAGAGAGATGGAAACATCAATGATGAGAGAATCATTGATCAGCTGCCTCCTACTGGGGATCGAGCCCACAACCTAGGCATGTGCCCTGACCAGGAATGGAACCATGACCTCCATAGCTCGATACTCAACCACTGAGCCATGCTGGCCAGGCAAAAGCTGTATTGTTGTTCATACAAATGTTTCCATGAGGTTTATTAGTGTACATGTGATCTCTTCTCGGTGAGACAGGAAGACACGGACCGTGTTAGGGGTATTTCTGTTAGCAGGCACACAGGACCTAGGAGGCCAGGAAATCAAAGACATAGCAGGCAAGGAAACAGGCGATTTCCAATCTACCCCTCGCGCTCACGGCCATTTCCAGTTCCGCGCACTAGGAGATCCCATAGGCACGGCTGCTACCTGGCGCTTCCACGGCTCCTTGGGGACGGTGCCCTGTCCCTGCTTCCTTTCTGTTGGTTGGTTGGTGTCCATGTTGAGTGCGTCCAATGAGAATGAGGAAATGGGAAAGCTTTCCTATCGCTGTGTGTGGCTCTCTGCTTTCTGAGAAATGACCTGCTGTGCACACCGAAGAGATAACCTCAGGACGGGCAACCTGCTACCGCCTCCCCTATCTCACTGAGAAGAAATTATATGTAAATTTATAAGTTAACTGACAAGACTGTTACTGAAGGTACTACTTTTTATTCAGGTCCTTTACTGTGAGACATCAACAGACAGAGTGCATACGGCAGCTGGCCGGGATTTCACTCAGATTGAACCACTGACATCTCAAAAATGGGAGAAAAGGGATTGTCTAGTACCTACTGTACAAATAGTACAAAAGGAGTCCTTAGCCATTCTCATTGTAAAATTTGAAGTTAAAATTGTTTACGTGAAATTACCCTTAGGTGTAACAAAAACTAAATGGAAATAAAAAAAATCATAAAAATTCCAAATATGTATTTTATTTGAAACTAGAGGCCCAGTGCACAAAATTCGTGCACTCGGGGGAGGAGGGATCCCTCAGGATTGTGAGAGGGCGCAGGCCAGGCTGAGGGACCCCACTGGTGTATGATCAGGGCCAGGGAGGGACGCGGGAGGTTGGCCAGCTGGGGAGGGACCACAGGAGGGCTCCAGGGCGTGTCTGGCCCGTATCGCTCAGTCCCAATCGGCTGGATCCCAGCAGCAAGCTAACCTACTGGTTGGAGTGTCTGTCCCCTGGTGGTCAGTGCACGTCATAGTGAGCAGTTGAGCGACTTAGCATCTCATTAGCATATTATGCTTTGATTGGTTGACCGGACGACTGGATGACCGGACGACTGGACACTTAGCATATTAGGCCTTTATTACATAGGGACCATTTAGTTATTGAAATTTGAGGAGTAAACGTTTAAAGCTTTTAACCCTTTGCACTTGCTTGCTTTTTTCTCGATTCCTTTATTCTACTCGGGATTTAATTTTTTAAATACCCCAGATTTTACAAAGCGCGGCAGTAGAATAAAAAACTGGAATTTCTTTTCATACAAACTTATTTATTTGGATTTTTTTATATTTCAAATTATTGATACAATCAATACAATTCGACATACGAGCTGCTACCGATGCTAACCGTGTTGAGTCACACTCGACATCCGAGTGCAAAAGGTTAAAAAATGTGGTCCTGTGTACTGCACTATATCACCTATAAAATATATTAGACATTCCTCACTTAGTGAAATTCCAAAAAGTGAAAAAAATATCTGTTAAATTAGGTTGTGATTATTCAGATTGAAAACGGTTACTGTCATTTTGAGTCAGCTACAGTATTTTTTCAAAGAGGGATGTGCCTATAAATTTGTTAATGTTATGATTTGTAGGCAAGGGCTTGGAAAGACAATCCTATATAATAAAAGGATATGATGCAAATTGACCGAACGGCGGAACGACCAGTCGCTATGATGTGCACTGACCACCAGGGGGCAGACACTCAACACAGGAGCTGTCCCCTGGTGGTCAGTGCACTCCCACAGGGGGAGCGTCACTCAGCCAGAAGCCGGGCTCACGGCTGGCAAGCGCGCGGCAGTGGTGGGAGCCTCTCCTGCCTCTGTGGCAGCGCTAAGGATGTCTGACTGATGGCTTAGGCCTGCACGGGGAGATCCCCCAAGGATTCCCAGACTGCGAGAGGGCGCAGGCCGGGCTGAGGAACCCCCACCACCCTGAGTGCACGAATTTTGTGCAGCAGGCCTCTAGTCAACCCATAAAATGAAGTCCACCTACGTTTTATTTTGCCATGGACCCTAAAGAGATAGTTGATTCACTGGGCCTTGACCTCTCTTTTTTATTTTTATTTGCCAGATTGCTCAGAAGCCAGAGGCAAAGTATACAGACTTATAACATTCCTTTTTGATGAGATATGGTTATCTAAATACTTTCCCGTTTAACATACAAGTGGTCGATCATTAACATTAGAACCGTAAGGGCTTCATGAAGCTTACAAAATTAAATACTGTGCCAACCCCAACCAAAAACAAAACCTATAACAAATCTGCTCATCCTAGAGTTACCCCTGGCTTTAACTGGCCATTTCAAATGGTGCCATTATTGATTCCCCTATACCAGAGGTCGGCAAACTGCGGCTCGCGAGCCACATGCATCTCGTGAGCCGCGGTTTGCCACTCTGTTGACTAATGAGTTTGCCGACCACTGCCCTATACCATTCATCAGGCTAATTTTTCTGGATGGCTTAGTACTGCCCCTAATAATACACTACCACTTAAGAATGACTTTTGTATAAGTACTTCTCCCTGCCTAGCTACTGGTGATAGAAATTTTCCATGATCTCATTCACTACCAAACATTCTCCTCACTCCAAAGCTCTGTGGTGCCTCTGCCCAGTTTAAAACTTGTCCAGTTTATCAAGAGGAAACAATGTACGCTAAATGAGTATGATTTGTTATTCACAAGAAGAAAAAACATTGGAAAATAAATCAGAAAGTATTTTAAGGGACATTGGGGTTTGTTTATAAGAGATGAAGAAAAATCTCAGTAGCCTGGAATGTTGAAATATCTCGGAAGGCAAGGGTCATAGAATGCTTGTTTTCCTTTCTGGGTGAGGAGACCGTTTCTGAGGCTCTCTTTCTGTTTGGGGATGGCTCTGACCTCTGTTTCCTTAGCTCTCACGGCCGCTACGACCACTCGTGTCTCCTCGTTCTGAGAACAGAAGTTGGGCGGTGATGTCCTTGGCTCCACATTGCACTTCTCTCCGGTAGCAGCATCTTTTGCATTCTTTCCATTAGTCTACTAGGCTATCTTGAAATGGAAGTGCATACAGATGTTATAGTTAATATCCCCCCAAACTGGCAGCCGATATTTTTCTTAAATGGAAGCATTCTTGTACTGAACAAGCACCCTAGTGACGAAGTGCTTGTCATAGACAAGGGTCTTAAGATTCAGGCAGAGGTTACCCCGGACTGTGGGCAAGGGAAGGAAGGGGATAGGTCCCAGAAGGAGATTGAAAAAGTGTGGCTTTAACTCCATAAGTTTTTGGAGGACCAAGCTACTTCCCGGTCCTGCTGCTCCCTGGCAGGGGGCGCGGGCTGCACGCTGCAACACCCCTTGCCCTTTTCTCTCTCTGCCCTGATTTCACCCTTGACCTATTGGCCAGATGAGAAGGAGAAGCTGCGGAGTTGCCTGGTCTTCTCTCTCACTCACTTCCTCTTGGGGGGCTCTGGGCAGGTGCTGGGGAGCAAGTCAGGCCCATCCTGGGGTCAACAGTGGGAGGGTCCGTGGTCACCTGTGCTCCAGGATGGTTTTGTCATTTCCCAGTTGGTTCTGACCACAAGAGAGGGGGAAATTTGCTCATTATTTGGCTTTCTCAATAATCCTCATGGTGTTTTATTTCTTATGAAAAAGAAACAATTGTGGGGAAATGTTTAGACTTCAGAAAACTGAGTATTGGGCACATTCATGTTTGCTTTGTAGTTCCTTTAATTTTCTTGTTAGCTTGAAGTTTTTCATCATGAAAAAGCTTATATGGGTTCTTATTTAATTATTACTATACTAGTAGCCTAGGGCATGAAATTTGTGCATGGGTTGGGGGGGTTCCCTCAGCCCAGCTTGCACCCTCTCCAATTGGGGACCCCTTAGGGGATGTCTGACTGCCGGTTTAGGCCTGATCCCAAACATCCCTCTCACAATCTGGGACCACTGACTCCTAACTGCTCACCTGCCTGCCTGCCTGATCGCCCCTAACTGCCTCTGCCTGCCTGCCTGATTGCCACTAACCCCTCTGCCTGCCTGCCTGCCTGATCGCCCCTAACTACCCTCCCCTGCCGGCCTGATCTTGTCCCTAACTGCTCTCCCCTACCAGCCTGATCACCCCTAACTTCCCTCCCCTGCTGGCCTGATCTTGTCCCCAATTGCCCTCCCCTGCTGGCCTGATCTTGACCCCAACTGCCCTCCCCTTTTGGCCTGGTCATCCCCAACTGTCCTCCCCTGCTGACCTGATCACCCCTAACTGCCTCTGACTCAGTCCCCACCACCATGGCTTTGTCCGGAAGGAAGTTGGACATCCGGAAGATGGCCGGTCTACCCGACCTAATTAGCATATTACCCTTTTATTAGTATAGATAGATTATATAGGCTAGGATTGCTTAAATGGGGGAAAAAATCTTTTTCAGCAAGAGGAGATGCTCTTGGCAGACAAAAATACATAATCCGTATATCTGGACTGATATCCAGCCATATGCACTATACTAACAAACTGGTCATTAAAAAATTGAACCACTTTCTTATACCTTACACCAAACAGCTGTTGCCCTTAAAACCCGTCCTCAGCCCCCACCTTATGTTCTGCCTTCGCAGTTCACACAGATTAGGTTCTGATTAGTCGGTTTCTATGCAAGTCAGTGTCAAAAGCTCTGCCTCCTAGGCAGCCATTGGCTCCTCGCAGTTCACCCAGATTTGGTTATGATTATGCCAGTCAGCATCTCCGGGCCTATCTCTGGGCCTGATCAGAGAGATGGGGCTGATCAGCAGCCCCCACAGCTGCTGGCGAGGCCTGGAGAGAAAGAGAGGCAAGAGTTGATCAACAGCTGCCACGGAGGCTGTGGATCAGACCCTGCTTCTCTCTCCAGGCCTCTCTCCGGGTCTGATCTGCAGGACTGACTTCCGGTGTTTGGTAGTCCATTCAGTCATTTTGGACATTACGGACCCTGGCTCTTTATCTATAGAGATGTTTGAAAATATATGGGCATGCTATAACTTCTAGAATTCTTTTTAATTTAATTAAATGCTTGCACTATTTTTATAATCTTCCACTAACACATTAGAGCACACACCATGCTGGGAGGCACAGAATAAAAGAACACGCTTGAACAGCTGGGATGATCTTTGCCCACTTCCTATTGACTACAGTCCCTGACTTTCAATGACGCTGAGAGCAAGGGGTAGGGTCAGCAGGGGATAAGGAAGCAGACTCAGACAAGGGGGAGATCTGATGATTTCAGGGCAGGCAAGGTGAACAGCCTGGTGGAGATCTGGCTAAGGGCGATTTGCTACTGGGGCTGCAATCTCAGACTTGCACTCTGGTAAGCGTCACCAAGGGTGAACTCAAAGGGCAAAAATGTCAAAGATTTTGGAAATAAGATTAACACCACGATTAGCCAAGGGTCACAATTTGCTTAAACAAATACACCGGCCTGAAAATTTACTGCCTGCTAGAATTTCCACTAGTTCCTTTCCATAATTTCCTCTGCCAACACCAAGCCAAATCACATTCTAACTTCTTATTTCATATCTCAGGGCTGTGCTATGTATATGGGTGGATCAGTGCCTCTTTGAAGAAGAGCAGACAATCCGAAGCATGGAATGCAGAGTTACATTAAGAAAGAGGGAGCCCGGCAGGCGTGGCTCACTGGTTGAGTGTCAACCTATGAACCAGGAGGTCACGGTTCGATTCCTGATCAGGGCACACACCTGGGTTGTGGGTTCGATCCCCAGTAGACAGTTGATCAATGATACTCTCTCATCATTGCTGTTTCTATCTCTCTCCCTTCCTCTCTGAAATCAATAAAAATATATTGAAGATCCTGCATTTAATTAATTATAACTTCCCAGTATTTCACTGGTTTAAGAATAAGTCATCGGATCTCAGAGTGGGAAGGTCTAGGACCGCTCACCTGGGGTGTAGTCAGGCCCTCCCATCTCACCGGGGGTCAGCCACTCCCTTTGGCACCTGCCTCACTCTACTTCTCAGAAGGTGCCCCGTGATTTTCGTGACCCTGCCACTGAGGCAGCAAGCTGGGAAAACAGACGGCTATGCTGACTTGGCTCAATGTTCCCTTCTTACTTTTGTCCCCTGACAAAGTTGAGAAAGACAGTAAGTAAGAAAAAATAACGGAGCAGGCCTGCTGTGTATGTAGATTACCAGTACGTACATGGGTGTCTACATGTGACAACATTATGAATGCGTGGTGTTGATTCAGCACAGACTACCAGAAGTCTACCATGGGAAGAGCCATGAAGACTGACAGGTGAAATCAACCCCAGCCCGCCCTCAAAGAGCTTAGTCACTGGTGAGATGCAAGTGCAACCAAAGAATTACTCTACGAGGTGAAAAACAAAACGCTCAAGGACCGTGACCGATGCCTGTCACTGTGATTACTGTCATTTGGACGTCCACCTCACGAATCCACACAATCCTAGGTTTTTCCCTCTCCTGTTTAATCCCTCAAAGCTCTGGGCTAAACGGGACGTGGGGAGAGCGGCCTTGGGACTTAACGTGGCGACCTTTATGCGCTAGGAAAAGGGTGACGCTGCTTTCCGCCGAGGGCGGGTGAGTAAATACTTTTTAAAATCCTCCTGAGAGGACTCTGCCTTGCAAATTGGGAAAGGCTTTCCGAACGGCTGTCTGTTGGGAGCACGGCCAGGCGGCGAGGAGGAGCAGACACAGGAATGACAGCCACTGTCCTCGCGGGTCAGACGCTGACCTCTCCCGTTGCGCAAGGTGAGCCTCGGCCAGGTCATGCCAAGCGAGGGCAGGTGGTGAGTCAGCCGGGAACGAGGGCGGCTCTGTGTCCGCTGGCCTGTGGGGACAGCAGGGCCGACCCCCGGCTGGCGGCCCACCGGCCACCGGACCCCTGCCTGGCGCCTGGGTTGGGGTGCGCTCCGCCCCGACGCCACGGCCTGCCCGGAGCCCGGCTCCTCCGGGTCCTGGGCAGCTCCCCCGGGTCCCGGGCGGCTCCTCCGGGTCCCGGGGCGGCTCCTCCGGGTCCCGGGCGGCTCCTCCGGGTCCCAGGCGGCTCCTCCGGGTCCCGGGCGGCTCCCCCGGGTCCCGGGCGGCTCCTCCGGGTCCCGGGCGGCTCCCCCGGGTCCCGGGCGGCTCCTCCGGGTCCCGGGCGGCTCCTCCGGGTCCCGGGCGGCTCCTCTGGGTCCTGGGCGGCTCCTCCGGGGCCTCGGCAGCTACTATTCCGACCCACGAGGGTGAAAGACCAGGAACGCGACCTGGGTGGACGCCGCAAATACTTGGCCTTTTACGACTTGAAAGGTATCAGAAGAGCGTTGTGGACATTTTCACAACTGGGGTTTCCTTATGTGTAACCTTTACCAACAAGTCATGACTTTCTGGGTAAAGTCCGATCAGCTGAAAAATGACTATTAGATTATTTTTTTAAAAAATACCCGTCAAATAAGGAAAAACAAAATTTTTAAAGATGTGCTCCCTGGTGAATAATTAGGATTTATTTTAAACCTTCGTACAATCTTGCATGCGAAAGCTTCCAGGCTCGATCTTTAAAGACGCGTGTAGCAGTGGGGACAGTCGGAGGATGTGGCGAACCAAAGCCTTGTCATCTGTTTCTTAACAGCGCTGTCCAGGAAGGAGCAGAAGAAAGAAGGTTCCAGAATAGCGCTAGTGTCTAGAAAACTGGCTTCTGAGCTTGCCGTCTGAATAAGGCCGTTGTGCGGACGCCCAGATTTGTATGTGCTCATAGGGAGACAGCTTTCCGCAGAGCGGCTACACCCTGTGCCTTTTATATTCAGGAACGCAGAGGGCTTGTAATATGTTGAATTAAATGTCATTCCGGAGAAGAAAGGGTCACTTCATTCGCATGTTTATTCATCCGATGCGTGAAATGACATCCCGGCAGAACTGGCGGTGAGCTCCGCGTCACCCGGAAACCCGAGGCGCGGGGCCCGGTGTCGGGCAGAACAGCCCTCGGCGCCCCTGGGTTCTGGGCCAAGGCTGACCCAGGCCCAACGTCGGTCACAGAGGCCACAGGATGGGAGCCTCAGCTCACAGCTGAGCAGGAAAGCAGAAACAAGAGCTCATCACGGCAACTGTGTGAGGAAAAAGTGCTTTCAGGACATTATTTTAATAGAGTCCTCTTTTTGGCAATAAAAACAAACAAACAATTTTAAAAAAACCCACCAAACTCTTTACTATCTTAAGAGGTATTCTCTCTCTACGCAGACATGGTGCTGTTCTCATTAACTCCCGCTCAAAGGAGAGAAGGACACATCAGTGTGCTTGGAAAATCTTATTTGAAAGTTCTTTTCATTACTGAAATTAGTTAAGTCTTTTTTAAAAAAACGAATTAGGAGTGTCTCCTGTACAGGAAAAAATGTCCCCCTAACCTACAGACCTTTAGACTCACAAACTCAGATGACCACGTCTTCTAAAGCTTTTATTTAAGAAATAAAGCATCCCATACACCGTATTCACTGTAGTGGGATGAACTGTGTCTCCTCAAAAAGTTGTCCAAAGTCTGTGCATGTGACCTCACTTGAAAATCGGATCTCAAGGTGAGATTGTCCAGTAGGTAGAGAAGGTCAAAAATTCAAAGACTGCTCTCCTTGTACGATAACGGAGAGGGGATGAGACAGCGAGAACCAGAAGCACGAAGGAGAAGGCCCTGGGGAGAGAGAGCTGGAGGCTGGAGAGGTGGCCACGCGCCCTGGACTGCCAGGAATTCCAGGAGCCGCCAGAAACTGGGACAGGCAAGGAAACATTCCCCCGGGGCTTCAGAGGAGCCCAGCTCTGTCAGCGTCTGCAATCTGGACTTCTGGCTTTCAGCCCAGGAAAGAGTAAATTTATGCTTTTTATTTTATATTTTCCAGTGTCATTGAGATTAATTGATATTCCACACGGTATATGTTTAAGGTATACAGCATAATGATTTGACATATATATCATGAAATGAATACTTCAATAAGGTTAGTTAACACCTATCATATATATATAATATATACATATACACACACACACACACACACACACACACACATACACACTAGAGGCCCGATGCACGAAGATTCGTGCAAGAATGGGCTTTCCTTCCCCTGGCTGCCGGCACCGCCTTTCCTCTGGTATAGAGCTGCCTTTCCGCCTTCCCACGCTGCCCAGAGGCCCAGAGTGGCTGGGGCGGTGCGGAACGCCTGCGTCGTTGCCATGGCGATGATACAAGCATCCCGCCCTGCCCCCAACCGCTTGGCATCTGCATATGCAAAGTAACCCACCATCTTTGTTGGGTTAATTTGCATAATCACTCCTGATTGGCTGGTGGGCGTCGCGAAGGTACGGTCAATTTGCATCTTACTCTTTTATTTGTGTAGATATATATATATATATATATATAT
Organism: Cnephaeus nilssonii; assembly: GCF_951640355.1. NCBI lineage: Eukaryota > Metazoa > Chordata > Mammalia > Chiroptera > Vespertilionidae > Cnephaeus > Cnephaeus nilssonii. Next base: position 113,166,097 of record NC_137073.1, on the reverse strand, counting down.
ATGCAAAAAAGGAAAAATTTTTCCCTGTAATGAGAATGCTTAGGATTTAGTCTCAACAACATTCCCACATCACACAGGAGTGCTAGCTAGAGTTATCATGTGTACACTGCATCCCTAGTTCTTACTTATCATGTAACTGGAAGTTCGTACCTTTAGACCACCTTCCTCCAGTTCCCCCTCCGCCCACCCTCCCCTCTGGTAGGTACAAATCTGATCTCTTCTATGAGTTAGGGGTTTTTGTTTGTTTTTTTAAGATTGTACATATAAGTGAGATCACACAGGACTTGTCTTTCTCTGTCTGACTTATTTCACTTAGCATAATACCTTCTAGGTCCGTCCACATGGTCACAAATGCAAGATTTCCTCTTTTTTATTTTTTATGGCCGAGCAATATGCATCTGCTGACGGGCACTTAGGTTGTTTCCCTGTCGTGGGAATTGTGAATACTGCCGCAATGAACAGGGGGTGGCAGACCCCTTTCCGACGTCGTGCTTTCATTTCCGGCAGATATGCTAGTATTGGCAGAAGTGGAATCGCTGGATTATTGTCCTATTTTTAATTTCTTCAGGAATCTCCATACAGTTTTCCACAGTGGCTGCACCAACTCACCCTCCCCGCAGCAGTGAACGGGGGCTCCCTTTCCTCCACATTCTTGCCAGCACTCGTTATCTCTTGTCTATTGACGCTAGCCAACCTCCCTGCAGTTGTAAGCCACCATGCTTGTGGCACTTTCACCCGGCAGCCCGGGGAGCTAATAAGCTCAGAAGAGGCACCCCGCCTCCTGTCTGACAAAGGCACACGGGGCCCCAAGTGAACGCACCACCGTCGTGACCACCCATCCAGCAAACGGAGGCCCCCTTGGGCACAACTCCTTTTAAAATAAGAAGAAACTCAACGACAAAGAGGCCAACAACCCAAATAAAAAGTGGGCGAAGGATTGTAATGGACATTTCTCCAAACAAGTTACACTAGTGGCCAATGAACGCATAAGAAGATGCTCAACGTCACTAATTATTAGGAAAAAGTAAATCAAAACCACAACGAGATGCCACTTCACACCCAGTGGGATGGATGTAATAAGAAAAGGAAAAGAAACTAAACTTTGGCGAGGATCTGTGGTAACTGGACCCTCACACATGGCTGATGGGCATTCCAATGGTATAACCACTGTGGGAAGCAGTCTGGCGGTTCCTCAAAAGTTAAACACAGCACTAGCCCATGTGCTCAGTGGTTAGAGCATTGAACTGCGAACCAAAGGGTCTCGGGTTTGATTCCTGGTCAAGGGCATATACCTGGGTTGCAGGTCCAACCCTGGCCCCAGCGGGGGCAAGGGCGGAGGCAACCGATCGATGTGCCTCTCTCACCTCCGTGTTTCTCTCTCTGTCTGCCCTCCTCCCTCCCTCACTTCCACTCTCAAAACCAATGGAAAAAATATCCTCAGATGAGGATTAACAACAACAACAAGTTAAACACAGAGCTACTGCATGACCCAATAATCCCTCCTACACATACTATAATACCCCGACGATTTGAAATCATATGCTCACATAAAAATTTGTACTTGATTGTTCATAGCACTGTCCACCTTAGCCCCAAAGGGGAAACAACCCCAAAATCCATCAATTGATGAATGGATAGACAAAACGGGACAATATTCCATACAGTGGAATATTATGCAGCGGTAAAAAGGAATGAAGTACTGCTACATGCTACAACATGAATGAACTTGGAAGCATAATGCTAAGTGACACAAAAGTGACCTATTGCAGGATTCCATTGATAGGAAGTATAAAGAGTTGCATATTTATGGAAACAGAAAGCAGACTTGTGGTTTCCAAGCCTGTGGGCAAGAAGAGTGGAAGTGATTGCTTCATGGATGTGGGGTTTCTATTGAGGGTGGTGAAAAATTAATTCTGAACTAGATGGTTGCACAACACTGTGAATGTACTTGGTGCCACTGAATTGCAACTTTAAAATGTTTAACTGGTAAAAAAAAATTTTAAATATATTTCAAAGAGGAAGGGAGAGGGAGAGACAGAAACATCAATGATGAGAGAGTCATCCATCAGCTGCCTCCTGTATGTCCCCCACTGAGGATGGAGCCCACAACACAGTTATGTGCCCTGACTAGGATTTGAACTGTGACCTCCTGGTTCATAGGTCAATGCTCAACCACTGAGCCACACTGGCCAGACAAATGGTAAAATTTCAATGTATATTTTGCCACAATGAAAAATATAAAGCTTTAATTACTCACTCTAATCCTATCTAATAATAGACAAATATGCAAATTGACCGTACCTTCGCTATGCCCGCGATTGGCCAGGAGGCGCGGGGGGGCGGGACTCAGGGTGGCCGGGGTGGCCGATTGGGCCGGCGGGACGCTGAGCTCGTGTCGCCAGCGGCGGCTCGAGCTCAGCGTCTGCGCCACGGCTGTGCTACGGCACAGAAGGGGCCTCTGGGGCAGCGAGCTCACATCCCACCGGGGACCATCAAAAGCGGGGGAGCTGGGTGCCTGTCCGCTCAGGCACCAGGCCTTTCAGAAGCCTCCGCCACGCCAGAGGATTCTAAAAGGCCTGGTGCACCAGCGGACAGGCACCCAGGTCCCCCGTGATCGAAAGCGAAAGCGTGTAGGGGACCCTACACGTGCATGATTGAATCATGCACTGGGCCTCTAGTCATTCAATAATATGCTTTTAAAAATTTAAACTTTTTTATTTTGAGGCACGTGTAGATTCCCATACAGTTGTTGTTGTTTTTTCTACTTAAAACAGTAAAATAAAAAATGTACAAACACCTGGTCCTTGTGTAACTGGGCATCCCGCACACTGGGCTTCCTGCCGCTAACACTGGGTACCGAACAGCATGCTTCACTTGGTTACTCATCAGCCCATTGAGAGAACAACCTTCCCAGGTGTTTTATCTTCAATGGGAGACAAAAGGAAACACACATAAGGATAGACACTGAAATCTGGATGATGCGTGTACAGACTCAAATTAATTTTGATAAGTGATATATATATATATATATATATATATATATATATATATATATATGAATTACTAAAGAATATAGCCCTAGCTGGTTTGGCTCAGTGGATAAGGCATCGGCCTGCAGACTGAAGGGTCCCGGGTTCGATTCCAGTCAAGGGCACATGCCCGGGTTGTGAGCTTGATCCCCAGTAGGGGGCGTGCAGGAGGCAGCCAATCAATGATTCTCTCTCATCATTGATGTTTCTATCTCTCTCTCCCTCTCCCTTCCTCTCTGAAATCAATAAATATATATTAAAAAAATAAAGAAAGAATATAAATATGTTTGAGACCAGTTCTAATTATTTTCGATGAATACTGAAGATAATAATTTTCAAAATTAGTGAGAAAGTCTGTAATATTCACATTACTATCAAGCTCAGTGCTTGATTAAAGGTATTTAATCACAACATTTAAATGTATGTGTTTCTAGTGAATGACTTTGAAGGCTATATATATATATTCATTTATTTATTTTAACCTGTAGCACAAGGCATGGACAGGGCTGAAAGAAATTAAGTCACAGGCCATTAAGTAGGAGACCATAAAACAAACACAGCACTTTTAAGTTAGGGGACACGTCCTTCAAGCTGTAGCTCTTCAAATATCTGACCTACTGTCTCTCCGGGGTTGTAGAACATGCTAACGATATTTTTTTACATGTGAAATAAACCGGCACGTGCTGACGATACGTTTCGTTTCTTTGAAAGGCTACTTCAGGCATATAAGAACTTACTCTATTTTCCAAATGTGTGAGAAAAATTAAAAGGAAAGGTTAAAGGCGCCATTCACCCCTTTCCTCTTCCTTTTTCCTTATTTTCTCCTCGTTTCCAAAGACCTCTTGTCCCTTGCCTGTATTTCACCACTCTACGCTGTTCTCTGTCTCCACTGGGACATTAAATGCCCAACCGCAGGCTAAACATTGACCAAATAAATAAACATTTAACTGGCCATGGGTCCTGCCTGCAGCAGGATCATGGGATCCAAACTACAAGGAGGAGGGATCTCGGGAGGCAGGGCACCTCCAGTCCCTAAGGCATAAAAAGCCGGAAGAATCCGAGCCCTCACTGTCACTCACTAGAAGCACATCCATTTCAATGTCTGCGATGCAATATCTTCAATCAAGCACTGAACTTGGTGGTAATATGAATATCATAGACTTCCTCACTAATTTTGAAAACGATCACCTTCTCCAATATTTCATTCATCAAGAATAATGAGAACTGGTCTCAAACGTATTTACGTTCTGTATTAATAGCTCTGTACCTTACCCAGTTCTGGCAATGTCTTTAAGAATGCACGATCATTTAACATGCTCAGTACTTCACCGGAACCGGGGGCTGTCTGAGCGGCAGGAGGCCTCAGGGCACCCCTGGGAGCGCCCACCCCCCCACCTACAGCTCCTCGCAGCGGCTCCTGGACCCCGGAGACCCCTAGAAACCTCAGGAGGCTACAGCTGGAGAAGGCCAAAGCCAGGGGCAAGGCCAGTCCTGAGCGGGAACCCACTCGCCAGCGAGGCGCCCAACACCCACCCGAGCAGAGCAGAGGTCTCCTGAAGCCAGCTGTGGCCACGGCGCGCAAGCGGTGGCCATGAGGGTGTGGGGATGCCACAAGCCGATCAAACTTGAGTCTGGTAAACAACGGAACATTTCTTCAGAAGTACGCCCCATCCCTGCCCACCCCTCCCTAAAGCTTGGAAAGGCCACCTGAGGGAGGCGGGAGGAGCGTGCTCTGTGTCCCTCAGCGTGAGCTGCGGCTTCTGTGAAATTCAGGGTTCACCGTGAGAGAGGGGGCACCCACTGGGCCGTGCCCTTCTCAATGCCCATGGCCTCCCTGCTCAGCCTGCCCACCGGGACGTCTGCGTGCGTCTCCAGCTCTCCTCCGGCTGCACTGAAACACAAGGTTGAGCCCTGGCTGGTGTGGCTCAGTGGACAGAGCGTCGGCCTGAGGATTGAAGGGTCCCAGGTTCAATTCCGGACAAGGGCACAAGCCCAGGTGGCAGGCTCATCCCCAATAGGGGGCGTGCAGGAAGCAGCCAATCAATGATTCTCTCTCATCATCCGTGTTTCTCTCTCTCTCCCTCTCCCTTCCTCTCTGAAATCAATAAAACTATATTAAAACAACAACAACAACAACAACGTTTACGCCAAGGCCACGTGTGTGCGGGGGATGGGGAGGTGCATACCACCTTCCTCTCTCCCGGCTTCTCCTTCCTTCCAGAAGCAAAGGTCAGCTGGGGACAGCAGAGATCAGAGGCGGGGGGCCAGGCGACCTCAGGAAGACCCCCGCTCCCGCCCTTCCGCCAGCTCAGCTCCCGGGGACCCTGGCTGCGGGGGTCCCAGGCGGTCAGAGCTGAGCGTCTCAATGAGCCCCACTGACCACCTCACCGCAGGCTGCCCTTAAGCTCCGGGTGGCGGATCAGACACCCATTCCAGTATCCGGGGCCCACGAGCCGGCGGAGGCTAATATCTGAGGAAAGGATTCAGAAAAGAAAGTCAAGTACAGGGAAAAGTATTTATGTCACACATGGAACGGACAGGATTAGGCGCTGGTTTCCACAGCCGCCACGAAGCCTGAAAGTCGGTGCTCCTGACCGACGGGCACCCCTGCTCCGTGGAGAAATGGGAGCTAAACACGGTCCCTGGAAGGCCCTGTTGATGGCCGGCCCGGAGGGGGGTGCCCGGCTGGCTGGGCCCAGCAGCGGCTTCTCCCAGGAGCGATGGAGCTTCCTGGGGCGCAGGCGGGAGGCGGGAGGAGGGCCTGTGTGGGGTGGGGGGCAGAGGCAGCGCTGAGGCTGCTGCGCTGGGAGCCGCGGGCTGAGCCTCCTGGGATGCCGGGCCTGGCCGTGGCACCTCCTGCCTCCTGCGTGGCGCCTCCCACTCAGGGCAGCGTGGGCAGAACGCGGTCTGAACCAGAAGAGTCCGCTCCACCTCAGAGGGGCCCCTGACTGGCAAACCCTGTGACCTTAGATGGAAGAGCTTCGGTCTGTAAAAGGGGGAATGACGAGGCGTTTCTCAGAGAGGCGCCAGGGCTGCAGGATAAGATGTTTGCTGAGCCCCTGGGAAGGACTAAGAATTGTGCTAAACGTGGTTTTATCCCTTTTTTCCTGATGCGCCTTCTTCCCAGATGCACCCCCTGCAGAGCGTGATGCCCAGGAGGTGTCTCCTGCCTGGTCCCATCACCCATTCCTCCCGTCCCTCGGAGAAGGTGCTAAAACAGGGAAGGTGGGACCGCGCCCTGCAGAGTCACCCTCAGCCTATTTCTCCTTCCTCACCGGACAGCTGGCGGGGACTGAGGCCGGAGAACGCCCTGGGCCCTGGGTGGTGGCGCTGCCCGTCTCACCTGGCTGCAGCTAGGCCTTCGCACACGCCCGGGTGCCCGGCCCTCCCCGGGCGCTCCCTTGCTTGGCGGCGGGCCAGGCATCGGTGTGATGCTGGACCTCCCTGGCTGATTTCAATGTGTTGCCTGGGTTGAGAACCACTGCCTAAGCTGAAAGAACACTCTAGAAAAAATACGGACCTGTGCTGTCCCCTTGCCTGGTTCTGTGGGGCCAGGAGCGAGGTCGCGGGGCGGGCACAGCCGGGAGGGAGGCGCAGGCCCGGCCTTGGCATGTCGCTGGCATGCGGCACAGTATTCACGGGATGCGCAGGCCTCCGGGTTTCTGGGCACCCACCGCCAGAGCGGTGTTCACGGCCTCTCCCCCCCCACCCCCCTGCCCGTGCCCACGTGTGAAGGTGGCCACCACGCTGAGAGCACGGCAGGACCTGGCCCAGCACTCCGAACACATGACCTCTCCTGGAATGCGCCCCCCCCAGGCTGCTCCGCAGCCCGGCCAAACCGAGCACTTGGCAGCGCGTGGAATTCGGTGCAAAACAGATTCCTTTTCAAACCGGCGTCACTGGTGATTTATTCTGCAGGAAAGACACGACTTTGAAAAATAGTAGGCCATTGTCGCTGCTGCACGGCGTGGAGGGAGAGCTGCCGAGTGGCTGCGGGTCAAGGCCAGGCGCTGCCGCAGTGTCCCGAGGAAGGACTGCAGGCTCAGAGGCGGACATGCTCCCCAGCCTCGGGGGGGCCGGGCACCCCGCTCTCCTGACCCGCCCAGGCCTCATGTCTGCCCGCCTCGGCCACCACGGAGACTGGCCTGGACGGCTCCTCCCTGATGCCCACCGCTATTCACGTGCCACGTTCTTGCCACGCTCACAGGAGCTTCAGGAACTGCGGCGAATGGCACGGGGGGCACATTTAGTTTTGGGTGTGCAATGTCCGTGCCACCGTCTCAGACACAAAACCTGTGCCTCATCCTCCTGATCCCGACAACGGAAGTTGCTGAAGCGTCTAGAAGAACGTACGTGACTGAGCTTTCCACACACACACACCACTGTGGCCTGCGTTTCCCCTCTGCGGCTCCATGTCCCACTCCAGTGGCTCCGCTGAGGGAGAGGCAGGAGCCGAGAAGGTGAGAAAGACTCGGACCCTGAGCCTGGGCTCCAGCCTGTCAGGCGCCCAGAGAGGGTTACCAGGTGCTCACAGATTCACTGTCAAAAACCAAACAAACATCTAACCCATTGAATGACAACAGAGGTAGCCTCAGCTCCTCCCGCCCCCACATTCCACACGGCCCCCTCCCGTCACTCAGGCTGAGGAGACAGGGTGCGCCCCACACTGAGTCCCAGCCTGCTCCCAGGTCCTCCTCCCAGAAAAGACTGTCCTCTCCCTTCTGCGGAGGAGTCCTCCCTGCCCCGCCCGCCCCCGTGGCAGCACTGCAGCACCCGGAGCGGTCCTGCTTGGTGAGCCTGTCCCCTCACAGCCAGGAGGGGGTTGGCCAGGGAGAGAGGGGAGACCTGCAGGGCGTCCCAGCAGGCCCAGCCGCTGCCCCTCATCTCCTTCTACTCCATGGTGGGCCCAGTGGGCACTCCCCTCCCCAGTGGGTGCTCCCTCTCCCCAGTGGGCACTCCCTCTCCCCAGTGGGCGCTCCCCTCCCCAGTGGGTGCTCCCCTCCCCAGTAAGTGCTCCCTCTCTCCAGTGGGCGATCCTCTCCCCAGTGGGCACTCCCCTCCCCAGTGGGTGCTCCCTCTCCCCAGTGGGCACTCCCTCTCCCCAGTGGGCGCTCCCTCTCCCCAGTGGGTGCTCATCCTCCCCAGTGGGCACTCCCTCTCCCCAGTGGGTGCTCATCCTCCCCAGTGGGCACTCCCTCTCCCCAGTGGGCACTCCCTCTCCCCAGTGGGTGCTCCCCTCCCCAGTGGGTGCTCCCTCTCCCCAGTGGGTGCTCCCCTCCCCAGTGGGTGCTCCCTCTCCCCAGTGGGTGCTCCCTCTCCCCAGTGGGCGCTCCCTCTCCCCAGTGGGTGCTCATCCTCCCCAGTGGGCACTCCCTCTCCCCAGTGGGTGCTCCCCTCCCCAGTGGGTGCTCCCCCTCCCCAGTGGGTGCTCATTCTCCCCAGTGGGTGCTCCCTCCCCCAGTGGGTGCTCATCCTCCCCAGTGGGTGCTCCCCCTCTCCAGTGGGTACTCCTCTCCCCAGTGGGTGCTCCCTCTCCCCAGTGGGTGCTCCCTCTCCCCAGTGGGTGCTCATCCTCCCCAGTGGGTGCTCCCCTCCCCAGTGGGTGCTTCCTCACCCTGAGGCGTCCCACCCCCTCTACCCTGGGCGTTTCCAAGGATGCGATGGAGGAGGACACCAGGTCCCTAACCCTCACTCTCACCTCGACTTCCTCGCTCTCTTTTCTCATTTAACTGTTTTGCTGTTTGTATGAGAGAGAAACCGGGGATACGCAAAATGTGAAAAACAGGAAGGTTCGAGAATCTTCCAGCCATCTCAGTCCTGGTCCCTGGCCCACATTCCTGACTCCAGGTAAGCTTTGTATCAGGGCAGAGGCGGGAGGCACTGTGCTCGCCCTTCTCCCCAAGGTCCTCCTCCTCAGGGTGCTGACTCTCACTGGGGACAGGGGCCTCCAGCTTAGGGGGTGCTGGGCCCATGTGCAGAGGAAGGAGCCACTGAGTCACTGTGGGGGCTGTAAGGGACTGCTCAGCCCTGGGCCTCTGCTCTGCAGCGAGAGAGATGGGGGCAGATGCTCCCACTGTCTCTGCAGAGAGAGAGATGGGGGCAGATTCTGCAGAGAGAGAGATGGGGGCAGATTCTGCAGAGAGAGAGATGGGGGCAGATGCTCCCACTGTCTCTGCAGAGAGAGATGGGGGCAGATTCTGCAGAGAGAGAGATGGGGGCAGATTCTGCAGAGAGAGAGATGGGGGCAGATTCTCCCACTGCCCCTGCAGAGAGAGAGATGGGGGGCAGATGCTCCCACTGCCCTCAGCTCCCAGGGCCCCGGCAGCCCGGCCGGGTCAGGACAGCCTCTGCTCTCACATCCCGCCGGCCCTCTTCCCGCAGCATCCGCGCTGGTCCCAGGGGCCGTCTGTGCCCGCCCTGCCCGTGGCCTGGAGGAAGCGTCTGTGACCTCTGGTCCCCTGGCGCCATGGGGCTGGCAGTGCGGGCACATCGCAGGCCTGGGGAGTGGCTGTCGGGGAGTGGAGGCCGGGGGCGGAGGCTTTCGGGGCAGAAGAGAAACTCTCCTCCCAGGAAGGGCCGGCCGCAGGCTGGGCTCGGGCCTCGGGGACCTGCGGAGGCGCTTCTGCGCCAGGAGGAAGGTCAGCGGCTGGACAAGAGGGCGAAGGCCTTTTAGAGTCCCCTCTGGTTCCTGACTTCCTATCCCCGTGGTCGGCAAAGGCGGCTCGCGAGCCACGTGCGGCTCTCTGGCCCCTTGAGTGTGGCTCTCCCACAAAATACCACGGCCTGGGCGAGTCTATTTTGAAGAAGTGGCGTTAGAAGTTTAAGTTTAAAAAATGTGGCTCTCCAAAGAAATTTCAATCGTTGTACTGTTGATATTTGGCTCTGTTGACTGATGAGTTTGCCGACCCCTGCCCTGTCCCAACCCCCTCCCACTGTGCATTTGGGTAAGAAGCCCGAAGGGGTGGGTCAGATAGGAGTGCGGGCCCGAAGCACTCCCACTCTGTGACTTTGAGGGAGCGGCCCTCCCCTCTGGGCCCCGTGTACACCCCCCGCCCTCCCGGGAAGCGATGGTCACACGCTCTGTGAGGCTCCCACAGCTTCGCCCTTGCTGGTTCCCAGTGACCCCCCACGTGGGGCCTGTGTTCTCATCATGTCCCCCTCATCCAGAACAACAGTGAGCCCGCCATGGCCAGCAGCTCCCTCGCAGAGGAAGAAAAAGTACAAGTTACGGTCACAAGATCAATGAGCCGCAACACAAGATGAAGATGTTTTATGTCCGCGGAGCAATTTATCACCACGACGCCAGACCAAAAGTTCTAGTGGATGTTTACACGAGGCCTTGACGAGAAATTCCAGACACGAAGCTTCTGGAACTCAGACTTGAACTCAGAGGACCTGCCACCTCTGAAAAAAAACTTCCACGGGATTTTCTTCCTTAACAAGAAGTCCTGTTCTCTCGCCGGGAGGGTGGCGCACAGAGCCCGGCCGTCTGGGGCTGCCTTCTGGCACGGCAGCTGAAGAGTGACTGACGTAGCACTGCTTTTCGTTTTGTTTTTAAATATATTTTGATTGATTTCAGGGAGGAAGGGAGAGGGAGAGAGAACCATGGATCGGCTGCCTCCTGCACGCCCCCCACGGGGGATCGAGCCCACAACCCGGGCCTGTGCCCTGACCGGGAATCCAACCCTGACCTCCTGGTTCATAGGTCGATGCTCGACCACTGAGCCACACTGCTCGGGCTAAGTAGCACTGTTTTTTAATAATCTGGGAGGAAAGTCATTCTGAAAGACATCCTATTTCCCTGGCTTCCTCACCAGAACACACCGCATGTCACTGAGTCTTTCCCGCAGTGCGAGCCCTGGTTACTCGGGCACAGTCCCCGCCCAGGGAGGCGCTCCAGGCCCCGACTCCTCCGATGGCGTTCAGGATCCAGAGCTGTCACTGCTCAGCCCTTGTGGCCGTCTCGCTGTGATGGGAAATGTTCTTACTTCGTCACCGCACACCCAAGGCGGGCACAGTCCCTGCCGCTCACCGTGCTGGGCAAACTCGTGTTTGTGGGAACAGTGCGTGAGTTAGCATGGCAGACAAGCCCGGCAACCAGCTGTGAAGTGGGACACAGGCGCTGGGAGGGCTGGAGGGGCTGGTGAATACGGTGGGGGGGGGGGGGACAGCAGTTCCTGCCGGGTCCTAACCCTCACCCCCTCCCAGACAGGGCCGAGCCATCGGAGGCGTCCTGCTCTCTCACGGGAGGAGAAAACGCACAGAGGCAGGTGGGTGCCACCACGCGGAAGGACTCCCTGAACGCTGGCCCGTTATGTGAAACTCGGCGCTATCGAGTCATTTTTCTATGTCTGGGCACGCTGGAGCTACAAGACTGAAAACGGAGGGAAGGACTGGCATCCTTCTATTTTTCAGGGAGTTGCCTGATGGGGCACATCACCACACTCACTACCCAAGGATCTTGGGGGAATTATTTACCCTCTTTTAATTTCAGCTTTCCTATCTGAAAACAGTAACGACAGGGCTCCTCAAAGGATGAAATAATTCATTTTTAAAGCACTCACCGTAGGCCCGACCCTAACAGACATGCGGCTACTGTTCCGGTAACACGTCTGTTCCTGGAGTTGGGCCCTGGTGGCTGCACAGACCTTTCTCTCTGGCACTTTCTGCCTGGCAGATGCCACCTGGCCTCAGGGTTGGGTCCTTTGGAACCCACTGTGGCCGTTTCCATGGCGATAAGGTCTAAGTCCCTACATCCCTGCATTTCAGGCACTAGGCACTTCCATTACCCTAGCGTCCTGAGGCCTGGGCTCCAATGCGGGCCGTGTTAGGGGAGGACAGAGAGGGGGCTTAAAGGAGACGGTGATCCCAGTCCTCGCAGTCCCTCAGAAACCTCCCGATCCTCAGTAAGTGGCAGCTGGAAATATATGACCTTCCCATGTCAATGCCAATCCTATCTAATAAAGAGGGGATATGCTAATTGACCATCACTCCGTCACAAAGATGGCTGCACCCACAGCTGAGGCCAAGTTCCCATAAGGAGCCTTAACGAACAATCATCAGGGACCTGAGGCTACGACCTCCCCCACCCCCGTGGGGCTTGACAGGGGACCTCAGGCCGCATCCCCCACCCGGCAGGGCTTGACAGGGGACCTGAGGCCACGCCCCCCACCCCGGCACCAGGCCAGGGAACCTCATACTGCACCCCCCACCCAGCAGGGCTTGACAGGGGACCTCAGGCCATGCTCCGCACCCAGCAGGGCTTGATGGGGGACCTCAAGGTGCACTCCCAGTGCTGGGTTGGGGGAACTCAAGCTGCGCCCCCACCCAGTGGGGCTTGACAGGGGACCTGAGGCTGCGCCCCCTTCCCGGTGCTGGGCCTGGGGACCTGAGGCTGCTCCCCCCCCACCTGGCAGGGCTTGACGGGGGACCTCAGGCTATGCCCCCCACCCAGCAGGGCTTGACAGGGGATCTCAGGCCATGTCCCCCACCTGGCGGGGCTTGATGGAGGACCTCAAGGCACGCCCCCGCCCCAGTCTAAGCTGGGGGACCTCAGGCCACGCCCCCCATCCTGGCACTGGGCCAGGGGACCCGAGGCTATGCCCCCTTCCTGGAAGGGCTTGACAAGGGTGGGACTGGCCGGGTCTGGATCTAGCCCAATGGGGGGGGGGGGCCGGCCAGGTCTGAGTCTCACACGATTTTGAGGTGCATGTGGGTGGGTGGGGACTTGACTCTGGGTCCCGTGGCGCGCCCCAGACTCTGACAGGAGGAAGGTTTTCATATACATTTTACTAATTTTCTTTCATCTCTGACACTTCTATTATAGAGAAAGGGCTAATAGCAATATTAAATTATTTCCTCTAATTAATCCCCTTTTAATGTGCACGAATTTCGTGCACCGGGTCACTAGTTATTATAGAATTAAAATATTCACTGTCGAAAACAAAAATGAGAGCTTCAAATCTGTATGCAAAAGTATTCCACACAAAAGTGGGTTCCACTTGAAGAAAGTTTTTCCTCGATTTAAATGTACAAATTCACAACTCCCCAAGTTTCTTTCTCGGTGTGATCCCAACAGAATCTACTAACGTGTTTCTTAACGTGGAGACATTAAATACTGCACAATAGCCCTGCCGGCGTGGCTCAGGGGTTGAGCGGCGACCTATGAACCAGGAGGTCATGGTTTGATTCCCAGTCAGGGCACATGCCCAGGTTGTGGGCTCAATCCCCAGTGTGGGGTGTGCAGGAGGCAGCCAATCAGTGGTCCTCATCATTGATGTTTCTCTCTCTCTTTCCCTCCCCCTTCCTCTCTGAAATAAATGCAAATATATTTAAAATAAATAAATAAATACTGCTCAACAAATGGGCTGTCTTACAAGTCATTATACTTGGAAGTCTATAAAGAACACTCTAGAATATGGGTGAGGATGAGGAGAGACTCTGCCGAACATGCCCTGACGAGGAAGACTGTTGGCGATGTAAAGAAAAATGCTGAATGAGATGCCATCACCTCCACGTCAGCTTCACAAGTACCTTTGGCCAATGTTTTTTTCACCGTCTCTCTAATCTAAAGATCTTCTTCCTGAACTTGGACAGTGCCTTTTTTAGGTCTAGCTGAGTTTACCAGCTACTTGCTGGCTATGTTAGGTAACGCCTCGGATTGTTTTCCTTGCTAAATTCCAAGACCAGCGCATAGATCTTATCTGCCAAACTCCTCATTAGCTGCATTGCTGCCTTCTGAATCTTTCCTAAGTGAGGCACCTTCACACACAAAACCGTGTGCTTGCATCTCAACTCCTGCAGAGATCATGTGGGCTGGTCAGCAACACTCTCAGACTTCGAAACTGTCCATCCGTCAGCAAGCCACACAGCCCACTAAGAACACCCAGAACAGCCCTTTTCTCAAACACGAAATCTCCCGGGACACGTAAGCTGAATCCCAGCGCAGAGCTGAAGGAGACTCGCATCAACGTGAGGGGAAGCATTTTCTCTAGGGTTTGAAACACTTGATCTGCAGTCCGATGCCTTTTTTTAGCTGCCCTTCCCTTCTGGGGAACTCATTTACTGAAAAATGTGCATCAATAAGACTATGGGCTGATCACAATCAATTTATCAAACGAATATAAATACAGCTTCGCAGAACTGATGCCAGGATTCTGAGACTTGTGGTCCTTCGGGGAGTGAAAGAGGAAGTGGTGAGGGCCATGCGGGAGGCCTGGGGGGCGGGGGGGCGGGGGGGGGGCGCGGCAGGGAGCAGGAGGCTGAGGTTCCAGCGCCAGGAACCCTGGGGCCTGAGTGAGATTCCTGAGCTATGGGAACCCTGAGGACATTCCCTAATAAATTCAACCATCACCCCTAATATGCCTATTTTTTTAAAACTGGAACTCTTCACACATTAAATTGGTAAATGTACACGTATGTTAAGACCCACATTAAAAACCACATACAAAAGTAATTTGGCTTTTACTCCAAAAGCTAGAAATTTTTTTATCCTAACAACTTTTAAAAGCTCAACTTCTATGCAATCGCTACTTTCGCTATCTTACATGTATCTCTGGCACACTGTAGAGATCTGCAGAATAAGTATCCAGCTGTGTTAACTGCTGAGCTATAGCAACACCTCTGCGTTGAATGATTGTAATACAGATAACGGAGTCAAGTTGTATTTACAGGGATCACATACTCCCTTTTCCTCTGCTCTGTGCCTGGCCCTCTTTTTCTAGTTCCACTAATTCTTGTTAGATCCTTTTTCCCCTCTGGGACTTCAGTTCTACTTATGTGCTAGCATCTCTTGTATCATTATCCCCAGCGCTGTTCCTGAACTTCAGATCTGCAAGCTCAATGCCTAAGGGATCTTCTTATTTATTCATCCAAACATTTTTTGAGCATCTATTCCGTGCCAGGAATTAATTCTTAGTGTTGGAGACGTAGCCACGAACCTAACAGGCCACAATCTCCACCCTCACGGAGCTTATGTTATGGAGAGACGCAAAGCAAAACCACCAAGATTACAGATTAAAACGAGGCGGTGGAAAGGCACCTCGGAGAAGGGACACTTTCCTAAAGCTGCTTCGGGAAGACGGCACGGAGAAGACACGCGAGCACCGGCCTGGAGGGAGTGAGGCAGGGGGGACAGGAAGTCTGCTGGAGAGACCCCAAACCAAAGAGGCTACACTGAACACTGTTTTCCTTGCAAGCCAGCCTCTCCTCCTGTTTCCCGTCGCTGAACGGTGCCATCATCTATCCCAGCATTCAAATAAACAAATAAAAATAAATAAATAGCCCTAGACTGGATGTCGGAAGCCGCCCATTGCCCTCACCAGCAGAGAGGTGTGGACAAGGAACCCGGAAGGCTGGTCAGCCTTGAAGCTCTGAAAGGTCAGAGCCAAGCACCCACTGTCTGGTTGAGACATTGGTAGCTGAAGCAACCTCCACCTGTTAGTCTCATGTAAATCCTTGCTGATGGGCTGTTATTGGAATTGTCTGCCTAAAGGATATGGGTGGATCCCATTGTCTTAATAAAAGGGACAGCAGGGCCAGAGCGGGGTGGAGTCCTTCCCCTGGAGTTGGGCTCCCGCCTGGTCCCCAATATTCCCAAATTATTATTTTCTAGTCTCTTTCATTTGGGTGCGGCCTCCTCCAGAGCCCAAATCCTGAACCATACAGGATGTGGGGGAGGGGGGGGCACTCGCAACTGGACTCTTTCAGTAACTGAGGACTCTGCAGCCCAGGCCCCTCTGACCTACCCCCTTCTGCCCTCTTCATTCCCACCCTGAGGACGGTAGTCCCTGCCTTTGTTTAGGGCACCACCACACCCCTGGACTTCTCTAGCAGGCATTCTGGGAGCCCACTTCCTGCCTCCAGCCCACCCTGATGCCGCCAGGCAGTGAGGCTTGTACATGCAGTTCATCGTGCCTTCTCCGGCTCCAATTCCCCCTGGTGTCTCCTGATGGCCGAACCCACACTCTTCATTGCCATGACGGCATACACCGTTTCATCTGTGGACTTTTATTGTTAGCAACAAAGAGAATTTCAGTTCCAGAATACCTGAATTGCAGAAATGACGACTCACTTGTGGTAAAGAGAACCTGGGGTGGACAGAACTGGGCAAAAGGCTTAGAAAAGGGAACGGCCCGGAGAGGAGGAAGGTCCGACCTGTCTCTAAAGGAGTAATGGAAGTGAAACGCAGAGTCTGGAACCCAGACATGAAATGAGAAAAAGGTCTAACACATAAATAGCCGGCCAGGAAGAGCAAAATGCCATCTGACATGTATCAGATCCAGAGGGAGATGAAACAAACTTGCCAGCGCCTCATCGCTGTGCCTAGTGGGGGTTCCCAATCCCGGTTCACAGGACCCCAGGGCAAGTGGAAATGGACAGAACACGTGCTGTGTGGAGAGGTATGTCACCGCAGGGCTTCCATTTGCTACACGTGGTCTTTCCTCATTCATGAACAGCAGGTGGAATTAGACTACTGAGCAGTTTCCAAAGAATTATGGTTCTTTCTGCTCTTCAGAATGATTTAAAAATGATTATTAGGCTTTTTATTTTCTATGCTCCTATCACTATTTTGACATTTCTACCTACACATCTAGGAAAATTCATATTCTTGATAACGGTATAAAATATAACTTTTAAAAAATAGGAATTCTTATGGATATTTTAAGTACTTTATATTTTAAGTACTTTAAGTACATAAAAACATGCTTTCTTTTAAAGAAGTTTTATAGTTACGCACAGCAATCAACTGGAGATAGCCTTAAACTAGACTGCAACTCAGAGGTAGGTGTAGGGTAGAGACCTGGATTCTAATTTCTGGAACTTTCTCAGCAGATGCAGCTGGCCCATGGACCACACTTGAATAGTAAAGCCTGAGTCAGTGGTTCTTAGCCTTGAGGTCTATTGCAGGGGTCCTCAAACTTTTTAAACAGGGGGCCGGTTCACTGTCCCTCAGACCGTTGGAGGGCCGGACTATAGTTTAAAAAAAACTACGAACAAATTCCTATGCACACTGCACATATCTTATTTTGAAGTAAAAAAACAAAATGGCAAAAATACCCGCATGTGGCCCGCGGGCCGTAGTTTGAGGATGCCTGGTCTACTGGAATCACCTGGAAAGCTTTTTTAAAAAAAAACCAACCCCAAAACACAGCATTTCTAGTGGTGGTGAAAGGTCCAGTCTGGGCACTGAGTTTCTGAAACTCCCAAGCAGCTAAATTTGAGAAGCTGTGGCCTCAGATGGACGGGTTAGATGATCAGCAGGCGTTCTTCCCCTGCTTTCTATTACTGGGGAGCACAGAGCCCAGAATGACCGTACTGCATAGACTGAGAGTAACAGGTGCCCCGAATCTCCAAAACCTGAGAGTGTGACTCATTGTCAATCGGGTTCTGAAGTTCATCATCTTGGTGGCTTCATTTACATACCTCTATTACATGACTTAAAAACATACTTTTAATATATTTTAAAGTTAAATATTCATGGAGTTGTAATGAAACGACAATCTGACTTATTTTTAAATGAGGATGTAGGTGTGTAAAAATGTGAATTTAAAGCATATGGAGGTATCTATTCCTAATTACAAATAAAAAGCTCAGATTAGCTGGGAAGTTTATAAAAAATAATTCCCAAACCTGGTTCTCACACCAGCAGAAAGACCCAGACTCAGAGAGGAGGATCAAAAAGTTTACTTAGAATCTGTCCCTACTTGAGGTAGGAACGTTGATCCTGGGTTACAATGAATTATCACTCTTTCCTCATAAGGCTTTTCCTAATTATTGCTGAACTGAGGATTATAAAGGGTCAAGCTGCAAGTTCAATAAGGCTCCCTCCTTAATGATTAGAAATGCACATCAAAAAAAACATACTAGAATGTAGAGAAAGTCCAGTAATAATGTGAAAACACACAGAGATGGCGCTAAGTATCACTATGACAGGCCAAAACATACACACAGTGTGGCAGTGCAAACAAACGGGTCCAGACTGGGACTCCTTCCTACTTTGCCACCAATTAGCCACCTAACAGCCAGTCAGACCCCACAGTCTCATTTGAAAAAGGGCACCCGGAACAGATGACCCTGAGTCCCTAGCTGCAGACCAAGCTGTGACCTAAAAAGAACTAGTTCACAGGTCCTCTGGAGCAACTATGACCAACCCTAATTAAAGAAAACCCCCGAGTTGTTTCAACATGATTGGCTTAACAAGTCTCTGAAGGAAAAACACGTGTTAAATTTGCCTTCAAAAAGGTCTGCTATTTGGCTATCAATGAAAATAGCAAATTATTTTTTTTAAAAAAAGGACTGTAGGGCAAGTGGGGAGAAAGGAATCCTACACACATCGTGCGAGACCACCAGGCAGAAACCAAATAAACAGCGTAAATGAGGATAATGAAGTGTGAAGAGCGTTTCCTGAGGAAAACGATTTCAAGGCATGAAGCATGGGACTTTATGATCTACCCCAAGGCCACATAGGGATTCTTATTAATACACAAAACGTTTCCGAGTACAGCCAACAACTGATTCCGAGGTAAAATCATCCTAATCAATAAAAGTGGTAGTGCATGGAGATTATTCCCTTTTAATTTATTGTTCAGTTTTAAATACACGTCCCGCCAGCCACAAACCGCCTCGTGTGACCGGCCCCCCGAGCACCGCTCAGCACGGCTCCGGCAGCTTCGGTCGCCAGGCTGCCGGGAAGAGGCCGCGGGCAGGAGGAACAGGACTATCTGAGTGTGAGCTCCGTCCTCAATCTTCTTCGGAGCTGGAATCCTCCTCCTGGTCGGAGAGTTCGGGGACGGGGAAGCGGAGGATGGCGGCCACCCCGGTCAACTGGCTGAGCTGCTCCCCGGAGACGTGGAGGCTGGAGAAGATCCGCACGGTGCCCGCGTTCTCCTTCACGCTGTCCACCAGCCGCACGTGCCGGCTCCGGGCGGCCACGTCCTGGTGCCGGAAGAGCTCGTCGCTGATGAGCAGGGTGTCGATGGCCATGGCCTCGTTGGCCTTCTCCACGTGCTTGAGGCCGTAGCAGGCGCGGTCGGGCTCGTGCTGCAGCATCTTATAGAAGTCGTCCAGGGCTTTCACCTCCCCGGCGGCTTTCGTGTCCGACAGGCGGCTGGCCACCGTGGGGTCACAGAGCGCCTCCTTCAAGGAGTACTTGTGCCCGGAGGAGGCGTGGACCTGGAACCGCAAGGACAAGTTAGACGAAAGGATCTCTTGGAGCTCCTATCACTCAGCCCGCCAGGACCTGACGCCAAAGCAGTAACAGGCTTCATGTGCTTAAAGCCTCGGGCCACGGTTTACCGTATCCATTTGCCAGCTCTTTTCACTCTCACTTACAATCCCCGTCAAATGAAGCCTTTCCCCCCTTACACTTTTCCCAGGTCTAAAGCTTCAGGAATAGTTTCTTTGTTGTTATTATTTATTTTAATCCTCACCAGGAGATACTGTTTCCATTGATTTTTTTTTTTTGGAGGAAGAGGGAGGGAGAGGGAGAGACAGAGAGAAACACCGACGTGAGAGAGACATCGATTGGTTGCCTCTCCAGGTACCTGCCCTTCACGGGAATCGAACCTGGGACCCTTCAGTCCGCAGGCCGCCGCTCTACCCACTGAGCCACACCGGCCAGGGCCGGAATAGTTTCTACACACCTCCCGCCCCAACCCCCCGCTGCGCATGCTCAGCCCCGGGAAGAGGGCCCTACCTGCAGGAACTTGGGCCGGTTCTCCAGGAGCACCTTGTTGTCCGTCTTCACCGCCTGCTGGAACATGTAGTCGCAGAACTGCTCCCGCACGAAGCCCGGGCTGGCCACCAGGACGCACTTGACCACGTCGAAGTGGATGTGGCGCTGGATGGCCTGGACCACCTGCTCGTAGAAGCGCTCCAGGGCGCGGTCGTGCTGGCCGCAGTTGCCCTTGCGCTTCCTGGGGATGTTGACCTCCACCTTGGCGCGCGTGAGGGTCATGCTGGGCGTGACCAGGCAGACGTGGGCCAGGCCCTCCTGCATGACCACGGCCGCCACGTCGGCGCTCCAGGCCGGGTCGCAGGCCTGCTCGATGCGCTCCAGCACCACGCTGTCCCACTGCTTCTTGGCCAGCGTGAACTGGCGGTTGGGCTCCAGCTCGATGGTGTGGTACGCGCCCATCTTGACGTACTCGTTCTCCTGGATGTTGGTCCCCTTGACCCGCAGCTGGCAGGCCTGCGAGTCGAAGTCGATGGCCTCCACGCACAGGGTGAGGGTGGTGCGCACGCGGCTGCTGCCCACGCTGCCCGTGGAGGACTCGGTCTGCACCTTGCGGATGGTGGAGGCGCGCAGGCTGTCGCCCACCTGCACCAGGTTGTAGGTGTGCCACATGTCCTCGGGCTCCTCGGGGACCAGGGTCACCTGGCCCGCGTTGTCCTTCTCGATGTCCTTCCTCAGGAGCTTCATGGTGCGGGCGGGGGCGCAGCGCAGCCGCCGGGGCCGCGGGGTCCCCAGCGGGAGGGGACCGGCCGGCAGGCCGCGCCGGGAAGGGGGCGGGGCCCGCCTACAGGTTCCTACGGGCGCCGGCTGGCGGGGAGGAAGGGCCAGCCCCGGCTCGGGGAGCAGGGACACTCACTCCAGCCCCGCCATTCTCAGTCTCGGGCGCGCCGCCACCGACCGGCACGAGAGACCCCTAAGGAACCCGGTCCCGTCCGCGCTCCGGCCGCCGGCGCCGGCCCAGGGGCTGATGCAATGAGGGCGCATGCGCAGCCCGCGTCTCCCGCTGCCCCGCCCCCGCGCACGTTTGACGTCCGGCGGGGGGCGGGGCCCCAGCTTGCGCGCGCGCAGGCGCAGTGCGCGGGGCGGCGCTCCGGCCCCGGAGCCTCCCCGGGAGGCGGGCGCCGTCCTCGCAGGCAGGTCCGGGATGTGACCGCTCCAGCGGCACTTTCCGCGCCTCCCCTCCTCCCCTGTCTGCGAGGAACCTGGGGCGTGTGGGGGAGTGGACGCTGTTAAAGCGGCGTGCCGCTGCCACGCTCCGCCTGCTCCCTCGGTGCCTCCGGTGTCAAAGCTCACCTAAAGCGAAAAGGAGCTCTCCAAATGCCCACCGGCCCCAAGGCGCACAGTAGGCTTTGCCCTCGCCTCACCGGCCCTCGGGCGCTGCACTGCCCGCCGCCGGGGGCCTGATCAGCCGAGGCCAGAGCAGGTCCCGGGACGGAGGGGACCCCAGGACCCAGGAGCCCAGAGCCCAGAACCCAGGGTTCCAGCACCCAGAGTCCCAGAACCTGGAGCCCAGGTTCCCAGAACCCAGGGTCCCAGCACCCAGAACCCAGGGTCCCAGAACCCGGAGCCCAGGGTTCCAGCACCCAGAGTCTCAGAACCTGGAGCCCAGGTTCCCAGCACCCAGAACCCAGGGTCCCAGCACCCAGAACCCAGGGTCCCAGCACCCAGAGCCCAGGGTCCCAGCACCCGGAGCCCAGGGTCCCAGCACCCGGAACCCAGGGTCCCAGCACCCAGAGCCCAGGGTCCCAGCACCCGGAGCCCAGGGTCCCAGAGACCAGGGTGGGCGGCCTCAGCCCCCTGCTCTGCGCGGGTGAGGGCTTGCGGGTGGGGGCTGGGTCACCGCTGAGAGCCCAGGTTTGGGAGTGGGGAACGGGATCACTCGGACCCGGATCTGACAGCTACAGAATTGGTTTTAAAGTGAACCCTTAAGTCACTCAGCCTTTGCCGCGGGTGGGGCGGCTTGAGAGTTGGGGGTTGCCTCTTAGAAAGCCCAGCGAGTGGAAAACGCCCCGCAAGCTCCTCCTGAGTTAAGAGAGGGTGGGGGGCAGGGGCGTCCGTGCACACCCCTCTCAGCATCCTCCTGCGTGGCTATGGCGAGTGGCACTGAGGGAAGCTTGCCGCCTGAACCCGGGAGACAGGGCTGAAAGGAGGATTGCCTTGGGCACAAATCTTAATACACAAGTCTGGGACCTTCCACAGCGCGTTTCTTCTTATTCAACTCCGAGTGGATCCCCCCGGGGCCCTGGCAGAGTCCCCTGCACACAGTAGGCACTTGTATCTGGATGCCAGAATGACAAGCGGAGAGGATCAGATGTCACCAGGCAGCTCTATGAACACTGTCACAGGTAATGTAATGCGATAAGGCACCGATATTTTCTCAACTATAGTTCATTTAATTTAACAATTTAGCCTAAAAAGTAATTCCTCTTCCTTTAAAACTGCTATAATTCTATAGCAGCCTATGGTACTCTCATTCTTTACTGAATTCAGCAAAAACGTGAGGACACGAGGAAAAGACCATGACTTACCTCTGTTGCTTTACATTCTAATTTTATAGTAATTTATTGTTTTGAAAACAGAAACCTTTACATCAGTAACTTTGTATCTATTTTTTCTATAGTATCTTATTTCTGTTAATCTCTCCAGAAGAAAAAACGTTAGTGGTGTTATGACCTCCAAAAGTTTTCAATTTGTTGCTGTTGATATACTTCTAGTGTCTAAAAAAAAAAAAAAAAAAAAAAAAAGACGAGCTAGAAGTCAAGCTTCCTGGATTGAAATTCTTACCCTGTCTGATGTTTTCCTGTAACTTTAGGCAGTGCTTTGAAACTCAGTTTCTTTTCCTTAAGAGTTGAGGGGATTGAATTCAATAACTAACAACTGTTTTAAGTGTAAAAAGTATGCTGCAACAGTATTTAAAAAATTAACACAGTAGCCATAATCTCACCCTAACACATTTATTTTCAGTCCTGCATAGTACCTTTTGAATTGGATTCTTGCTAAGGCCCACGCTAGCTGTTAAACATCGGTACTGAGTTTAATACTTGCACACCAAGAGTCAGCAGACCTGAGTTCTGGTCTTTTTGAGTTCGATTCCAGCAACTTGAGATCAATTCTCCTAACCTCTACGAACCGGACGCTTTTCATTCGAAAGTGTAAATAAGGGTATTGGTCCTGCCTTCCTCATTTGACACCTTTTTGGGGTCCTGATGAGAGGATGCTCCGTGGTACACTGCAGCGCTCTGTAACCTGGAAGGTGCTATGCCGAGTCTCTCAGTGCCTGGCTTGGAGCTAGATACCCGGATTAGACCTAGCCAGGGGCGAATGCTCCCTTTAACGCGGCGTCACCATTCGGCCTTGGGAAAACATGGCTCAGCCAAACTGATGGGTGGCCAGCGTGCTGGGTGCATTCACTTATAGTAGCACCTCCCCTCCAGGGCAGCCTGAGGCCAGTCCTGCTGTACAAAGTGGCACACGCATTGGGTTCCTTCCTCCTTCCTGTTACAATGGGCTCCACGTGGGCTGTGTGACAGCAGCAGGGAGGCGGGGCTCCGGAGCGGTGGAACTCCTGTCCCAACACCTTGGCTTCGCACAGGAGGGGCTGCATGCGTTTTCTGGGCTCTCCCTGGTCTTCTTGTGCACAGCTTACTCCGCTACAACTAGACTCACCTTGCCCTCCTCAGAGCACCTGAAGGCTCTGCCCCCAGAGCTTCTTTGCTTCTGTGGCTTCTCTCGGCTGGGAGCCTTTTAAGGGCACAGACCGCCTTCCATCTGTCTCTGTGTTCCTGAAGGCCAGCGCAGCAACGCCCTCCTCACAGTTACGGCATGAAAGAAGGAGTGGGTGTTCGCTCCCCTCTGATTCGGAGCTGTAAGCCTGTCTGTCACAAATATCTTACAAGTAGGAAGTCTCAGGCTGCTTTACAATGTTCCTAGCTTTTGAAAAGATTACTCTTAAGGTAAGTTTCTACAAACCTATTTCAATTCTTGAGATACCCACGGTCAGATAAGTAAAATGATTATTTTAAACATCTTGTTGAAGGGAAGACCTTTAAAATCTCTTAGAATAGTGTATAACAATAGTTGCTTTTATTGTACACGATTTGGAAAGTGATCTTTACAGCCAGAGCTCTGGTTATGAAAATCCAGCAGTAAATGCAATTGTTTTAACCTCAGACTGTAAAAAGATGCCCGTGTGGCCTTATTCGGCAAATTCAGTCCAAGGGGAAAGGAAAAGGGCAAGTTTACTTTGTTTAAGGAACTTGTACTCACTACCTACATTTCCTGCGATTACAAATACGGACTTGCAGTTGTCACTAGACAATACAAAGCCTCCTACCAAATAAATAAAATCATACCAACAAGGCATGTATCTCCATTCCCTTGAATATCTGAATTACAGTGATTTTTCAGTTCATATTTCTCACTTGTTCTGTTGATGGAGATCTACTATTTAGATAAAGCAATATTAATGTTTTAGCACTAAAGTGAATTTTTAAAAATAAATTATTTTATTGATTTCGGAGAGGAAGGGAGGAGAGAGAGACAGACGCATCAATGATGAGAGAGAATCATGGATCGGCTGCCTCCTGCACGCCCCGCCTACTGGGAATGGAGCCAGCAACGCGGGCATGTGCCCTTGACCGGAATCCAACTGTGACCTCCTGGTTCATAGGTTGACGCTCAACCGCTGAGCCATGCCAGCTGGGCTAAAGTGAATTCTTAACACCAAGCAGCATACACTTTTACCTCCTTCTAAGACTTCGCTGACTTCCAGTCGTCCTTGTAAATGAGAGAGGACATTAGATGAGAACTAGATCCCTTCACAGCGCCCTCTGACCCTGCACTAGGACAGAAAGTTAGGGTTTGGTTTTTGTACCATCACCTTTCCCCGGGGGCTTCCTTTTAGAGGGATTGAGAGGAAGCTCTGAGTTAGGTTCTGGTGAGGCTGCTGGTGCCAGAGGAGCAATTAGCCCCGAGGCAGAGACAAGCCTGACTCTGGGGGAGAACTGAGAGGGACAGTGTTCACATCTTTGTATCCAGAAGCAATGTCGTTTGTATCCAGACAGAGTGTGTTTCAACTTTAATGACGCCCTTTCTAAACTACAAAGAAATGAGGTAGAAAAGGGCCACGTAGCCTCCTGCGTGTTATTGATTGTGATGACCAGATGCACATCGCCCCTGGAACCAGGGGACAGCTGATAGTCAGGCAGCACTTCGCTTTCTCAGCGGTGGTTAAATGATGGTGCAGTACTCAGTTGACGGCAGTTCCCATTCAATTAGGTGTCAATGTGGTGGGGATATCATTAAAGGAGACAACGTGACCCCTTAAGTATTTTATGAGTTTGTCTGTATTCTTTCATGAATCACTCAATACGTTATTCTTAGAGGCTAAGGACAATTAACAAAGATCCTGCCCTCACAGAACACACAGCAAGCTGGGAAGACAGCCAGATGTCCTATGTAATAAAAGTCTAATATGCAAATCGACTGAACGGCGGAACAACGACCAGTCACTATGACGTGCACTGACCACCAAGGGGCAGATGCTCAAAGCAAGAGCTGCCCCCAGCCCGCAGGCCCTGACCGGCAGAGGCGGCGGCAGAAGGCGGGGCCGGCAAGTGGGCAGCGCCAGGCCAGCCAAGGCGGGTGCCAGTGGGGGGGGGGGCGGGGGGGGCTGATCACCCCGCCAGTTGCCCTGCAGATTGGCCCTGATTGCCAGCCAGGCCTAGGGACCCTACCCAGGCACGAATTCCGTGCACCAGGCCTCTAGTTTAATTATAGCATCGTGTGATGTGTTACAGAAGCAAAGGTCCTTGGGTTTCTGGGGGAGGGGGTGCGATTTAGTCCAGTGGGTTTCTTGGAAATGACATTCCCATGGGGGCTTGAGCGTCACTGCAGTGTGAGTAACTCTACGCAAAGGCCCAGCGGCTCCGGAGACGCTGGCACAAACCAGGAGCGGAAAGAAGCTCAGTATCTCGCGGACGGGAATATATTCGGCTCATTTCTTTTTATTGATGTCAGAGAAGAAGAAAGAGGGAGAGAGAGAGAGAAACATCAACGATGAGAGAGAATCACTGATCTGCTGCCTCTTGCATGGCCTCCCTAATGGGGATCGAGCCTGCAACCCGGGCATGTGCCCTGACCAGGAATCAAACCGTGACCTCCTGGGTCATAGGTCAATGCTCAACCTCTGAGACACTGACCGGGCTATTCGGCTCATTTCCATGTCTCGATACTGCCCTTGCTTTGAGAGCGAATACAATTCTCCAGTCACAGACGCTCTGAATGGGCAGTGTATTCTGACAGTAGCATTGTGGCAACAACGCCAAATAGCTTTCTCCTCAAGTTTTTAACATGAATTCAAATGCCCTATTTGGTGTTTCATACAACAGAAGAACAGTGTAGGTAAAAAAAAAAAAAAAAGGCATTTTGATCCTTAATTTTCTGAATATACAGGGTGGGGCAAAAGTAGGTTTACAGTTGTTCCTATGGAAACTAGCAACACAAATCCTGTGAGTTTACCGCTGTCTTTAGAGATATTATAATGACCGAAAAGTCTCTCCATCTTCTGTGATTCCCGGCCATCCACTGTCAGCCAGTGGAGGCCACCTGCTTGCTACAGGCGAGTGGCTGGCTTCCTCCCATGTTCAGCCGTCGCCCCACTGGACTTCATTTTGAATAGGAGATCTTGCCCGTGAAGAAAGTCACAAGAGAAGACCCTTCCTTCCAGGCTAAGGAAACTCCTTCTAGGAAGGAGAGGCCTGTACCTTCCCGAGGGGCCACCCTATGGTGGTACCCTAATAACCAGAGAGAGCACTCTCATTCGGTTATACTCAGTGCGGGGCAAGAAGAAGACTGTCTGATTTCACTCTGAACCTCACAGCCATGAGAACAGACTCGCTCACGTCATTACTTAGATCCTTATCCGTCTTTCAGAGATTCCTGGGTTTAACACGTGGAGGTTGAGCAAGAAGGAAAAGGACTGACATTCAGACAGCGCGGATGGCAGGTTTCAGCGCAGGAGCTGTGAGGCCGAGACCTGAGCTGAGCGCAGGACTTGCCCTTCACTGCTGGTGTGACTTCGGATAAACTGATTTAACCTCTTCCGGTTCCTTCGTCTCTAAACTATGGGTAAGAGTTCCACATGCTTCCCTTTGTGTAAGACTGAAATGAAATCATACATGCAAAGTTCCTGGCGTGGGGGCTCACGCATAACATGTCAATGCATATGTGCCTCGCATCATTAGGTTGTGTTATTTCTCCTCCGGTGTATGTTTGACCTTTGACCTCTGGGAAGTTGAAGTCTATTTGGACATGGCCAGTGGGAGGGGTGGGCACAAAAGGAGGGAGTGGGAAGAAAGGGGGTATTCCCCTGCCCCCTCCCTGCTGGACTTCAGTTCTGGCCCCAGCTGTGTGCCTCCTCCCAGGGCCGCAGCTCCTGTCCCGGGGACCCCCTCCCAGAGCTGGGGTTCTAGGTCCAGGGGACAGGGTGCCCATCCTCAGGCCAGGAAGGTAGTGGCTTTTCTTCCCACTATTGTCTATCCTTAGGGGCTCCCCCATCTCCTCAGTTTCTCTGTAAACAGTCCCTTTCTTCAACTCCCTTCCGCTGAACCCTTTCTATGTGCCGCTAGTTTTTGGCTGGGACTCTGACATACGTGAAATAACCATGAAGGCTTTATTTGGTCAAAAGGGAGGACATCTTTCCAAATGAACCATTTTTAAATATTGGAAACTGCCAATGCGAGACAGTTCTAACCCAGTGGAAACCTTCGTATCAGGGGGCGGCGGTTTGCTGTGATGGAAACAGGTTGGGAAGGCTGGGGAGCGAGCTGGGGAGCGAGCGTGTGTTTAGAGGGCAGTGGTGGTGGGGGGGAAGGGCGGAGTTCTCTTCTAGATGCATAAAACAAGGAGGTCACAGCCACGGTAGCAACGTGAGCAAGAGGATCATGGACAAAGTAAGGAACTGTGACTGCTATCATGGGAAGCGTATGTTCGGGTTTGTTTGTTTTTTAAAAGAATTGATTTTTAGAGAGTGAAAACGAGGGGGAGAGAGAGAGAGAGAGAGAGAGAGAGACGCCAATGCCAGAGCGAAACATCCATTGATTGCTTTCCACATGTGCCCTATTGGGGGTCCACCGGGGGATTGAACTTGCAACCTGGGTGTGTGCCCTGACCCCCTGACCGGGAGTAGAGCCTGCCACCTGCGGCCTACAGGACAGGACGATGCTCCAACCAGCTGCGCCACACCTGGCAGGGCTATGTTGAGAGATTTTAATACGCAAAATAATGCCCCCAAAGATGCCCACGTCCCAATCCTTGGAGCCTGAGAATACGTTTCCTTATAGGGCAAGAGGGACTTGGCAGATGTGACTGCCTGGAGGACCTTGGGATGGGAGAGGACCCTGGACCGGTCAGGGGGCCAAGGTAATGAGGAGGGGCCTGTGGGAAGCGGGCAATAGCGTCAGAGGCGAGGAAAGATCTGAAGAGGCCACTCTGCCGGCTTGGGAGGTGGTGGAGGGAGCCACAAGCCCGGACTGCAGGCGGCCCCGCAGCGGGACACAGACTGCCCCTGGAGCCCGCCTGCCCGGCTCGGAGACTGCTGAGCTGCGGACCTGGAAGGGAGGGCATGTGTCTTGTTTGAAACCATCCAATCCGTGGCACTCTGTTCCCACAGCAGCAGGAGACCGACAGGGGGGTCGAAGGGGATACAGGGAGCTAGATGAGGCCACACCTGCATGGCCAGTCGAGAATGTTTTACTTTATCTGAAGACGACAAGGAACCACCAGAGTGTTCTGACTAAAAACGAAGGTATAATGAGAATTACTTGTGAGCAGGACAGGGTAGAGGCTGGGTTCAGACTGGAGACAGGAAGTTGGCCCTGAAGGAGTACGCGCAGCGGGGGAGGGGGGGGGTGCTGGGGCTGGGACCCAGGTTGGGTGTGGACTCGATGCCTCCATGGGAAGTTTCCAAGCAACCTGACAACCTGACGACTGACAGGACCAGCAAAGAAAAGTCCAACTTCAGATCCTTGCCTTGTGAAACCGGCGTAAATATGGCCTGTGAGGAAGCTGTTGATTGAGACACAGTAACTTTTCACATTCTACATTTCAATGTGATTGAGTAACATGCAGATGTATACACATGTACACACAGAAGAGGGAAGTAAATGTAATTATGTCATTTTGAAATATCTCGGCACCATTTCCCTTTAAGTCCCTTCCTGGACTTAGCCAGGCAGGTCATCCCAGCAAATGCAGAACACCCACAGAGCGCAGCCTGCGGCGGCTGTAGGATGGAGAGAGAAAAGTAGCGGAACCCAAACATGCTTCTCTGTGCAGACAGATACAGAAATAGTTATACGTGTACGTAAGAAAGTTATACATAAATGAAAAGTAACTTCTTAGCCAATATTTTCTCAAGTCTTGTTCTTGTCTTTTTGGAGGCTATGCAAGTATCATTTGACCATTTCTGCCTTAGTGACTGCTTACTTGGTAACGGGAAAAAGGCACTGTTTGAATAGTTAGGAAGCAATTCCGATTTTGCACAACGAAAACAGGCAAGTCACCTCCAAACAATCTGAGCCGGAAAGAGCATCAGAGGTCAGACGTATAAAGGGCAGTGACAGGAGCTGATACATTAAACCATTCGGTCGCCGCTGTGTGGGTTACTGGACGTTTCCTGAGGAGTGGAAACTGTTCAGATGAACTGCCAGTGGCTCATCATTAACTCTACACCAGCCCTCTGTGAAAAAAAGAGGAAGCTCTGCTTGCTGGGCACCCATTTCCAAGGGATCTGCCTGCAGGTTAATCCTGGGCCCTCCACGCCAGGCCACACGGGCCGGCTCCCCCGTTTTGGGGGTAAAATACTAGATGAACAGCAGCAATAAGCACCGGCTGTGAGGACGCTGAACAACTGAATTCTGACGTTACTCCCCAAAGCCAACCATTCATTAAACCCTTCATCAGGTCAGTTTTTAAAAACACAAAACGGCACCCATCTGCCTTCTCCCTTTGACCATTGCAACTTTCCCTCTCCAATCAGTAACTAGTAACAGAAAGAAAGAAAGAAAGAAAGAAAGAAAGAAAGAAAGAAAGAAAGAAAGAAAGAAAGAAAGAAAGAAAGAAAGAAAGCTCTGACCACGGGTTAATCTTGGGAAAAATCTTGGAAAATACGAGGGGCCAACTTTCTCTAAATCGGGTGGCACTTGCATCTCCACTGAGCTTAGGTCCCCCCTCAAAGTGCCTCTTTCTACAACCACAGCACACACCCCGCTGCGTTCTGTGCGCTTCGCCCGGTCCCTTTGCAGGGCATGTTCCTCCCTCCGCTCCAGAGCCCGGTCCCGGGGCCGCGTTCCGGGACCAGCAGCGTTCCCCCCGAATTCCTCCGCGTCCTTGCGCCGCTGGAAAACTGCAAACTTGGCCGCAGGAAGAGGCCGCCGTGCCCGCCCGGGAGCAACCTGAGGGTAGGCGCTCCCCGGTCCCCGGCCGGCGTCAGGCGCCCTCTAGTTACCTCCGCGCCGGGAAGGAGGGGGCGCCGGCGGCACAGCCCGCGACGCGCGCACGTCGTCCAAACAACTTGAACTCGAGAAGCCGGCTCCCCCGTCCCGTTCCCGGCGCTGCCTCCCTCCCACCGCCGGGGCGGCGGGCGGCGAACCGACCGCAACACCCACTCCTGTCCAAGGCCAGACGCGGAGCTCCGCTCCGTCCCCAACCTGCCCAGACGGCCGCTCGGAGCGCCCGCGAGTCCCCAGCGCCCCGGCGCCTCCCTCCCGAGCCCCCCGCGCGCAGGAGATGCTCACTCACCGGAGAGGAGCCAGCAGCGGGGGACGGCGAGCCCCGGGCGGGCGGCGCGCCGGGGGGCCATGGCCGGAGCGGCCGCGGGTCGCAGGGCGGGAGCCGGCGGGAGCGGGAGCGGGAGCCGCGCGCGCTGGGCCACTCCGCCGCCGCCCTCCGCGGCGCGTCTCGTCTCGGTCGCTGTCTGTGCCGCCGGCCGGGGCGTCCCGGAGCCGCAGAGGGCTCTCCCGTGTCTCCCACGGAGGCTTCTAAGTCCGCTCCACGCGTGTCACATCCCAGACGCGGCGCCACGCCGCCCGCCCCTTCGCGCGCCCGCCCTGCGGAGGGCCTGGCAGCCGCCCAGGCTCCGCGGGACGTGGACAAATAAAGCCAACGCCGCGGCCGTTTGGGCTAAAGTCCGCCGAGAGCGGACCTTAAAGGGACCTCTGCCTCCGCGGAGAGGGATCCCGCCGGCCGCGCCGGCTGCCCGGGGCTGGGAAGACGGGCGAGGGCTGGCCCTCGGGGAGGGAGGGCGCTGCCGGCCCGGAGGCTCCGCCTTCACACCCCGGCTTCTCGGGGCGGGGGGGGGGGGCCCTTTTAAAGTCCGGGGCCCCGAGGGCAGGCTGCTTTCCCGGGTCCGACTGCGGAGCGAGCGGGCTCAGACCCGCCGCGTCCTGCGCGCACTTGAATTTGGCCGCGGTCGGTCGCGCACGGGGCGGGGCGGGGGCGCAACCCCCGGACACGCCCACCGAGGGCCACGCTTCCACTTCTGCGGGGCTGGCTGCGCTCGTGGCGATTCGGGATGAAAGGGGGTTCGCTTTCCTGGGGGGAGACTGTGTGACCAGCGGGAGGAGAGGGGAAAGGAGACGGGGCGGAGGAGGAGGGGCGGAGGGAGGCGGGAGGCGGAGGCGGGCAGCCCCTGGGGAAGGAATGTGCGTGGGCTCTCCGAGCGCAGCGGGCGGTGTGGGCGCCGGACAGGGACGCTGATGGAGACCTGGGCGCCGGGCTGGGGCGGTTTGTCCTCCTTCTTGCCGCCGGCTGTCAGCCACGTTCCTGTCCCTGCCTCCCGCGCCCACTGCTCTGGGGCCCGACGAGGGCTGGGTCCTGCCGTCCCCGGAGACCGGGCGCCTGGTCTGGTAGGCTGTATGACCTCCCGGAGCCCAGAGCCACGGGCAGGTGCTGGCGTCACGGAAAACCTGCTGTTCCTCCAGCCGCGGTGTCTGTGTTTTCGAGGATTTCAAAGAAAAGGAAGGCGTGGGTGCGTGGATGGGTGTTGACAGGTGGTGGAGGTCATGGCTGTATTCACCTCCCTGCAATCAATCCCCCAAGGAACCAACCGAGCCTCCCTAGCAGGACTGGGCTGGGCAGGACAAGGGCGCCACCCGAAGGCGGACTCTGGCTTAGAGCGAATTCAGGTGCCGGTGCAGGTAACGCAGGAAGGAGAGGGAGGCCCGCAGGGAGGACTGGACGCACTGCCCAAGTCACGGAGGGTTCAGGACAACCAGAAGGGGGGGGGGGGTGCTGGGGTGAGAGGCTGAAGGCCATCAGATCTCAGCAGCACAGCCGGTCAGCCAAGGAAATCCTCCCCTCCTGTCCCTGTGGAAGCGATTCACTCCTGGGAAGTGCATCGAGAGTCCTCTTTTCCTGGTCTCCAGCTCCCACTTCTTTTTCATTTCTTAGCACTGCCTTCAACACTGCGCAGAGAAGCCGCTAGAAAAACCGCAGGCGTTGGCTCACAGTTCCACGCCTCAGCTTCCCCGAGTCCAGCCGCTGGGCCGACGGCGTCCCTGTCTGTGTCCAGTGCGCTGGCCCAGCTTGGTTTTCCAGTCTGGCATCCTCTTTACCTCTGTCACCCACCTGCCTCCTGCCGTTCCCGCTGGGAAAGCTTCGCGGCGAAGGCCTTCCTTGGGCACATCTCATCTCCCCGTCTACAGTCTCCCATGTTCCATGCCTCTCAGTGAGACCCCCAGGGCTCTGCACACACTATATAATAAAAGCCTAAATGCAAATGGACCGACCTGCGGAACTACCAGTTGCTATGACGCACACTGACCACCAGGGGGCAGACGCTCAACACAGGAGCTGCCCCCAGCCCACCGGCCCGACCTGTGGCGGTGGGGGGGAGGAGGGGCCGGCAAGCGGGTGGTGCCAGGCCAGCCAAGGCAGCTGCGAGTGGGGGCTCCCCCAATCACCCACCGGTCACCCCACAGATCAGCCCTGATTGCCGGCCAGGCCTAGGGACCCTACCCGTGCAGAATTTCGTGCACCAGGCCTCTAGTCCTATCTAATAATAGAGTAATATGCAAATTAACCATCACTCCGTGACAAAAATGGCGGCCCCCATAGCCACAAGATGGCGGCGCCCAGTCCGCTCAGCTCCACTGCTGGAGTGTCCAGCCTGTCCGCAGGAGCAGCGAAGCTGGATCTGCCTCGGGAGGGGTTTTTGATCTGCCCCCAGACACGGCAGTCAGAGCCTGGACAGCAGGACATGGAGGCTTCGGCGGCAGCGGGGAAGCCCCAGGCCCTGCAAACAGAGCTGGGCCGGGACAGCAGGGCATGGCGGCTTCGGCGGCAGTGGGGAAGCCCCAGGCCCTGCAAACAGAGCCGGGCCGGGACAGCAGGGCATGGCGGCTTCCTTAGTGTGTCGGTGTCCTCAAAGCCCCCAGGCCTGGCAGACAGAGCACACTGCAGGGCATTGGGGCTTCCTTCGCATGGCGCATGGGGAGGCCGGTAGAAAGCGGAGAGCAGGGCATGGGGGCTTCATCTCCATGGCTGCAGCGAAACCTCCAGGCCCGCAGAGAGCAGAGAACCACGGGAGTGGGCCTGAGCCATCAGTAGGACACCCCCTGAGAGCTCCTGGATTGTAGAGGGTGCAGGTTGGGCTGAGGGACCCCCGTGCACGAATTTCGTGCACCGGGCCTCTAGTCTATGTATAAAAGCCAAAGACATCGAGCTACCAGTTGACCAGTTGCTATGACGTGCACTGACCACCAGGGGGGCAGATGCTCATCTGCCCCCTGGTGGTCAGTGCGCTGCCACAGTGGGAGCGCCGCTCCCTTGACCGATGGGCAACAGACACTGGGCTCACGGCTGGCAAGCACAGCTGTTGCTGCGTGAGCCTCTCCTGCCTCTGCGGCAGCGCTGCCAGGCGGCAGTGGCAGGCACAGCGGGGCCAGGATGAGCGGGAGCGGCGCCAGGCCCGGGCTCGGGCTCCTCCCTGGCCGCCTGCCACTTCGCGCACTACTAGAACCCCCGAAGGGGTCCCGGATTGCGAGAGGGCACAGGCCAGGCTGAGGGACCCCACTGGTGCACAAATCTGTGCACTGGGCCTCCAGTAGTTAATAACTACTTACCCTTTGAGACAGCATGGAGGCGCCTGGAGAGTATTATGCTACGTGAAATAAGCCAGTCAGAGAAAGACACGTATCACATGATCTCACTCATACTAGTATGTGGAATCTAATAAACAAAATAAACTGATAAGCCAAATAGATCCCGAGACACAGAAGCATGGAACAGACTGAGGAATCTCAGAGGGAAGGCAGGGGAGGGTGGGTGGGTGGTAAGAGATCAACCAAAGAACTTGTGTGCATATATGCACAACCCATGGACACAGACAATGGGGTGGTGAGGGCCTGGGGTGGGGGTGGAGGTAGGGGGGTGGGGACAAGCTAGAAGGGGTCAATGGGGGAAAAAAGGGGACATATGTAATACTTTCAACAATAAAGATTTAAAAAAATAAAAATTGATTAATTGATTAATGCTTAGACATTTAAAATTATAATAAATATTTGATTATAAACTATTGTTTTTTATTACAGAGAAATTTATGTAAATTGCTGTTTTCAAAACAGATATTAGTGTATATATATCTGTGTGTATATATATATATATATATATATACATATATATATATTTACACGTGCATGTGCATATACCTACATGGGCTTCTAGAAAATTGCAATATATTGAAGAAAAAAATAAAAGAGAAATTATAAAGTTATATCTTATAGAAATAAAGTAGGGTTAAAAAATACTTATACTATGATCAAGGCTTTAGTTACTGGGAACTTTCCCTTTCTTTTGGGGGGTTAATAAATATTTTATCTCCTCTGCGACTTCAAACTAATGCTGATCACCACCACTACCCTTGCTAAAGTTAATTTTCAGATGGGATATGAATCCTAGGGCAACATTTATTGACCTTCATGTCAAATCAAGGCAAATGTACAGGACTCCAGGGCCAAATGAGTAGGACAGTTGATTTTCTCCTGGAAATCTGCTGTCCATTAATTTCTTTCACTTGTAAGTCGGATCAGAAAACAAGCGGGTTTGTGCACACTTCGAACACCGACGTTCCATTTTAACCTGCTAGATTGAGCAGCCTGGCGACAGTACCCTGTTGCTGGCACTGCGGGAACCTCGGATTGCTGCTTCCATAACAAAGCACAGCCACAGGATGTGGAGCCTGAGCTTCACCACCAACCAACTTTTTAAAAATGACCATTGCGTAATGTCCCTGTGAGTGTTTTTTCACTTAGAATGTCAAATAGGTGTTCCTCCCGCCCTATTTCCTGAACAAGTCTGTGCCAGAAACCTGGTCCGAAGACGTCTGGGCAACGGGTACTGATGAAAAAAATGAACTTTTGCATCCTGGCAAGGCGCCGTTGTTAACGGTGTAGGAAACTTCCCCAAAGCTCCTGGGCAGACTCCAGCGTGGGTGACACACTCGGGCTCCGTGGGGAGGCGGCCTGGGGGGCGCCTGGCAAGGCTGCTCCAGGCGTGGCACTGTCTGACTCAGAGGAGCCACCACTCACGTCAAATGGGAATGAATTCTACGGTAGCTGTCAGGCAGTTCTAGGACTATTGGGCAGGTTGGGTTAGTTATTTTCCTTTAACCCAGTGGTCGGCTAACTCATTAGTCCACAGAGCCAAATATCAACAGCACAACGATTGAAATTTCTTTTGAGAACCAAATTTTTTAAACTTAAACTTCTTTTAACGCCACTTCTTCAAAATAGACTCGCCCAGGCCGTGGTATTTGGTGGTAGAGCCACACCCAAGGGGCCAAAGAGCCGCATGTGGCTCTCGAGCCGCAGTTTGCCGACCACGGCTTTAACCTATTTCTAAAACATGAACTCAAGTAGGCGGGCTCTGAAATCACAGGAGTGCAAGAAATAAATTATTAGTAATCAAACGAAAAAGACTGTCATTTCTTGTAATAATAAGACTAAATAGGCATGTGGGGAAATACTCTTTAGTATTTAATAGGAAGCAAATACATAAAGAGAAAGCATGTGTATAATTTGGCTCTAAAACAATTACACGAAATAGCTCATTTTCTAAGGATGTGTCTACTTTCCATCTGCTCTACCAGACCCTAATCCATACCAAGATAGTCAATTCCTCCTTTTTATACCAGCAGCTCCTGCCCCCATGTAATTCACTCATTCACACGGTTGTGGAGTTTCTTCTGTCCAGAAGAAGTCGTCTACATCCTAGGGATTCAGAGATGTTGACGTGCTTGACCCTGTCCACGAGGACATGACGAGCTACCCAGAGACATGCAAGAATGGTCTTTCTAATCGGGACTGACGATCTCTAGACAAGAAGACAAAGTCAACAGGAGGAAAGCAACACGTTCCATAGAGACGGTGGCACTGGGATTTAGCTTCACAGGATGTGGACACGGGCAGAGGAATAGGGTGCCAGGCATTCTAGGCAGAGCACCAGGGCATGGATGAGTAGGATGGGATGGAAGTGAGGGTAGGCAAGTGGAGTTGGGGCCAGATTTGAAAGGCTCTTAGGAGGATGCCAAGGAATGTGGACTCCTCGGAAGCATAGAATCCTAATATATAAAGAGCCAGGGTCCGTCCCGACCTAAATGACCGGATGGATGACCGAACAGCAGGCTACGCGGGTGGGAGTCAGTCCTGAGTCCATCACCAGTTAGACAGCATCTCAGGGTGAGGACCATCACCTCAGCCAGAACTCAAGATGGTCACCTGGCCTGGCCTGGCCCCTCCTCAGAGGCAGCCCTTTCCTCCATGTGCACTGCAGAGGACAGACAGGGATGCCTAAGAGCCTGGGGCCATGGTGCCCATCCCTACCCTACTCCCCTGGCCTCCTTCACTGTGGCCCCCACAGAAGGGTGTGTATGAGAGCCCTTCCCCTGCTACCTCTCACCTCTGTCTCCGCCATCCCTCAGCACACAGGCTATTGGCCTTCAAACGTGCCCTACTCCCTTCCTCTCACCCCTTCCAGGGCCTCTGCTCTGGGTGGGGCCTTTGGAATCCAGGGCTCAGGGGTTTTACAACAGAGCTGGGGTGGGAAAGGGTAAACAGCACCAAAGATGGCTGATACGGCCACCCACCTCTGCCTCAGTTTGACCAATTAGTTCAGCCTCAGAACGTGGCACTCAGAGGGGATCCCTACTTCCCCAGCAATGGCTCTAGGGCCTCGGCCCCAGTGCCAACCTCCTCTCCCCCTTGGCCCTCCCCACAGCTGGTGCTTGCTGCAACTCTGTGCCTTACTTAACCACCCCTCCCTTCCCTGTTCCTACAAAGGAGGCTGCATCTTTGTATGTTATATTCATATAAACTTTGTAATGTTTTTTTTTTTGGGGAAAAACGATGACCAAGAGAATGCCGCAGTCAACGTCTGGAGTCTGGCTCAGGAGAACGGAGAGAAGGGAGAATTTTATAAGTTGGCCGATGCCAAGATATTTCTGAGTGACTGCCTGGCGTGTGACAGTTGTGTGACCGCAGAGGAAGGAGTCCAAGGTTCTCAGCAGAACACCAAGGACTTCTTCCGTGTTCTGAACCTTTGCTTTGGTTTTCAGAATTCCCTGCTCCCCATCTGTTGGCTCCCTCCCTCTGAGGGGCGCTGTCGTCATCAAATGGGTGCAACTGGAATATTGTGTCTCGAGAGGATTGCCCCAATGTACGTATCCTTTTATCCGACGATGAAAAAATCCCAAAGAATAAGAATGGAGATAGACTACTGTCCTTTAGGCTTAAAAAAACCCAGAAGTGTCCTGCGAAGAGCTGAGACTTGGTTCTGCCCATGCGCCTCAGAGAGATTAGATGAGGAAATGGCCCCGTTTGGCCCTGACTTTACCCACTTATGTTACTCTTGAAGGTATCTTTGCCACAATATGAATAAACTGCCACCTTTTGGAATAGGGGCTTGTACGAAAGTCTGCATTCCCAACTGTTCTTAAAACAGATCTATGTTCTGCAGCTGTGGCCACCCTCCTGAGACCAGGTCCTGTCACTGGGAATCAGGGGGCACTGGAGTGGCTGCCCCGGCTCCCCCATGCCCTTTTACATTCAGGGATTGAGCTGAACTCACTTTGGGGGAGGCCTGGCCAGGGTGACAGGTGTCACAGATGGAAGGATGGAGAATGGAGAGGCGGACACCCTGCTCGGTCCCTCCCTGGGTGGGGTCAGGCAGAGGAAGGCCGGCCAGCCTGCCCCACAATGGGGTGAGATAGTGTCCTCTGTGTCCACCTCTCACCCCATGGGCCTGGCCACTCCCCTCAGCTCTGGGCAGCCCTCTGTGTTCCACACCAGCATGCTCTGCCCTCACATGCTGCTGCCCTAAGTGAGAAGGAAGAGAGCAGTTGGCCCACAGACAACTACACAGAAAGATAGGGCTCACGGCTGGCGAGCACAGTGGCGGTAGCAGGAGCCTCTCCTGCCTTCATGGCAGCACTAAGGAGCAGCGAGCTGAGTGGTAAAGAGCAGTGAGCAGGTGAGCGGTAAGGAACGAGGGGTCCCAGACTTCGAGAAGGATTTCCAACTTTGGGGAATGGGCCTAAGCTGGCAGGCAGACATCCCCTGAGGGGTCCCAGACTGCAAGAGGGTGCAGGCCAGGCTGAGGGACCCCCACAGTGCACGAATTTCATGCACCAGGCCTCTAGTACATTCATAGTTCTGAGTGATGTATTCAAAACAGTTTTCACTCTGTTTTTATTTTTCCCCTCTTCCTTGTTTCCTGAAGTGGCTTGATTTCATCTAATTTTTTGTAGTAGAGGACATGAAATACATGAAATCTGTGAAGCACACGGTGAAAATTCCTTCCCCTGAATTTCTAGGGAATGCCTTCTGTAAGGAAGCTTCTTCTTCTTATTTATTATCAATAATTACAATACATGCACTACCAGAATAAGGGTGGAAGACTGGACATTGTCTCTGACGAAAGAGCATAAATCGTCTAGAAGAATCATCTTTGGTGGTTCTTTTAAATTCACAGAAGATGAAAATAAAGCCACTTACTGTGATGCCTACAGAAAGTTTAGATACTCCAGTTGGACACCATACAACAGGTATTTAAAAATTAGTAAAGGCCTGGCCACTGTGGCTCAGCTCAGTTGGTTGAGCATCGTCCCATGCACTGAGAGGTCTCTGGTTCAATTCCCTGTCAGGGCACATGCCCGGGCTCAATCCCCAGTAAGGGGTATGTAGGAGGTCGGCCATTGAGGTTTCTCTCTCTCATCAGTGTTTCTCTCTCTCTCCCTCTCCCTTCCTCTCTCTCTCAAGTCAGTACAAACATATGAAAAATTAGTAAAGATATATAATCAATATTGGACACTGTAAGCATTTTGATCCCAAAGTTGATTCCTGGAGTGAAGGAAGCCATGAGCTCACAGTTCTCCAAGTCTGCTGTGCGGGGTGAAGCCCACTAACAGGGGATCTTGGACTTTTTGTGGAACAAGCCATGGCTGGTTGCTCCCTCTCCTGGACAGGGACATGCGG
Organism: Cnephaeus nilssonii; assembly: GCF_951640355.1. NCBI lineage: Eukaryota > Metazoa > Chordata > Mammalia > Chiroptera > Vespertilionidae > Cnephaeus > Cnephaeus nilssonii. Next base: position 113,126,804 of record NC_137073.1, on the reverse strand, counting down.
CAGCTGAGAGGAGAGCCAGAGATTGCGAGATGAAAGCCACCTCACCTTGGGTGCCAGGTGCCAAGAAGGCGAAGCCACGGGTGAGCAGGCCATGGCAATGGAAGCATGGTGGAGCAAGGTGTGGAATTCAGAACTACGGCCCTAAATACCAGGCTCTGACTGGGGTTTTGTTTCAGGTGGCCAGATGGGCCTCACAGGAATAAGAGGCGAGTTTTATGGACCTACCATGGAGTTCTGGCTAAATTTATCCCAGCTATGAAAAGTAATAGGACAAGGAATTATAATATCAAGTGTATTAGTAAGGCTAATAAAATGGAAATATTAAACAACCATGTTTACACCACAGGGAAGAATTTCACAGCCACAAAAGCAAGGAGTATGAGAAAGGAGGCTATTTTTCTGAGAACATGTTTCTCTCTCAAGCCCCTGGTTTACTGTGCTGAGAGTTAACTTAGTGTTCCCCATTCCCTTTCCTTTTTCTGAGCTTGACTTTATTTTTATTCCCCCCTCACCCCCTAACTTAAGTCCTGCTGAGAAGAAAAAGGAAAATGGAATACAATATGACCAAGAGAATGAGTTTTCCTTTTCAAAGAGCTACAGAAAGTTGTTGGACTCCTTGGATGAAAAAGAATCATAAAAGTGATAAGAATGGAGAGACATTGGGGATCCTAAGCTTGGGTGGGTCCAGACCTAGAGAGACTGCGGGATGGAGGTGGAGAGCATCCAGACACCAGCACATACTGGCACCCACAGCTGGACCAGAGCCTGTTCAGTGCCTGCCTTCATTCACAGGTCCACCAGATGCTTTGCGTAAGCAGAGTGTATCACCGTGATAGGACGCAGTGACATAAAGTCCCCCATCAGCGTGGCCAGCTGCTGCGCTGTCCTGGGTATGGCCTGAGTCACTCCACCCATGAAGACAACATAACTGTCAAGAATCTAGGCACTTATAGCACCCTAAGGTGGGCTCTGTGTGCCTGGAGGAGAGGTGGTCATGTCGGAAGAAAACAGCCTTCCATCCATCACACCTGGCCTTCTGGGGGGCTGACTGGAACGAGATTAAATTTTTGTTTGAGTTGGGACATAAAAAATGCATCCCTTATCTACACTAATAAAAGAGAAATATGCAAATTGCTGTACCTCCGTGACACCCACCAGCCAATCAAGAGTGAATATGCAAATTAACCCAACAAAAATGGCAGGTTAATTTGCATATGCAGGTGCTGAGCAGCTGGGGGTCAGGTGGCCGCTTGCATGCACGCTGGCACCAAGTGGCCTGCGTTCTGGGGACAGGCGTCCTCGGGACCCAGGCTGCTCTGAGCCTGTAGGCCTGCACATAGGCCCGGAGCGGCCGGGGTCCCAGAATGTCCCCCAGCCACTCTGGGCCTATGCACACAGGTGCAGAGCAGCCGCGGGCAGGGTGGGAACATCCGCCGCATTGGAGCTGAGGGACCCCACCTGCCAGAGGGACCCCGCTCACTCCACAGATGCCCTTTAAGCCCCGGCGCCACCCCAGGTGTGGCTGGTCCAGGAGGGACCTTGGGAGGTTGGCTCCAGGGCATGTCCGGCCTGTCTTGCCCAGTCCCACCCCACCGGCCACCTTCTAATTAATTTCCTTTCAATGTGCACGAATCCGTGCACCAGGCCTCTAGTACATTTATAAAAACTAAATTATATTAAGTTAGTCTAGGAATCATTATCAGTGCTTAGCAAAATGAGACATTAAAGTGCTTGGAAGGTGATGAAGGGATTAAGCAAAGAAGAACGTCTCGGTGATTGCCAGAGGGAAGGGGTGCGTGTGGAGGAGGTAAGAGGGTAAAGGGAACACGTGGTGATGGAAGGAGACTTGACTTGTGGTGGTGAACACACAATATGATATACAGATGACGTAGTATAGACTGTACACCTGGAACCCATGTAATTTTATTAACCGATGTGTCACTCTAAGAAACAGGCCTGGGAAGTTACAAACTATATGTGTCTGTCACCTGACTATATCATAACTGGATATTTATGATACTGTCTTATAAAATCTTATACCTCACTTTTATAATGACCATCCTGCCAAAACACACAAAATACAAGTAGAATATACATCTTTTGACATACATTCCCTCTAGCTAGAGTAAAAATATTTAGATTTTTCTTATTATCTCCACAATACTTAGTGTTGAGATTGTTGCATATTTTATATTTCTAAGAGTTAGGGGAAATGAATTAGAATTTTCTCCTTTGTGGTGATCAAAGTTAACTCTTCTGAGTAAATGTGGCATTTTTATTTTATGAAATGTGTTAGTGAAAGACTCATTTTGGCCCTAGCGGGTTTGGCTCAGTGGAGCGTCAGCCTGGACCAAAGGGTCCCGGGTTCGATTCCAGTCAAGGGCATGTACCTTGGTTGCAGGTTCCTCTCTGGCCCGGGCCCTGGTCAGGGCTTGTGCAGGAGGCAACCAATCGATGTGTTTCGCTCACATCGATATTTCTCTCTGTCTTTCCCTCTCTCTTCCAGTCTCCCTAAAAATCAATGGAAAAACATCCTCGGGTGAGGACTAACAAAAGAAAAAAAAAAAGAAAGAAAGACTCGTTTTGTGTGGATGACAGTAATAGGCATGTTTGTGCGTTATTAAAATAAACGAGAGGGGCGAAGTATTCCTGGAATTACGAAGGAAGTACCTGAAAACTCGGGTCCTCCAAAAAAGCCACGAGAACATTGGCAAATGTTTGCCAAAATCAACCCTTCCACAACGCTGCGATTAAACAGGGAGTTGTAAACATTTTTTTTAAGTTAAGAAAACAAAACAACATAAAACCACAGCTGAATCTCAACAAACTGCCCTTTTAATTTGCTCTATTTCCACCCCTTCCTCTTAACTCTGTGCTACCTGGAAAACAAAGCACCTCACACAGCGGGCCGTGACCACTGCAGACGGCACAGGTCCTCAGAGCCTCAGACCTCCTGGGTCCTCGGCCCTGGGACTCCTCGCTACCTGTCCTGATTGGCAGCTCCCTAAAACACTCCCTTCTCAAGGTTTTTCTTTATTTGGGCTGAGTCGCAGCTAGTAGCCCTGGGCAAGTAGCCCTATTTCCAGAACATTTGTAAAGAAACTAAAAATCACTGGCCACTGTTCAGCAGCACAACAGCCTGAGGTGAAGGGAACCAAAACAACGCCACAGGAACACACTGGACAATCAGATGTTGTAGGATACTTGGAAAGGTTCCACACATTCAAGAGAATCCAGCAGGATGTGTGCATGTGCAGGGCTGTGTGCATTCTCTGAAAAGCCCTGAGAAGACCCCTATCTCTCACCTCTGGCCGACCTTGAAGCAGTCAGGAAGTCAAGGCGAAGGCAGAGTTTAAGCTGCCTGCCGGCCTGAAGAGGTGCCCTCCCAGGCAGAGAGAGCCCATAGCAAAGGCTGGGAGGCTCGATGTTTCAAGGCACTAAAAAAAAAATCTCTGTTTAATCATTAAGTGACCATTAAGCTAATCATTCAGAGACTGCAGCAGCCATAACGAGCAAAGCATAAAGACTTTACAGCATTAGGCCAGGAAGTCACTTACTAAGCCTGCAGCAGCAGAGGCAGCAGCAAAACAGACAGCGGTGCCTGCAAACCCCTGGGAGTGTGGAATCTGACCTGCAGAATTGTCATCTTGTATTTCAAATGCCCAGTTTCAACACGAAAAAGACACATAGAGAAATAGGAAAGTATAGCCTAACTACAAGAAAACAGCAGCAAGGAAAACTGTCCCTCAGGAATCCAAAATGGTGGGCTTATTAGAGAAAACTTTAAATCAATAATAAATATACTCAAAGAACTAAAATTATGTCCAAAGAACTAAAAAAAATAAAAGTATGACGATGGTGCCCAACTAAGTACAGAATGTCAATAAAGGATATATGTCAGTAAAAATAGGAAATATAATGCTGGGAAATACGACAGCTGAAATAAAAATTCACCAGAAGGGGCTCAACAGCAGATCTGAACTGGCAGAAGAGAGAGTCGGTGAACTTGAAGAGGTTGCTCCATCTGAGGAACAGAACAGTAGCAAACGACAAAAACACACAGAGCCTCGGAGACCTGGGGATACCACCGCATGCACCACCGTGTGCACGACGGAAGTCCCAGAAAGCACATTTGAAGAAATAATGTCTGAACAGCCCCAGGGTTGGTGAATGACATTAATATTCATACCCAAGAAGCTTAATGACTAACGGGGAAAAAGTATCTGAAGAAAGCCACGCCTGGACTCATCATAGTCAATCTGTTGAATGAATAATGAAAGCCCTCACCATGTACAAGGGATTCCTCCTATGATGGACTGTTGGCTCCTCAGCAGAAATCAAAAACACCAGAATGGAGTAGGATGACATTAAAATTTTTTAAAGTATTTTTAAACTGATTTCAGAGAGGAAGGGAGAGAGAGAGAGAGAGAGAGAGAGAGAGAGAGAGAGAGAGAGAGATACATCCATGATGGGAGAGAATCATTGATTGGCTGCCTCTTGCATGCCCCACCCTGGGGATCAAGCCTGAAACCCGGGCATGTGCCCTGACTGGGAATGGAATCCTGACCTCCTGGTTTATAGGTTGACACTCAACTACTGAGCCACACCAGCAGGGCAGATTTTTGAAAGAAATTGGCTATTAATTATATCCAGCAAAGCTCTTCTTGAAAAGAGAGAGATGTACACATTCCCACATACAGAAATACGGAGTTAAGTCATTGCTAGCAGACTAGCCCTACAAATAATAAATACCAAAGCAGTCCTTGATTCTGAAATGAAGACACTAGACAGTAACTCAAATTCACATGAAGAAATAAAGAACAGCCCTGGCTGGGTGGCTCAGTTGGTTGGAGCGTTGTCCTGTACACCAGAAGGTTGCAGGTTTGATTCCTTGTCAGGGCACATACCTAGGTTGTGGGTTTGATCCCTAGTTGTGATGAGTATGCAAGGCAACCAATTAACGTTCTCTCTCTCTCTCTCTCTCTCTCTCTCTCTCTCTCTCTCTCTCAAAACCAATGAAGAACATTCTCAGGTGAAGATTTAAAAAAAGAAAAGAATTAAAGAACACCAATGAAGGTAACTATGTATGTAACTGGGGAAAAGAATTCATGTGGATTTTGTTTCTTTTCTTTGATCATATTTAAAAGTAACTGCATAGAACAATAGTTAAAAACTATGTTGGTGAGCTTATAATTATTAAGGTGTCATTTGCATAACAATAATAGTACAAAAAAGGGGGCTGGAATTGGGCAATATTGGAGCAAATTTTTTATATACGATAAAAATTAATTCCAACCAGATTGTTTTAAGTTAACTATAACCCCCAGGGTAACTATAAAGAAAATAACTAAAAAAATTTTATGTAAAAGAAATAACAAGGGAACAAGTGAAAAATAATACGTCCTGTATGAGTTCACAAGTTGATGCGAGTGAAAATTCTGGAGAATAACATACAGTACTATCCTGACAGTAATTACAAAACACACACAAACCACCAGATTTCTTTGAGATGAATATGGTTCATTTAAATGGTCCTCGCTGGTTGAGGCACTGATTCAATAGTAGCTACTAAATAGGAGAAAGTGTGAGACAGTAAAATTCACCCAGAATATCTCTGCTCATCACCAAACTGTAAGGCACCTGCATGAAATAGATGAGAAGAAAGACCTAGAAGTCCATTCAGGGGGAAAGGCTGGAGAGCAACTCAGACCCAGGGCCATGAGGCGCAGGAGAGCTCCCAGGGCTTCCAGCCTGCAGCCCAATCGCGATGACAACGCTCCCAATAAGTCAGATGTCCCGACAGTGAGAACAGGAAGACACACTGAAAATAAAACCCCAGCAGGTAAGCAGCTGCCAGGGGTCTGCACCTGACTCCAGTGGCTGATTTTAAGAATTAGCCTAACCCTTCTTTATAAACCACCTAGAGGCCCGGTGCATGAAATTCATGCGGGGGGGGGGGGCTTTCCCTCAGCCCAGCCAGCACCCTCTCTAATCTGGGACCCCTAGGGGGACATCCCTCTCACAATCCGGTACTGCTGGCTCCCAACTGCTCGCCTGCCTGCCTGCCTGATTGCCCCTAACCGCTTCTGCCTGCCAGCCTGATTGTCCCAAACCACTCCCCTGCCAGCCTGATCGATGCCTAACTGCTCCCCTGCTGTCCCAGTCGCCCCCAACTGCCCTCCCCTGCAGGCCTGGTCCCCCCCCACAACTGCCCTCCCCTGCAGGTCTGATTGCCCCCAACTGCCCTCCCCTGTTGGCTTTGTCCCCCCCCAACTGCCCTCGCCTGCCAGCCTGATCACCCACAACTACCCTCCCCTGCCAGCCATCTTGTGGTGGCCATCTTTTACCACGTGGGGGTGGCCATCTTGTGCGAGGGTGTGAGGGTCAATTTACATATTACCTCTTTATTACATAGGATGAAATGGAATTAAAAGCTGACAAAACAGAGACTTGAAATGACTGTATTCCAGGGCAATCTTACGACTTTATTGCAATAGCTTAAAAAAATAGAAGGCTTGACTCTTCTTCAGTCAAAAACTAATAAAGTCAGAAAATTGAGTCTGGTTGGGTCTTAACAGTGAAAACACACGTAGGATCTGTGAGTCTGCTTGCAAGCTCTTACACATACACACACACACACACACACACACACATGCATGCACGCACACACGCACGCACACATACATACAGATCCCAGAACATCATTCACACTATGACACTGGTCTACAAAGAGACCCAGGCCAGGGCGAGGGCTGCTCACCCACGTAGGTGTGTGGGTGGCTCTTTGCGGTATTCCACCCTTTCACTTCCTCTATCGCCCTTACATTAGAGCTTCACCATGACCTTGTCTTTCACCGTTGTTTGCAAAGAGTTAGTGTTTTTCCAAATTTAAGAGGAGTTAAACATTCCTTTCACTTTGTAACTATTCGCAGAAAAACACTGTAGTAAGTATTATTTGTGTGACCTTTTATAATCATTGAGGATTGTTTCATTATCATTATATTCGATTTCACATCCTCCCCATCAGGGAGGCTGGGCAGGTATCTCCAATTTCCTTCGTTTGCGGGAATTCAGAGCCACCACTAAACGGCTGCAAGGACTGGAACCGAAACCGAACTCTGGAGGGTGTGGCTTTGTTTTAAAGTTCTGTGCACCCACAATCTGGGAACATTTTCAGGAGAATTTATTTTATGTTAGGCTTGTATTTTAATTTTTGTCTGTAAATATACACAAAATATTAGAAAAAAAATCTCTAGGACACATCTGTTTCCTGCTCATTGTGCACATCAGGTTAGCAGCTTGGAAATGAAATTGGCATTTGAAAACCTCAAGAAATGACAATAGCAGCAGCGAGGATGTTTGTCTGCGTCGCTGGTACTGTGGGGACTGATTATCAATCTCAAAAGCTCTCACAAAATAAAGCAAACCTTGGAATATCATCAGGGAGGAAGTCAACCTGGAAATGATACGATTTCCAATGGAAATAAATAAGAGTTTCAACAAAGAACACAGTGACTTTTAAATACTAACAGTTCTCAGGGCCTCACCCAGCAGTGCTGGCTCACGCATGACGCTCTCATGGCTGATGCTGACGTGTGTGCAGGGCACAGGGCTCTGCATTCCGGGCGACACCTGCTCTTGAAGGCCACAGCGCACTCGCTACCTGTCTAGGCGCAGAGGTTTCCGTGACGGTATGTTTTGGTCAGGTTACTCACTTTCGGCGGGAAAAATTTACTGACGTTTGCCCTTTGTTCTTAATTTGCTAGATTAAGAAATCTCCGTTTAAATCTTAAAAAATCGAAAAGGAGGGTTTGAGAGTCAGAATTCCTTTGGTGAAAGAAGCATGCAACCTTTGTTTTCTCTGATCTGGAATCTATTGGGTGACCTCAGGCAGGAGAAAACAATTGTTTTCAGGCAAAGAACACGCGGCCTATCCCGTTTCCTCCCCTCCCTTCTCTCCTCACGTCCTTGAAGGGAAAGTGTCTGCAGCTTTTAGTTCATTATTTTTGTAGAAGTCCAAGTCCCCTCACTAGGAATGAGACCTCTCGAGTCACACGCATAAACATATGTGTGCATGTATGTTTGCAAGTATGCATGCATTTGCCTCCTGATTTGTCAGCCATGACCCAGAATATAATAGACGTTACCAGCAGCCTGGGGTTTGACTAGAATCCAGGAGAGGGGCTGATGCGGGAGCCTGTGTGTGTGTTTTAGGCATTTTGTCACAGAAAGAGGAAAGCGTGATCCATGTGCTGCGTGAAGATAACGCCCGCAGAAAGAAGCCGTGACCTGGCGAGCGGAGCGCGGGGCCGCCGCCCAACAAGGCAGGAGCTGCCGTAAACAAGGGTCTGGAAGTCCGCTCTCCAAGGCCCTCCACCCACCTTCCTGTCACACAGGATGCCGTGGCTTTGGTCGGAATGCAGAGTGACAATGAGGACTGGCAGTCGCTGAATGTGCCGTGGGCTCCGTTAACAGGAAATCCAATGACCGGTTGTAGGTAGGACGTGTTGATGTCAAAGGAGAACATTTTCGGTTTCGTTAGGAACACATCCAGGCACAGAGATGAATAGCTCACACGCGCCAGGAACAGCGTTATTGAAAAAATATCGTATTCATCGGGTGGGTGCGCAGTCGACCGCTTTCTCTGACCCCGAGTCCAGGCTGTGGGCCACCGCCTCACTCATGGCCTCCCAATGTCGTTCCTGGGAGAAGGAGCCACCTCGCACCAGAGGAGCCGCTCTGGGCTGCTGGTCACCTAGTGGGGTGCAGTGCTACATTTTAACCGGGTACCCCCGCCCCCCGCATGTTTCCCCCGCCCCTGCACGCCCCCCCCCCTGCCCCCGAGTCACATGCAGTGTTATTTTATTGAACACTTCTCTGGAACTAAAATGCAACATGCTGTCCATGAATATATCTGCCTTTGTCTGTGTTACAATAGGGTTTGTTTTTTTGAGCCATCCTCTATAATAAAAGCCTGATATGCAAATTGTCCCCTAACTCGGGAGTTTGACTGGGAGTGCAACTGCTTGCTATGATGTGTGCTGACCACCAGGGGCATCGGCGATGCGGTGTGGCAGCGGGTGGCAGTGGAGGCGCTGCCGGCCCCGATGGGCCCCGACGAGAGCAGGACCGTGGTGGGATGGTGGAGCAGGTGAGCAGGTAGCACCAGGCCAAGGCGGGTGAGAGTGGGGCCTGATCACCCCGTAGACAGTGACCAGTGGCGGCGGCAGTGGGGGGCAGGGCTGCCGCCCGGCTCCCAGGCACTGAGGGAGCTGGGCACGGGCCCAATGACTCAGGCAGAGGGGGGTGCGCGGGGGTCAGAGGGCCCAGGTGCTGCCCAGGGCCCAGAGGTCAGCTGGGACCTGCCCTTCCATGCCAGACGCTCACACTTGGATCGCCGGCCAGGCCTCGGGACCACACCCGTGCACGAATTTCATGCACCGGGCCTCTAGTAAGTTAATAAAAGTGATTACTTCTTCCTATTGTGCGGGCCTTGCCTGAGTGCCCAATTGTAAGGCAGGAGTAGGTACAGACTCCAGATGATTTAGCTTTATTGTCCCCAGCCACACTCAGGTGGCAAATAAGGCAGACACAGTCCCTGCCCTCGCGTAGCTGATTATTTGCTGGAGAGAGATTAAATAATAAACAGTGAACAAATAAACGAGCAACCACGTCACATGGGAATAAATATGACACGGATCATTATAATAGAGTGGCTGGTGGCTGGTGGCTGCTTTCATGTGGAGCCAGAAAAGACCTCTCTGAGGAAATGACATTTCGTGCATTTTTTGAGTGGTCAGAGCCAGCCTGTGAAGGTCACACAGGAGACCCGCGTTTGTATGAAAAGGCCTAGTCAACTTCACCAGAGTGTGGACGCCGTTCGCCAAGAGGACTGGTGATGCGTGGGGCCGAAGGGAGACTGGGAGAGTAAACCCAGGAGCCAGCTGTACTGAAGGCGAGCTATTTGCCCCGGTGACTATCAGCCAGAAACGAGCCACGGGGCGGACGCCCGGACGCTGCAGGAAGAAGGAGAACCGGGGAACGAGATGAAAAGCAACCCCCCGCTACTTCTCACCTGTCCACCCCGCGGGCCTAGAGACACAGACGGCGATCCGAAGGCTGACCGTGCAGGGGTGGGAGGAGCTGAGAGACGCAGGGCGCTTTCATTCACTGGTAGAAGCATCATTTTGTCCCAAACCTCGCACTCTATCCTGCATTACAAAAAGCAACTTTAAAATACCCAGTTAGGTAAGTGGACCCGAGAGGTAAGCATTCTTTAAGCCACAAGAATCGACAACAGTTTAGCCACAAACCTTCCGAATGCCCCTGCCCAGCGGACTTTGGAAGGGATGGTGACCTGGCCTGAAAACACCAGCTTTTCCCTCCAAGCGGGGCCTCTCCGTCTCTGCGTGAGTCTCTCTGCAGAGCCCCCGGGCCCGTGAGCACGCCTTTGCTCCGCAGCGGGTGTCTGAGTGGCTCGTGATGACCGGAGAAAACAGGATCACAGGGACGGAGGTGGTGATGAGACGGAACGCCCAGGATCAGTGAGGAGCTGCGAGCGGCTGGTTCAGCGTTTCCTTCGGGCTCCGTAGCCGGAGTGGCAGGACGGCCGGGCGGCGCTGGCTGTGCTGAGTTCAGCCTGCCGGGCGGGCCTAGAGCTCTGGGGAAGCCGCCAGGAAACACAGGCCTGGCCGTCGGGCACCGAGTGTCGAACTCATTCAGCTTTCGAGGCCCCGGGGGCGCAGTGTTCGTGTCTGTTCCTGGGTCACCTCTGGTCTAGCCTTCCCCAGAGAAGAGGGGGAAGGGAGAGACATTTTGTCGCCTTGAACAGGAAGGAAGCAGGACTTGTACTTGATGGAAACGGCGCTCCACCTGGCGCGGGGAGCGTAAAGGACCTTCGTGTGCTTTGACGGAATGAATCACGTTTTTTTGTTTAAATTACCAACTCTTGGCTCAGGAAATGTTCATTTCCATAACCCCTCTTGTTCCCCTCGTGACAAAAGAAATCTATAAAATACAAACCAGACAATTTATTTAATAGTATTCAAATTATATAATAAGTAAACAAAGTATACAAATTAGACGTTAAATAAAAATAAATACTACATAGTCTTGCCACCCAGGGATAACCTGTTCCTAGCATTCACAGCCTTTAAAACGTATGATGTACATATGTCCACATGGATATTGACCACATTGTGATCATGCTATGCATACTATGTTCTCGTAATCTATTTTTTTCATCCTGTAATTTCACTATGAAATCTGTGTTTTATTGTGAACATACTCTTATGCGATTGAAAACGGCATATCCATGACTTTTAATGACTATATTTCATTGCTCAGACTTGCCCTACCCTCTTGCATTGGCCACTGAAGTCACTTCCAATCTTGGTTATTATACACAACATCTTTACAGGCCTAGTGGAGGGCAAGCCGGGCAATAGAAGCACACGTGACGCACACATGATGGAGGCAGGAGGTCAGGGAAGGCTTGTCAGCAGCGGAAACCTCTAAGCTGACACCTGCCAGCTGAGACCCGAGAAGCCCAGCTGTAGATGATGGAGAGAGATAAGACCTACGGCTAACACCCTGGTCTTCTTCTTAATCTTTCTTTAATCAGTAACTTGGCAGAACATTCTTGAAATGCTTTCTTCTTCTCACTGATCCTCAGGATGCAGATACAATGGCTCTCCTCTTGTCTTTCTTTTCTCCAGTCTCTGCCAGATGAATAACCATGTAGTTATTTGTAGGTACAACCAGCATTGTCCTCCTTTTTTCAGGACATCACTGAGCAACCTAATTATACAGCCACGTTGCTGGCGTTTTCTGGGGTGCCGCCTATGACAATAGTTCCTCTTGGTCAGGCACGACCAGTTCCTCCTTCATGGGTGAGGGCTGCTCCTCAGATGTGCAATCGATGCCCACAAAGTCCTTTCAGGAACGTGGGCAGCTCTCAGTTCCCTGGCGCAGAGGCGGGCGTGACCAGTGAGAGAGGAAGCCAGTTCCTGCCGGCCCGGGGGCCTGCGTATTCGGGTGAATCTTGAAAACAGAAAAGTCAACGCCCATTTGCCCCCCGCTTCGCTCATCTGAATCTTAACCGTCCTCCCAGTCCACTTCCAGGGTCACCTTCTCCGCAGGTTCTCAAGCAGTGCTCGTGGGTGATGGGACTTTAACCCGGGCCCCTCGAGCTGGGCCGAGGAGTTAGGGGAACCGTGGAATAGTAAACACCACGAGATAAAAGAGTCAAGAAGTTCACGAGGTGAGAATGAAACATTATGTTTCAGCTCGTGCCAGGAAGAAACGTGAAGCACGAGACAGAATCCAGTTTGGAAGGTAAAGGTCTCCATTGAGACATGGCTGTGGATAGGGCCCACGCCACGAGCCAGAGAAAACACAAAAAGAGAGGATTCCTAGATCACACAGCAACATGCCAGCTGAGCTGGTTTAAAAACGGTGGTTCTGCCTGGTGTCACTTCAGTCATGAAACAAATAGGATTGTGGGCAGCGCCGCGTTAACATCGGTTGCTGGAGGGTCCCTCGGATGCACGGGCTCGGAGTAGGTACTAGGAAGCGCTCGGCGTCTGAGACAGCACTTCTGTCTGTTGCTTCCATTTCGGGTGAACAAGGACACAGCCTGCAAGAAACTGGTCCACACGCTTGGGGGAAACAATGGGAGTAGAGGCTGTAAAGAAATATTCTTAAAAATTTTCATTTATTTTTATTGATTTCAGAGAGGAAGGGAGAGGGAGAGAGAGATGGAAACATCAACGATGAGAGAGGATCATTGATCAGCTGCCCCCTGCACAGCCCCTACTGGGGATAGAGCACACAACTCAGGCATGTGTCCTGACTGGGAATCCGAACGTTGACCTCCTGGTTCATATGTGGATGCTCAACCACTGAGCCACCCTGGCCAGGCTGTAAAGAAATATTCTCAGTTAGATCAGCTGTGGCCACCTGCCTCCCAGTGCAGACGGTCTGAAAGTTTTAGCAATGTTTTAAGAATAGGATCATGAAGTAAGTATTTGCCAGCAAACTTTGGAACATTGATCTTACTTCCTTGAGATGGAGCATGAAAATGAGACCAAATAAGATTTCAACGGTGTATTCACATGTTCCCCAAAAATGTGAGTGCCTCGTGTCCAAATTACCAGGCGAGGCTTGCTAGGAGCTTGCCCAGGTGGGTTCAGTCCATGAGAGGACGAAGGGAGTGACCGACAGCAGAAACGGTGGTACACGCATGGCCACACCTGGCAGGGTAGGTAGGAATTCCAAGCAGGACACGAGCAATCTGCTTATTTCTCCACTGTCAGCTAGAGAAGAGGTGAATGCATGTTGAAGGGATTAAACTACGTGTTGATATAACAATGTTGAGTTAGAGAGCTGTGGAACCGATTTGTCAGACCCCTTGGATCATGGCTCAGGGGCTCCTGGCTGATATTAGAAAGTGACACCACAAATTAACCAGTCGTGAGGAAAAACCAAACTAGACAAGGAGAGCCCCTCTGTCTTGGAGGAAGTGAGATATTCTGACTCGGACCGAGCTCGGGAGCTGAGTGAATGGAGACTCGGTTCCTGTTTCCCACCTGCTCCGAGGTCGTTGACGCCATGGATCATCCATACTCTTCGGTCTGTTGGTATAAATGCGGGTCCAGGTTTACAGGAAGTGCTCAAGTTCCCGAAAACACGGAGCCCCCGTGAAGTCCTGGCAGCAACCCTTGGGAGATCAGCCCACGATCTTCCTGGGTCATCTCAGGTCTGGCCGCCTGCGTGCCTCAGTCTCCCAGGAATGGGCGAGGCTGGGAGGGAGCTTCTCTCCACAGGCTGCCCCCCTGCTCTCGCCCCCTGGAATTCTGGACTTGCCTATATGTCTTAAAATCAATGAAATAGGAGGCTGTGACAAAACTGGGCAAAACCCAGCAGAAACTATCAAATACACCTGAAGTCACTGTTGATGGTGGTTACCTGGATTCTGAATTGGGATGAACCCTAAAAAAAGTTCTATGACTTTTTTTTAAATGCTAGCACTGCATTCTCATTATTTGTTCACGACTGATCAATCCTATATAATAAAAGCCTAATATGCTAAGTGTCCGGTCGTCCATTCAACCAATCAAAGGGTAATATGCTAATGATATGCTAAAGCCGCTCAACCACTCACTATGATGTGCACTGACCACCAGGGGCAGACGCTCCAACTGGTAGGTTAGCTTGCTGCTGGGGTCCGGCCGATTGAGACTGAGCGAGATGAGCCAGACACACCCTGGAGCCCTCCGTAGTCCCTCCCCGGCCCTGATTGTGCACTGGTGGGGTCCCTCGGCCTGGCATGTGCCCTCTTGCAATCTGGTGCTGCTCGAGGGATGTCAGAGAGTCAGTTTCGGCCAGATCCTGCATGCCAGGCCGAGGGACCCCACTGGTGCACGAATTCATGCACCGGGCCTCTAATATCTTATATTTAAAAAAAAATTGATTAAACCGTGTTTGGGTTACTTTGGCATTTTTTCCCTCATTTATTGTCTTATCCTTTACCAATGTTATCAATTAGAGACTCATGCAGCCACCCATGGGGACTTCTGGTTTCATGAACAATCATGGGAGGACACGTGGGACAAGGGAGCTGCTGAGCAGAAGGCAGTTCCCTGAAACGTAAAAAACGTAAATAAATCTCTTTTGATTATAACGTAATTGAATTTAGGCTGATGCATATATTTTGAAAGGGAACAACCCCTCTTCTCATGGCCCACACATTCTCATTTTTCTTCTCTGCTCCTCTCTGGCTGACTTCTATTCTTGTTATTACCTGGCCAATCTCATAAAATAAAAAAAATTTGAAATGTGACAAATATAAAAATGAACATCTTATACAACCCCAATCCGAAGTCTGGTTGTCTTAGCGAGAAGCCAGGCCACCTCAGGGCCTGGAGGGTCCCCAGGCCGCAGGGCCCGTGGGCAAGGGCCCAGGAAAGTCGCAAAGGCCGACTCCTCCGCAAAGAAGGGTTTGGAGCTATTTCCGTGAACATGAAGTTTACACGTACTTGAGTGTGTCTGCGAGGTGGGTAGGTGGTGAGCAAGGGAGTTTCCGAGACATGAGGCATGACACATAGGACCCACTGTTGGTGCGCAGCCTGAGCACTAAATATTCTTCAGGAGCAACGCAAACAGGAAGCCGGTGGCTTTCAGTTACTGTCGCTGCAGTGAGCTAGTAACCATGACTATAAGACAGACAACACAAACTCAAATACAGCCATGGGCTGCAGTCTGAAAGAAAGCCATCTCAAGTTGTTTGCACACACATCATGTGCACGTTAACACACATACGGAGCATGCTTCATTTCCGCAAAATGAATGTGATTCTTCTCACTGAAAACCATTCCTTACCATCTCAGTTTATTTATTTTTTCTCAGTTTGATGGTGGCATGGGGACAGAGAAAGATTTTACTACAATAAAATAAAAACACACGTAAAACCAGACGGCAGATGGACACGGCCATTGCTGGGGAACAGGGTGGAGAGAATGGGGTGAACAGGAGACTCTAGGTCCTGTCCAAAGGGAACGGTCGCTACCCGATCCTGATGGTGGCTGTCATTCAAGGTGTGGGCCTCGTGTAGCAATACCTTCCCGTGTTTTAAAGGAAGCCAGAAATCTGCAATATTGTCAATCTGGAAATCATCTAATTTTTCTGTGTTGGCCCTCCCCTCCCCCTCCCAAATTCCTCAAGGAAACCCTGTGTGGAGGTTGGGAAGAGTTCACGGGCCTCTGACCTGTGACCACGTCTGAAAGAAAATGAGGTAAACATTTCCCCTTCTCTGTATATTTCTGAGTAGTTTTGTAACTTTATTTTTAAGACTTTGGGCCTTACACAGTGATTAGAAAAATGAGCTTGTGTGGGGGATAGAGAGGGAGGTGGATGCCAGGGAACTTCCACCCTACTCAGCCGACAGATGCTTGAGTAGCTCATTCCCACACCACAAAATAAACACTGGGAACTTTAACAAGGTGGATTGAATCCTTGAGACATGAACTAAGGAAGAAAGAGGTAAGAAGAAAATATTTATCAAGTTAGCTAGCTTTGTCACTATGTGAGCCTGGGACAGTCTTTTGGGTGTAAATTGCCAAATCTGTGGAATTAAGGGACTAGACTAGAAGTTGTCAAACTTGTAGGACAGGGAGACCCTGTAGCTCAAATTCTGGTTTCCAGACTCCTCACGTTTCTAGAGGAACCATGGACACACAATCTTCAGATTAACTGACAGACAAGGGGAAATGGCACTCGTAGGAAATACGGTGACATAGCGGCACGAAGTAATCAGCACCATCTGTGTGCACCCATGACAAATCCAGCTGTTGCAGAAAACTTTTCTGGATTGTTCTACTTTGATCTGTTTGCTTCTGACTTACTGATTTTTGATGTCTGTTAGTACTTATTAGTTGACAAATGACCACAGTACCAATACCTTAAGAGAAATTTGTTAGAGAAAAAAAATTTGAGAAAATTTTTGTTATGAACTTTCTGTTTCTGCAAATTGGAAAAAAATATTGCATTTTCAATTTTATGGTGGGAAAACTTGGTCTCACTGTTGTGGGAACATAGTTTAGACCCCTGGCGTGGGTTCCCGCGGCCCCTTCCAGCTGTAACATTCCTTGCATCTACATTTTTCAAGTGTGGCCAAGCCAGATCCATGCCTCTTAGTGGAGAGAAATTCTCTTAAAAACAATACTTAGCTGTGGGCCAACTTAGGAATTAAAATTGGGAAATCACATTTGAAGACAAGTATATTAGCTTGAATGCCTGCAAACTCTGTCCCAACAATAAACCTCTAGAGGTTTATCAACTTCTCTTTAATCACATCTCCATCCCGAAAGTTTCAATAGTTCATTGTATTAATTTATTTCAGTGGCTACTGCCTGCTGGGAAATTCTCTATGTGTTGCAAATATAACAATGAACAAATCAGAAGAAGCATATTACTGAAGCTTATATTAATGAAGAGGTTTAGGAAATTAAAAAAGATATGTAAAATAATATTTTAGGTGATGTAAGTTTTATGGGAAAGATAAAGCTGAAGAGTTGGAAGAAGTGGGTGGCAGAAGTTTGGGTCGTGAATTTGAGGGAGGATAACCAGGAAAGGCTTCCCTGTGAGGCCCACTTGAGAGCGAAGCCGGGAGGCAGGTCTGTGCTGGAATGCAGGGTTAGAGCGTCAGCGTAGAAGGCTCGGAGGCAGGAGCATTCTGGGAGGTTCAGGGTGGAGTGACTGAGGCAGGAGTGGAGGAAGGCGAGGTCAGATTGTATGGGGACAGGTTGTATCGCCCAGTCAGAGGACTTGGCTTTTATCCAGAGATGGAAGCCAGTGAAGGGTTTTGAGCAGAGTGGTGTCATCTGACTTATCTCTTTAGAGAATCACTCTGTAGGCTCTTCTGAGATAAAATGGTAATGGGGACAAGAGTAAAGAGAGGACAATTGCAATAATCCAAGTGTGAGGAAATAGTGGCTCAGACCAAAGGAAGTGATGAGAGGTGGTGAGACTCTGGATGTATTTCATTTTACTTTACTTATTTTATTATTATTACTAGAAGCCTGATGCACGAAGATTTGTGCTAGAATGGGCTTTCCTTTCCCTGGCTCCCGGCACCGCCTTTCCACTCCGGCCCCGCCTCTTTCCGCTCTGGCCCCGCCTTCCCACGCTGCCCAGAGACCCTGAGGGACTGGGGGTGAGGCAGAACACCTGCGTTGTCACCATGGCAACGACACAAGCGTCCCGCCCCCTGTCACTTGGCGCCTGTATATGCAAATTAACCACCATCTTTGTTGTGTTAATTTGCATATCACTCCTGATTGGCTGGTGGCATAGCAGAGGTATGGTCAATGTACACGTTTGTCTATTATTAGGTAAGATTATTATTATTATTATTATTATTATTATTGTTAGTTAACCCTCACCTGAGGATATTTTTCCATTGATTTTTAGGGAGAGTGGAAGGGAGAGGGAAAGACAGAGAGAAACATCAACGTGAGAGATGGGCCCAGGCCGGGGAGGAGCCTGCAACCAAAGTACGTGCCCTTGACCGGAATCAAACCCAGGACCCTTCAGTCCGCAGGCTGATGCTCTATCCAGTGAGCCACACTGGCTAGGGCGACTCTGGATATTTTAAAGATAGAGCCAAGAGCATTTGCTGAAGAGGTCAGATGAGCAGTGTGAGAGAAAGAGAGGAGTGAAGTGTGAACACAAGGTCACCACAGGCAAGCTCTTCCTCACTTGCAAATACTCCCTATCCCAACCCCAACGGCTTGTTAAACCCCATGATTATAACACACTCCTTAGGGCTTATTGTCAATGGGGCATTTTCTTCCCTCCCTTTCAGAGGACTCCACCATCATTGGAGCTAGGCCTGGACCACATCAAGATCGCCCACAACCTGTTGTCTTGCAAGGCGGACCACTGACTCTTGGTCCGTGAAATTCTCTCTGCTTTGAGTTATTCTTCATGGGAATTCCCATCTGGTCCCCTGAGCTCATCCACAGTCCTACCAACTCCTGCGCTCTGTTCTCCTGGGGCCAGGCTTGTCATTTTCCTTAGTCACGCCTCGTTGCATTAGGATAGGATCATATCAAGAGTAATTCTACCAGCACTCAGGGCATGGAGGATGTTGCAAATTGGCTCTTGAGAAATAAACAGGTAAAGCACTAGATGCTTAACTAATGGTAGGTATTTATTGTAATTACTAGAGGCCTGGTGCATGAAATTTGTGCACGGGAGGGGGTGGTCTCCTCAGCCCAGCCTGCACCCTCTCCAATCCGGGACCCCTCGGGGGATGTCTGACCTCGGGGATTGGGCCTAAACCGGCAATCGAACATCCCTCTCACAATCCTGGACAGCTGGCTCCTAATCACTCATCTGCCTGCCTGCTAGGTCGCCCCTAACTGCCCCCCGCCCCGCTGGTCTGATTGCCCGTAACTGCCCCCCCTGCCGGCCTGGTCACCCCTAAATGCACCCTGCTGCTGGCCAGGTTGACCCCAACAGCCCCCTCCCTGCCGGCCTGGTTGCTCCTAACTGCCCCCCCTGCTGGCCTGGTCACCCCTTACTGCCCCCCATGCTGGTCTGGTCACCCCTAACTTCCCCCCCGCCCCGCTGACCTGGTCGCCCCCAACTGCACCCCCTGCCAGCCTAGTCACCCCTCACTGCCCCCTCTGACAGCCTAATTGCCCCCAACTGCCCCCCCTGCCGGCCTGGTTGCCCCTCATGCCTCCCGCTGCCGGCCTGGTCGCCCCACGCAGCCTGCTTGTTCAGTCGTTTGGTCATCCCTCACTAACCCCCCTGCTGGCCTGGTCGCAGACAGCCATCTTGTGAGAGTGTGACAGTCAATTTGCATATTACCGCTTTATTATATAGGATTGCTAGTTACTATTATTATAAATATTTATTTAAAGAGAAGTCTATTCCTGCTCTGCAGAGCTTACTGTCCATTACAATAGCTACTGGCCACATGAAACTATCTAAATTGAAATGAAAGTAACTAAAATTAATTTAAATGGAAATTCAGTTCTTCAATGCTAGCTGCATGTGGCTAGTGGCTACTGTATTGGACACCAGAGAATGGGGGACATTTTACATTTTGCAGACCATTCCATTGCGGAGTACAGCTGTCGGAAATGCCTCTGTCTCACTCCTGGTTTCAGGAGAGAGGGAGTGAGAAGCACCAGGTCATAGCGCTGTCCAGCTGACCTCGGTTTTGCTGTAAGTGAGTTGTCTCTCCTAACGTACTTGGGAATATTTGGGATTCTTATGCTAATAACCAAGTCTAGGTGTTCCAGGGCTTCGTATTACCTTTGTTCCTTAATGCATCGGTCAAAGGCAATGAGCACAACTGTGATACTGGTGCACGTGTGCACACGGGGATCAAGAGCCCCTCGGCACAATCCCCTGGGATATACACTGAGTGTCCAGATTATTATGATCTCTGAACGTATAATAATCTGGCCAATCAGTGTATATATATATGTAACCCCCTGCTGGCCTGGTCGCCCCAATGCACCTGCTTGTTCAGTCGCTTGGTCGTCCCTCACTAAACTCCCTGCCAGCCTGGTCACCCCATGCAGCCTGGTGAGGACTGGTGCATGAATTTGCGCATGGGTGGGGTCTGGCCAGCCTGGCCAGGGGGAGGGGACATGGGCAGTTGGCTGGCCTGCCTGCTGGTCGAACTCCTGGTCGAGGGGACAATTTGCATATTAGCCTTTTATTATATAGGATATACACTGAGTGGCCAGGTTATTATGCGTTCAGAGATCATCATAATCTGGCCACTCAGTGTACATGTGTTTGGCTGGTACAACTCAGAATTTTTCAAATGACCTTTGCCTGAACTTAAAAAACAAATGCACATTTTAAAGGAAACACATATTTTGGTTTATTTTTGCTTGTTCCTCCTCCTCCTGGTTTGAAGAGGACTGTGGTATCTGAAAATTCTTTGGGGATTTTCAAATGAGGGTTAATATGAGTTTTCCTGTCCACCATAGGAAGTTAGGTTTAGGTCACAGGCAAATGATCACAAAATCCCCAATGTTTTAGGCTGCCTTCAAAGCTCAGATTCGCCAAGTTAGAGTGGGTGTCAGACTTGGCAAGGGATGTTTCATTCATGGACCTCGTCCATTAATGAGTTCTTTTCAAAGAGAAAGAAAAGTGTTGGGTGATTTACAGTAAAAGCATTTAACTGTGAGTTATTGTGCAGGCAGAGTGTCTGCCAGGGAATCACGGAAGCTGGGCAAGTGGGCCACCGGCTGTCCTTGGGAGGTGCTGCGGTGAGCTGGTGAGACTACCGGCTGATGCCAGCCCACTTCACGGCACAGTCTGAAACCTTCCAGAACTTTGTAGAACAGCACAACTACATAGTCACTGCTAGTGCATCGTTTCCCATGACCTTCGTACTCTGACCACCACGGAAGGCCTCCACTTGCTCAAAACTTGGCCAATAATCTGAGATATCCAGGTATGGAGCTCTCAAGCTTGTGCTAGATGATACTTGGCCAATACCTGATCCAAAAACTAGCAATAAAATATATATAATGAACAACATAAACTGATGAACTAAAATAGATCCAGAGACATAGAAGCATCGAACAGACCATCAACACCAGGGGAAGGGTGTGGGAGAGAGATCAACCAAAGGACTTCTATGCATGCATGTAAGCATAACCCATGGACACAGTCAGTAGCGGGGGTGAGGGCATGTGCGGAGCGGGGGGGGGGCGGTGAATGAGTGGGGAGAAGTCAATGGGAGAAAAAGGATTCATATGTAATACTTTAAACAATAAAGAATTTAAAAAAGGAAAAAAAAAGTGATCCTATATATTGCAATCTTGTCTGAGACCAGGTACTATTGTAAAAACGTTAACACAGTTATGCCTCAATTACACAACTTTTCATGACACATATAAATAGACCCATTTTTTAGGTGAGTAAACTGACGTTCAGTTTATCAGAAATAATACCTAGATGTAGGATCATGTGCAACTGACTCCTATATCAGATGTCTTTTTAATAGATTATGCTGTTGCCTACTTTACCCTTGAGTTTGCATTTAAAACTACAGTAAATGTTACTTGGATTATAGAAAATGAGACGCGGAACAGAGACAAGGTCTACCTGAGTCATCACCCTGGGAAAACCCAGAGGACTGTGCGAGGTGGGCACACGAGCGGGAAGCTGGAGTCTTAGCCCCCCGGGGCCTGCCTGTTAGCAGGCAGCTGTGTCTTAAGTCCTTGCTCCATGAGCCTGGCCACAGGCTGTTGAAAGTATTTTTTTTTTCATATTTTTAAAATATATTTTATTGATTTTTTACAGAGAGGAAGGGGGAGGGATAGAGAGTTAGAAACATCGATGAGAGAGAAACATCCATCAGCTGCCTCCTGCACACCTCCTACTGGGGATGTGCCCGCAACCAAGGTACATGCCCTTGACCGGAATCGAACCTGGGGCCTTTCAGTCCGCAGGCCGACGCTCTATCCACTGAGCCAAACCGGTCAGGGCATGTTGAAAGTATTTGCTGTTTTCATCTCCAACCCTTTTTGATAAATCCTTTCCCTGGGGAACACGGCTGCTCTTCCATAAAAACGGAATCTCCTGGCTGCTGGTGAACATTCCTCATGGTGCCATTGTGCGTCCAACTTCAACCGAAAACCTAAAATTGTCTCACTCACTGACCGATCTACTGTGAGGTGTCAACAGGCTTCTGGACAACGTCGGCTCTCTCCTGCTCCCCTTGTGCTTATTTGTATCAAAATGAGTGGGCGCTTTCTGATTTTCATGCGAGTCCACACGCTGTGCTAGTTTTTTCCTTTAATTATAAATTCTCTTTCATAGGAATTGAAAATTCCAGGGCGTGCATTTCAGGGAAGTTATTGCAGTTCATTTGAGGATAAAACCATTGGCCTCTGACCTCTTGTCGCCATTGTAGAATGCTAAAGCTTCTCAGAAATGTATTGCCTTGTCAAGCCTTCTCACTAATTACATCTTCCTGTAAACTTCTTGAAGGCAAAGCAGCTAAGTAGCAGTTATTGACGTGGTAAGAATTATTTTATATTCCTCGGAGTCTTGGACATGAGCACGGCCATCATGGACCTCCGGGGATAATGTAAAGTCAGAGCAATGGGTGTGATGGGGGAAGAGCCTTTTTCTATGGCCCACGCTCAGCCTGACTATCAGCGCGTATCTTCTGGGGCTCCAGGAGGAGCAATCTCCTACTGCCCCGCCGACCTGAGGCTGGGCCTCCGGGGGACTCAGCCCCACCAGAACTGGGAGCTTGGATCAAATCGTTCACATTGCTGGGTAGCATTGTGCCATTGCAGAGTACCGCCCTTGGACCTGGGAGAGCGGGCCCTGTCCCTGGGAACAGCTCTCATGCTGCAGTGCATGTTCTAGGTCTCCCTAGAGGGCCCGGGACCAGCTGGGGCCAGCGGTGCCGTTAGGGAGGGGTCCCTGAGCTTGAGCAGGGAGTGGCTATGTTTGCTCACCGGCCTAGTGCTCTGTCTGACCCTTGACCAAAGCATAGGCAGGACAGAGTGCCGGCCTGGCCCACCGAGGCTAGCCAGCTCCTGGCCTGCTTGGAGGTTTTACCTCATTCATTCCTTCTGGCCTCTGTTATGCTGATAAATAATCTACTGTAAGGTTTACTGTCATTATCTCCAGGTAAGCACACTTTTTCCTCGGCTAGCTTTTAAGATCATCTGCCTTGATCACTATAATGTTTTCAAGTGTAGATTTTTTTTTTCATTTAATCCCCTTGCTTCTTAGGGTCCCTTACACCTAATCCTTCTGTGATTCTGGAAATGTCTCAATATTTAGTTCTTTAAATATTGCATTTCCACTACTCTCTCTTTTTCTTCTTCTTCAAGAACTCCTGTTTTGTAAATTTGGAACATCTCAATCTATTTAGCTTCTTTGCCGTGTTTTCTGATTCATCTTTGTCTCATCATACTAGAATTCTTTAGTTCTCTGTTTTGCTCATTCATTTTTGGGTTGTTTTGCCTGGAAATTTGCTATTGCATTTTTAAATTCATTACTGTATTTTTCACTTCCAAGATTTATAATTGGCATGCTTATTTATCATCTATCTACTTACCTATCTACCTGTCTCTGATCTTACTATGTTTGTTTTTGCACAATAATATTTCTATTCTATTTAAATAAAAATCACATCTTCAGTTATCTCTTTGACATTCTCAACATTTAAAAACCTGTCCTTGTCCGAGTGTTCTATAAAATAAATATCATAGGAAAGAGCTCCACTAGCTGATTGCTTCTTTTGTTGATCTTTTCTTCTCATTAGCTTCTTTCATATGGTTTGTAACTTTTGTAGGCTGGTTAACCTTCATAAGAAGACCTCTCTGTTTCTCTCTCTCTCTCTCTCTCTCTCTCTCTCTCTCTCTCTCTCTCTCTCTCTCTCACACACACACACACACACACACACACTCCTCATACACATACTCTAGGCCCGTGGTCGGCAAACCGCGGCTCGCGAGCCACATGCGGCTCTTTGGCCCCTTGAGTGTGGCTCTTCCACAAAATACCACGGCCTGGACGAGTCTATTTTGAAGAAGTGGCGTTAGAAGAAGTTTAAGTTTAAAAAATGTGGCTCTCAAAAGAAATTTCAATCGTTGTACTGTTGATATTTGGTTCTGTTGACTGATGAGTTTGCCGACCACTGCGCTAGGCCTCCGCCACCCTCCACTGCTCACCCTCTTGTCCTGGCGGTTTGCAGTCACCCCTGCACACTTTGGATCTCCAGGACGGGCTACGTTTTATAATCAGAGTGAAGCTCCTGCCTCGTGGGCCAGTTGGGAGCAGGACACGACCAGCTGAAGCAGGGAGGCAACATGGCTGAGCTCAGAGCACAACCTGGGTCCGCTCTCCCAGTGCCTCCTCGGCCCACAAGTGCTCCACACCCTCACCCTCGGCTCTGTTCAGCGAGCTGGGCGCTCTCACAGCCCCTGCTCCTTTCTGCAAGTGGCGGTGGGGGGGGGGTCCCCAAATGCTCAGCTCGGAGCAGTGGTGGCTCCAGCCTCCACTCACCGCTCTGTCAACCACATAGGTATTTCCAGTGTATTCGAGTGCAGTGTGTGTGTGTGTGAGTGTGTGTGTGTGTGTAAGTATGTGTGTATATGTGTGTATGTGTGTGTGTGAGTGTGTGAGTGTGTGTGTATGTGTGAGTGTATATGTGTGTATATGTGTGTATATGTGTGAGTGTGTGAGTGTGTGTGTGTGTGAGTGTGTGAGTGTGTGTGTGAGTGTGTGAGTGTGTGTGAGTGTGTGTGTGTGTGAGTGTGTGTGTATGTGTGTGTGTGTGTGTGTGTGAGAGAGAGTGTGTGAGAGTGTGTGTGTGTATGAGTGTGTGTGTGGAACACCTTACCCTCACCGCTCTGTGTTAGAAAGGTTTGAAGCATAAATTCTCCGCAGCCTGTTGGCCTGGAAGCCCCTTTCTCGTCAAGCTGCTTGTAAAAGTGCTGTTTTCAGTGTCTTCCTCAGACTTAACCCATCCACCGGCAATCAGTGTCTGCTCCCAGGACATCAGTAAGCTTGCTCAAGATGCCCAGTATCTCTGGAAGACGTCCAGCATTTCTTTCTTTCCTTTTTAATTAAATTTATTGGGGGCGGCACTGGTTAATAAAATAATCTAGATTTGGAGTGTACAATTCTACCATCCGTCCGTCATCCGTAGATGGCATTGCATTTCTCCATATTTGTTGACAGAGCGTTCCCTTACTTCCATGCTTATTCTTACAATAAAGGCTCTTTTCGAACCCAAGTGCACTTCTGTTCCTGGCAACCTACCCCCCGTGGACACGGAACTGTAGGGAAGGGGCTCTGAGACTGGAGGGCAGTGCAGGCAGGGCTGGCATTGCCGGGCGCTGTGGTGACGGCGCTCTCAGGCCCGCTCAGGTAAAAGCTGGAACCGCTCAGGATGCCCTCTCCTGCCCTGCACCTCCTGCCCTCCACCACGCGCCCCTGCAGACTCCGGCTCAGGCTCACCCCGCACCCAGCTCGCGGGCCTGCCGCTCCCTGCACCTGCCACTCCCTGCTTGGCCCACGACGGCCTCCTGCTCTCGCCTGGGCCTCCCGCAAACGCCTAACCTCCTCCCAGCAGCCCGTCCACCCCCCCTGATGAGCTCCTCTAGGAATGCCTTTCAGCCCTACATTCAACTACATGTAAAAGATGCTAATGGCTAGCTACTATCCCGAGAATCGAGAATTTACTGGGCAAGCACAGACATGCTCTGCACCCGGATGGACCTTCCACATTCACGGAGGAGACAGATATTAAACAAGTGACCACTGGATAAACGGGAACTTGCATCTGTGGTATAACTTCTACCGAAGACATGGTCGCAGTACCGTGTGAGCCTGCAGTCAGGACATTTAACTGTGGGGAGGGAGGAGATTCCCTTGACATTTCCACAGAATTAAATATTTACTCCTTCAGTGTGGTGTTCGTGGCTCTGTTATTACAATGATCAGAATGAATGTAAATGTCTATGTTTATACGTCTACTAGAGCCCCGATGCATGAAATTCGTGCAAGGGGCTCGGCCCTTGCAGCCCTGGCTTCATCTGGAAGGTCGTCTGGAAGGATGTTTGGCTGTCTGGTCTAATTAGCATATTACGCTTTTATTATTATAGATCTCCATCACTAAGCTGTGAGGTGCTTTCTGAATCTCTGTGTTGAGCAGATTATCTGGCAGATAGTGGGAATGTTTTAAATATAAAAAAATAATGAACTATTTTCCATTTGAGTTAAGGTTTCTCTTCAGTTGTGGATCATAGGGAAACTTATAGAGACATTATTTTTTTATTCCTATTATTCCTATTATTTACTTCCTCTAGAACAAGACGTTCAGTGTCTAGCTCTTTGCCTAAACAGTACCATTCTCTAATGATTATAAGCTTCTTAGAATTCTTTCTTATAGGTCACAGACTATTCCAGCCGTTACTTGCTAGCTCTGAGGTTGGAAAATGAGGGAGCAGCATTCACTAGTTCAATTATGAATTATTTCAAAGGTCAGTGCATAAGAGCTCAAACTACACTGGTGCCTTTCAGAGGCTGGAAAGCGATGAACGTGGAACATGTGTTTGATGAAATAAATATTGTAACGAGGAGAGCAAAAATAACCTCTACTAGTATATCAAATATTTCTGGAACAAACAGGAAATGATAGGGCAATGGGAAATACGTTCCTATGATTTTCTGATCTTGTACATTTTAAAAGACTGTGATAGGAAAAAAGATTAAAAAAATTAAAAAATATTGTGACAGAAATGATCAGAGAAGGGACTTTGCATAGAAACGAGTCCATGTCTTTCCATAAAATGAAGCCCATTGAGCACAGCCCAGGAGGACCCAGGGCTATTTTCAGGCCTCCTCACCCCACCCTCTTCCTCCTCTGAAACTGGGTCAGAGAGAGAAGTTGCACTTTGGGCCTTGCTTCCTGCTCCCTTCCCTCATGTTCTTGTGCCAAGTGCTTCCCCAGGCAGCCGCTTCCCGGGCTGCACACCCAGAGCTGAGAGCAGGCAGCCTGGCGGGATGCATGCTTCCTGCTGACACGCCTGGGCACAAAGGCCTGGTCCAGGGATGCCCCAGAGTCGTCCATAAAACTAAGGATGAGACAGATCTCCCACCCTCTTTGTATCTTCTTTTCCCTGGACAGCCTGAGATCTCAATAAACTCCCAACTGAGGCTAACTGTTGTTATTCCCTATTTGGGTTATAGCCATCCTAGTGGATGTAACGTAGCATCTCACTGTGGTGGTTCTGATTTGGCGTTTTCTGATGATTAAAGATGGTGAACATCATCGTATTGTGTGCTCAATGGCCACTAGTATACCTAGTTTAGAGAAATGTCTCTTTGCCCATCTTTAAATTTTAAAAAATCTTATTATTGAGCTGTAAGAATTTTGGATAGTATATACACTGAGTGGCCAGATTATTATGATCTCTGAATGCATAGTAATCTGGCCACTCAGTATATGTGTGTGTGTATATATATATATATATATATATATACATATATATATATACACACACACACACACACACACACACACATATATATATATATATATATATATATATATATATATATATATCTACACTAATAAAAGAGAAACATGCAAATTGACCATCACTCCACTACACCCACCAGCCAATCAGGAGTGAGTATGCAAATTAACCCAACTAAGATGGCAGCTGCCACGGAGCTGGAGTGAGCAGGTGGGTTGCCCCTGGTGATGGAGGAAGCCAAGCTTCCCACCTGCCCTGGCCAGCCCTGGCCTCCACTCAAGGCTACAAAGTTTCTATTATAGAAGATAAATAAATCCCAGATACCTGCTTCCAGCCGGCCCTGGCCTCCGCTCAAGGAGGCGCTGAAAAAAAAAAGGAAAAAAAAAGGAGGGGCTGGGAGCTTTGGTTGCAGGGGGGCGTGGCTAGCCTGAAAACGGCCATCAGCCCTTCACCCAGGCTGGCCAGACACCCCAGCGGGACCCCCCTATCATGAAGGGGCTGTGGCCAGCCTGAAAACGGCCCTCAGCCCCTCACGCAGGCTGGCAACACCCTCATGGGGTGAGGGTCCCCACTGGGGGGCTTGACCAGCCTGCAAACAGCCATCAGCCCCTCACCCAGGCTGGCAAGGCACCCCAGTGGGACCCCCACCCTGATCCCGGACACCCTTCAGGGCAAACCATCCGGCCCCACCCGTGCACCAGGCCTCTATCTATACTAATAAAAGGGTAATATGCTAATTAGACTGGGAGACCTTCCAGGACACCTTTCGGACGTTCTTCTAGACAAAGCCATGGTGGCAGGGCCAAGGAAGAGGCAGTTAGAGGCCAAGAGGGGAGGGCAGTTGTGGGTGATCAGGCCAGGATGGGACGGCAGTTGTGGGTGATCAGGCTGGTGGGGGGCGGGGCCATTGGGGGTAAGCAGACCAGCAGGGGGGCCAGTGGGGGCAAGCAGGCCATCAGTGGGGGTCATTTGGAGGTGATCAGGACAGTGGGGGGGTCAGTTTGGAGTGAGCACGCCAGCAGGGGGGCAGTTGGGGGTGAGCACACGGGCATGGGGGGAAGTTGGGGGTGATCAGGCTGACGGGGGGGCATTTGTGGGTGAGCAGGCCAGCGGCGGGGGGCAGTTGGTGGCGAGCAGACCAGCAGGCAGAGTGGTTAGGGGCAATCAGGCAGGCAGGTGACCAGTTAGGAGCCAGCAGTCCTGGATTGTGAGAGGGATGTCCTACTGCCGGTTTAGGCCCAATCCCTGTAAACCGGCAGTAGGACATCCTTCGAGGGGTCCCAGATTGGAGAGGGTGCAGACCGGGCTGAGGAACACACCCCTCTCACACCGTGCACGAATTTCATGCACCAGGCCACTAGTATATATATATATTAGAGGCCTGGTGCATGAATTCGTGCATGGGAGGGGTCCGGCCAGCCTGGCCAGGGGGAGGGGACATGGGCAGTTGGCCGGCCTGTCTGCTGGTTGAACTCCTGGTCGAGGGGACAATTTGCATATTAGCCTTTTATTATATAGGATATACATTGAGTGGCCAGATTATTATGTGTTCAGAGATCATAATAATCTGTCCACTCGGTGTATATTCAGGATAATAGACCTTATCATATATATGATTTGCAATTATTTTTCCCACTTGATGAGTTGTCTTTTCACTTTCTTGATAATATCCTTTGAAGTGCAAATGTTTGCAGTTTTGATGAAGAAGAGTTTTTTTTATTTTATTTGCCTTTGGTTGTTGGGCTTTTACTGGCATTTCTAAGAAAATGCTAACCCAAGGTCATGTAAATTTACAACTATGCTTTATTCTATGAGTTTTATTATTTTAAATCTTACATTTGGGTCTCTGATCTATTTTGAGTTAATTTCTGTATGTGGTGTGAGTCGGAGCCCAAGTTCATTCTTTCAAATATGGATATTCAATTCTCCCAGCACTATTTGTTGAAAAGACTATTCTTTCCCCATTCAACTTGCACTTTTGTTGAAAATCAATTGTCCATAGATGTATGTGTTCTTTTTGAACTCTCGATTCCGTTTCATTGGTCTATATGTCTGTCCTATTACACCTTGATTACTGTAGTTTTGTAGTAAGTTCAAAAATCAGGACATTTCTAACAAGACCTCCACTTGTGTTCTTTTTCAAGATTAGTTCAGCTATCCAAGATCCTTTGTCTTTTCACATTAATTTTAGGATCAGCCTGCTCATTTATGTAAAAAAAAGCAGTTGAATTTTGGTACAAATTATTGCATTTGTAGGTCAATTTGAAAAATATTGCCATTTGAACAATAGGAATCCTTCCAATTCATCAACACAGGATGTCTTTCCATTTTTTAAAGATCTTCTTTAATTACTTTCAACAATGTTTTGTGGTTTCTCTCAATTCTTCATTACCATAGACCAGATGGCCAACCTCAGAGCCTGCCGCTGTTGTCCTGGGGTTGGGTGTGGTAATGAGTCTTGGGGTCTAGAAGTAGAGGTGGAAGCAGTGCAGGCATTGAGGGGTTGATCAGAGGAATGGAAAAAAAAAAGAAAAAAAAGAAAAAAAAAGAAAGAAAATTTCAGGTAAAAACCAAGAGATAAGAAAAGAAATTCCATTTATGGTGAATAGAACTTAACTAGTTCATGAAGCAATAACACATGACAAGGTCAAGCACTTGAAAGTAACCTGGTTTTTGAACCAATGACCACTTTTTTTTTTTTTTTTTTTACAAAATCACGCTTGAAAATTAAAGTCAATGATGACCCCCACCATTCCTCAAATAATTGATAAACCTGTTGCATCCGGGACCGTGGTAGAGTCCTAAGAATGTTCTCGTGGTGCTGGTGTCTTTTGAAGATCATTGCTACACTATTAAAAGAAGGGAGATGCAATTTTAATGTAGTAAAGGTGCTTTTTGGAAGTTGAAAATTGGTGTAGTGACCATTTACTGAAATATTAATGAATGGTTAGTTTTAGAGGTGTATTTTCCTTCCAAGTTCCTAGAGAGTAGGTAGTCTCTTTCTTCCTTTTTCTTAGGGAAAACTTTTGTTTCTTCATTGAACAAGCTTTCCCGTAGGCAGACTCTCTTCCTAGCTTTGGAATGTTTATATTTTAATGACATTAAAGGTCACTGGCGGTGGAGAGGCAGAGAGAAAAACTAGAAGGACTCAAAGTAACAACTGACCCCAGACTAGGGAATGAGTGAAAACATTCAGATTTTTTTAGGGGGTTGGGGGAGGGGGGCAAGGAGGATGTAGAACCCATGATCTGCTCCCTGAAAGTGACACAGGGAATTGGCTAAGTCCTCTCTGATAATTCTTTTTATTATTCTGGCCGTGGAAAGCTACCTCATCTGTCCACACCTCATCCCACAGAGCGCCCATAGAGGACAGCGGCAGGTCATAGCAAGACCCCGCACTTCCTCACAGGCTCCGGACTTGCCTGCTCAACCTGCTGAGTTCTGTTATCTCCTCACGGACTCTTCAGAGCCTTGAGCTTCTTTATTTTTCTTTTTTCCAATTACAGTTGAGATTTTGTGCGTGTAGTGGTTAGACAATCATATACTTTTACCAGTTGTCCCCCCTGATAGTTCCTGTGCCCACCGGGCAGCATACACAGTTATTACACTATTATTGACTCTGTTCCCTGTGCTGTACTTTACATCCCCGTGACTATTCTGTAACTGCCCATCTGTATTTCTCAATCCCTTCACCTTTTCACCCAGTTCTCCAGCTCCCTTCCCTCTGGCAACCATCAGTCTGTTCTCTGAATCTTCGCGTTCCTTTCTGCTTTGTTTGTTCATCGATGTTGTTCTTTAGGTTTCACATGTAAGTGGAGTCACATGGCACTTGTCTTTCTCTGTCTGACTCGCCTCACTGAGCATAATAGCCTCTGGGTCCATCCACTGTGTTGAGTGTCTTCGCTTTTCCATTTTGTTCCGTGTGTCAGCGTGAGACGCTCTCTGATGCTGTGACCTCTGCTGTGTGCGTTGGATTCTGTGCTGCTGGACTCTCTTCCTTTCCCAATTGACCCGATTCAGAATTTTGCATTTTTCCAGCTGGGAGCGCTGTCGTCCAGTTGACAGACACCCACTCTTCTGGAGTTGGTCCCCCAGGTCTGACCCCACAGTCAGGGCGGACCCCAGCCTGACCATCACAACCAGACATAGTCATGTGCCCAGCCATCCACCCTACTGCATTGCCTGTTTATTTCCAAGGAAACTTTGGGAATTTATAATAAAATGTACAAAAGCCATAGAATTTACTGCTAGGGACAGAAAGGGGGGATTATGATTCTAGAAAACATAGACTAGAAAAACGATTTCTCTGTCATAAATTGACTTGTGTCCCCCCAATTCATATGTCCTCCGTAACCCAGAATGTGATCTTATTTGGAAATAGGGTTCTTATAGATGTAATGCATTAAGATGAGTCATTCTGGGGGAGAACGGTCCCCTAAACAGTGGTCGGCAAACTCATTAGTCAACAGAGCCAAATATCAACAGTACAACGACTGAAATTTCTTTTGAGAGACAAATTTTTTAAACTTAAACTATACAGGTAGGTACATTGTTATTAACTTAATTAGGGTCCTCCTAAGCTGGCCTTTGCTAAAAACTCAAGAGGCCAAAGAGCCGCATGTGGCTCGCGAGCCGCAGTTTGCCGACCACTGCCCTAACCCAATAGACCGGTGTCCTTACAGAAAGGGGACATTTGGACATAGACACTCAGGTAGGGAGAATGCCGTGTGACCGTGACGGCGGAGACTGGGGTGATGCATCTGGAAGGCAAGGGATGCCAGCGATGCCAGCGGCCCCGGATGCTGGGGGCGAGGCCCAGGGCAGTCTTCCTTGCTGAGCGCAGAAGGAACGAGCCCTGAGGACACCTTTATCCCAGACTCTCAGCCTCCAGACTGTGAGGCCCTGCACCGCTGTCATTTACTGCATCTTGTGATACTTTGTCATGGCAGCCCTAGATGGGCTTAAACATAAAATTGGCATTCCTTTTGTTTTTTTAAAGATATGTTTTTTGACTTTTTAAAAAAATTCTCACCCAATGATATTTTTCCATTGATTTTTTTTTTTTTTAAAGAGTGGAAGAGAAGGAAAGACAGAAATATCGATGTGAGAGAAACACATCGATTGGTTGCCTCTTGCACTTGCCCTGGGGCCGGGGAGGAGCCTGCAACCGAGGTGCCCTTGACTGGAATCCAACCTGGGACACTTTGGTCCACATGTCGACGCTCTATCCACTGAGCCTAAACAGCTAGGCCTAAATTGATATTCCTACTTAGATGGAAGACTTTTTCAAAATTGTTTTGAATTTGATTGACTGTGTCATATATGACATAGACTTTTATACATTTTCTTGACCATCCGAATTGGATGATGAATCCTTTCTTATTTTTTCTATATTTTCAAAATATCAACCAGTTCAACATATAAGGGGTAAGAATTGCCCTCTTGGTTCATAAGCTCCACCTCATCTGTACACAAAGTGCAAATTAAATTCACAGATATGCCACACTGAATTTATGTTATTCTCATTTCCCTTTACTAGTGGTTTGACCCTGACTTCACCCTGATTTCGATTCCTTATAAGGGCAATGATTGGCATGGCTCCCAGTTATATTTGGTCTTTTGCAAGTTGAGTCTTCCTTGGAGCTTCTTTCCTTCCTTCCTCCCGCCCCCTCCACCTAAATCAGCAATAGTTTATTAGCTACCATTTCTATCATCTCCATCCATGTTCTTCTCCTCAGCTGCTTCTGCGGCGCCCATGTTAGCCAGGCACCGTGCTGGGCCCTGGGAACACAGCAGTGAACAAGACAGAAGCGTGGCTTTAATGACACACCCATCCAGACATGACCCGGCATCTCCCGGGTGCACAGCTAGCATTGTGGGTGCGTGGAATTATGGAATCAAGATTTCTTCCAGTCCCATATCCCCAGTACTACTACACGTAAAGGTCACTTCTCCTTTTTGTTATTTTTTTGTTTTTAGTTTTTTATCTAAGTAACAAATGCACATAATTTAAGAAATCATACAAAGCTAAAAGTCTGTTGTTGAAAAGCTGTTCCTTCTCTTAGTCTACTCTACCCAATGTTCCAGAGGCAACAACTTTCTTTTTTAAATATTATCTTTTATTTTATTGATTAAGGTATTACATATGTGTCCTTATCTCCCCATTGCCCCCAACCCCACCCCCGACACACTCATACCCTCACCCCCTATTGTCTGTGTCCATTGGTTAGGTTTATATGCATGCATACAAGTCAGAGGCATCAACTCTTACAGCTTCACCCCCTGCTGTTTTCTCCATATTTAGAAATACTACTCCTAACTGATATTTCTTGAAGTGTCAATTTCAAGTCTTATTTATGGACTTCCTCTTGCAGTTGTTGAACATTTCCTCCTCCCTTGCCGTCACTACATCCCCAGTTCCTTGTCGTCAGCTTCCCACTGTAGTCCTCCCCCACATTTCGGTTAAACAGGCATGCTAATATTGTTATGGTTATGTAAATAATAACCATTGCTGCTCTAAGTTCCTTTCTCAGATGACTGTTGGCTTTTCCTGTGATTAATAATTGCCTCGTGTATTCACTTTGAATGACCTTCATTTTCAGCGTGGGCCTCCCCAGGCCCTGGCCTGCCCTGGGGGCTGGTGGCCCTCATCCCAGATGCCTTGCAGAGTGTTCTGTGAAGTGCAATGACTCACTCTCCTGGGGGCTTCTCCCCGGCAGGTACTTACTCACTTCCTCTGCTCTGTTCAGTCCGTCACCAGGCCTGCATCTACTTAGAGGCACCAATACTGCTTCCCTTACGTTATACTTTTAAAGAGATTTGAGAAGAAAAGGACACTTTTCTCTTAGTGAATCATATATTTATCGGTGTGGACTCAGGACTAACAGGCATCTCTTACTCCCCAGGCCACCCCAGAGGCGGGCTCATTCCTTCTCATCTCAAGCATCCTATCTAATAAAAAGGGAATACGCTAATTGACTGCCCCGCCCTCAAAGATGGTGGCGCCCAGTCCTCTCAGCCCCCCAGCTGCCCAGCGCTGGCCCCGAGGTGCAGGCAAGCCTCGGGTTGGCTGCCCAGCTGCCCGGGGCCGCCTGAGGCTCAGGTAACCAGGGCCGGCCGAGGCTTGTGCTGCCGGTAGTGGCAGCAGCAGAGGTGTGATGGGGTGTCACCTTCCCCTGATCGCCGGGTTGCCTCCCACTCCTGAGGGCTCCTGGACTGTAAGAGGGGCAGGCCGGGCTGAGGGACTCCCCCTCCAATGCATGAATTTTCATGCACCAAACCTCTATTCTGATATAATATCCTATTTCCTTTCTTCATCTCCTTCCTGCCTCCCTACCTTCCACGTTACCAGTGGCCCTTAAATCGAGGGAAAGATGCAAATGCTACAATCGGCTTCATGGGTAAAGATGCTCACATATATGAGTTGTAGTCACTGTAGCAGAAAATTAGAGACGCAGTCATCCAGGTGGTAATGACTCCCCTGACCCTGGGACATCTATGGCGAATGAAAGCTGCTGCGAATTGATGGAGCTGCACTCTTTATCCGAGTCCAGAGGGCAGAGGGGTTAATTTATCATCTCACTCCATTCTTCCCGATGTCCCGAACTCACATATCAATGTATCTGAATAACTGAATGAGATGCCTACTCTAGTCCAGGTGTTACAGGATCAGAGAGACGGAGTCTAACTCAATTGGGCATCTTGAGCAAAAGGCAAACGTACTGAGTAGGAATGACAGCCTTCGGTAGTTGATATTCCCAGACGGCTTCACTTCTAATCTCATTGACCACTTGGCATGTCTATCACCTACCATGAATTCTGTTAAGTAAATTAGCCGTCATACAGAAAAGTAATCTTACAATGGGTTAGTGCTAGCTAATAAATTAATTATTAATGAGGGAAGCAGTGCCAAGCAAGACCAGCAGGATTCATGCTCAGGCACTTTTGAGACATCTTGCCTCCAAGGGGCCAAGGACTGTATCTTTCTGTTCCTAGCGTACGGCTTGGCATGTTTTATTCCAAAGAGCCACTGAAGTACACCATTGACTCCCCCTGATCCAGCCCAGGCAGGAGGTAGCCTCTCGTGGCTGCCCTCCGGGCCACTCCGATTCCCCCTTCCAGGAGAGCAGCTTCCACCTTCTAGAAGTTGCCCTGCCTCATGGAGTTGCAAGGACTGAAAACATCCATGATGTCCCTATAGGCATCTTCTGTCATAAATACATCTTATCCGAGAACAAAAGCATATATTTCAAATTAGGATGCCATGTTGGGCAAGGCAGACATAGGGTCTTCTATGTCTAGTTTAACACAGTATCCCCAATGTCTAGCACAGCATGGACATGCAACCAACATTTGCTAATTGGCAACAGGCCTTTGCCATTTTAGAGAACTTACAGCTGGCAGAAGCAACCACATAACAAGCAACCACATAACAAGCAATTCTAATGAACTATTATGAGTACAGAGGGACGTGGGGGCTTTCCGGGGAGGCACTGAAGCCAGACTTGGGGAGTCAGGCAGGAGCTCCCGGAAGAAGCGATGTGCGAGTGAGAACTGGAAGAGGTGGCTGTGTGGGAATGGGGGTGGGGGAGGGTAACATTGCAGCAGGGAATGTTCCAGAAAGAGGGAAGAGCACGAACCAAGGCTTGGAGAAGTGACAGAATTTGGAAAAAATTTGACTGTGACTGCACAGTAGGGTGAGTGGAGTGGCTAAAAATAAAGACGATGAGGCAAGAAGGAAGAGCCATAAAACTGTACTTGGAAGAGTGTGGATTTTAAGTGCCCGTTGAGGGGTTTTAACCAGCGAGTGACAGAACCTCGCATGTCAGCCGGACCCATGTTCCCTGGAGGACTTGAATTCTTGAGCTTCAGTGGAAAGGCTGAGGGCAAACACTATTCCTCTCCTTGGCCAGATTCCAGGGTATATTTTTGAATTATTGGCAAACTGAACTTCACAACTCCCACACAAACCAAAATAACTTCTTGGATCGAATCGTGCCTATTCTTAATTACTTCCCAAATTCTGTGTAAAATTGACACCTGGTATGTATTAAGGTGGAATCCATTTCTCAAGGCTGCCGGAAGTCAGGGCAAGTCGAAGGGGTTGCTCAAGCCCCAAACGTTATTTCTCTCCAGCTGTCTCCCCAACGACTTATGGATAACATTTCCTAATCTTCTGTGGTTTGAGCATTTGTTTCAAAAATCCTGGACTGGATGTAATACCCAAATTAGAAGACATCGTTTCAAGAAGGCAAAATCCCACACTCGCATCCCTGCTTTCCCAGGAGCACCAGGACTTGGCGGCACGGCATTGGGGTCTGCCCACCCAGGGGGTGAAGGGGGCCCCGGGAGTCTGCCCGGCAACACGGAACCTGGTGGCTCTGGAGGAGCGTCTTTGACGGAGACCTTGCCCTCTTTGCCATCAGGCCCGGGGCTGCCAATGCAGGAACCGCATCGCCCGTCAGTCTGACTGTCAGCCAGCTGGCGGCGGGTTGGCGCTCTGGGAGTTTCCTCCTCCAGCACGTGGGGGTGCCTCTGACTTCCCCGGCCCCTCTGTCCCCCCGCTCTCCTCCTGGGCCCTGGTAATAGAATCCAGCGATGGAAGAAGCCTAGAGAAGGTTGGTAATCGGAGGACCTGGGCTGAAATGTTGACTTTACTATCTACTCACTGTGTGGGGAATAACATCTATTTTCTCAGCTTCCTGTCCTCGCGTGTAAAATTAGGATGGCGACACCCCGCACACAAGGCCGCTGCCAGGATGAGGTGACATGGTCTGAGCCAGGCGCCCACACGATGCCCGGCGCATGGACGGCCGTGAGCGCACTGCAGCCAGGAGGGAAAGGGAAGCGCTCGGCGCCCTGGCACGATGACGACCGAGTCTGGGCTTTCACATGAGCCAGGGCTCCGGGCCGGAGGAACATACGCAAATCACATGCAGATGGGCCTCCTCTGAGGAAAACCCCTGCACAGCGGCTTCCCGGCAGGGTAGCCGAGTTGTCGTGGGACTGAGGGAGACACAGTCTGTGTGAGACTTCAGAGATTGCTTCATTTTTATTCTCAGCGTCCCCATCTCTAAGTTAATGTGTTAGATGAAGTGACTTCCAAGTAGTTTTAATTTTATGTTTCCGAACTGCCAGGGACATGTTATAGCTATGTTGTCATTTTACTAAGGGGTGAGGCTATTAGATATCTACATGGAGTTAAGAGTACAGGTGTGTGTGTGTGTGTGTGTGTGTGTGTGTGCGCGCGTGCGCGCGCGCGTGTGCGTGTGCGTGTGTGTGTGTGTGTGTGTGTGTGTGTGAGCGCGCTAGAGACAGACTCTTGGACTTGAAGAGCTGGCTGACTTGAAGGAGACCACAGAAAGTCCTGCTTGTTCCAAAGTTGTCTCCTCCTAATCGGACATGGATCTTTCTTCGGTGCCCTATAACAGGTGTCTCTTAGAAAGAGTGTGAACCCCGTGACTTCAACTGCCACCTGCATACCAGCAGCCCCCTGCGCAGTCTCTCTGCCTCCTAGAGAAGGTCCTGGCCCCAAAACACGTGTTTCCAGTGAAGCGGGGCCAGGGAGGCCGGCGACGGATTTCTCTCCTCGCTTATTCTGAGTGCACTTGGCTCGCTCCGTGCTGCACGGGGCTTTGTCCTTTGAAGCGCATCTTCGCTCGTGCAGCCCCGGGCTCCGGCGGACAGCTCGCGGAAGCCACGGCCGAGTGTGACGTGGCCATGGGAGTCGGCATCCGCGTGCTGGGCGTGAATTACAGGTCAGGCTAGAAATCGTCCGGGAAGGGAGCGGTAGCAATACGCAGCACACGCACAGAGCAACGTCTTTATAGTTAGAAAAGCTGTAAGGTGCCTGGGCGCCCATTGCTGGCTGACAATTCTGTCTAACATTTAATAGTTTGAAGACAGCCTTATATCAGGCTCTTGGTTGCCAGGTAGATATATATTTGAGAACGAACCACATGTACAAACAAGTTTGACTTCTGATCAAAATTGCCAGCAGAAATTTGGTTTAAAAACCTCCTTAAGTCAGTTGAATAATTAACTTTACTGTCTTCTTACCAAGTTGATATTTTTTTCCCCCTAAAAACAAATCAAGCCATTAAACTGGTTTGTGTATGAAAAGAACACTCCTCAATCTATATTCATGAATAGCCTCCCTTTTTGGAAGCTGAATTCCAATTTCTTCGTTGTCAACATGTTACCGGACTAAAGGGTCCATTTACCCGCGTGGATCAAAGCCCAATCAGGCACACACCGGAATTTGCAGCCAGGAGAGGAAGCGTTTACTGGCTGAGGAAGTGACACCAAGCCAGGACACACAGGTGAGCTCGTGCTCCAAGGCCTGACCCCCGATGGCTGCCCGGGACGGGTTCCATAGGGGGAAGATCATTAATCATGGGACTAAGGGAGTTGGGGTCTGGGCTCTCCTGGTGGCTGGGGCCAGGGGAGGGGGAGGTGGTCTTAATACCAGGCCCTGATGTCAGCCTTCGTCTTGTTCTGTTTGGTTCCCTGAGGGTGTGGTTCTTGAGGTCCTTCAGTGTTCGTGGGCTTGGGGCCAACACACCGAGGTCAAGACGTTGGCTCTTTCTGAGGTCAGCAGACCTGCGGCTTTGTTCCTAAGCCAGTTTGCCGCTGACCAGAGCCTGATGACTGAAGGAGGGAGGGGACAGGGGACGGGCACACAGGAGGAGGGGTCCCGTTACAGAGGTGGCGTTTCTGCTGCATTGCAAACATTCCCCCCAGGTTTACATCCATTTCTCCTGGAAGCCACCTCTTAGCGGATCTCCGCTTTCGTTCCTAGTAGCCTCAATAGTCAGAAATTTACCCGGGAAACGTTGGGAAAGGGGCAGGGAAGAGAAAACCAGAGTTTAGGCCAGGAGCGTAGGGAAGGGCATGGCGTTGTGGGCTGGGAAGAGACGGCAGGCGAAAGTCTGGTGGGAGTCAGCATCACGGAGAATTTGAAAGCAGGCGGAGGGAGTGACGCTGAGTTCCAGATGGGGACGCGACAGGTATTTAAAACAGAAGGCTTGCACCAGCGGAGCCAGAGTGATGGGGGCGGATAGAACTGACGGTCAAAAACAAGAGGTTGCAGCTGAGCAAGAGGAACAAGAGAATAGGTGAAAACCAGAGGTCAAGACCAGGCCACAGTTAGAAAAATCGCCAGGAGAATAGCAGCAGACACCCGCCAGGCAGATAAGAGCGCTAACACCAAGGCCGGGCTGCTCAGCAGGAAATCTCTATTCTTGCAGAAGCAGAAAACAGATGATGTAATTTACGGAGCCAGTGTCCCATGGCCTTGGGGTTAGGTCGATGTCATCCTCAACAAATTCCCATCAAACAGATCCTAAGAGGGGCCGAGGGGCGGGTAGGGCCCGCCAAGGTGGTCAGTGAAGTCAGCCATTTGTAAGGCAGGTATTAACTTTTTAATTATATTTCCAAAGAAAAATTTGTCCTGGGTGGGTTGACATCATGTGATAGAGTCTGACAATGGGAGAAAAATATTTAATATCAGGACTCTCTCTGAATACCCAGCCCCAACAATTGCTGCAGTTACCCTAGACTGGAGATAAGAATGAGAAGAGGGACTTTACACAGCATAAAAGAATGATCATATAAACATAACCCTCAGTCTCCCACAAAAGAGACTGATATGATTCATGGCTCCAACAAGAACACAAAAAGGTAACCCATCTTACATTAAACAAGGATGAGGTGCTTGGATAGGACCTCACCCCCCTCCCCGGCCCCGAAAAGACTATCAGCCTAGTGATTCTGTATACATCATTTTATAGAGAATATCAGTCATCGAATGCTCAATGGGTCATGTAAGATTTCACAACGGAGAAAGCACGGAAGAGTGAGAAAGTCACTTTTGATCCCTATAAAGGGAGATTAATCTGAGGCCCAAAAATATCCCTGAACTCTGCCGGCGAAGCAAGGTAACTCGGGGGGCCCTTTAAAAAGGGACCCTGTCCCAAGCTCCTGTCAAGGTGGCGATGGCAGATGGTTTTCTGGGGGTTTGAACTACCGTCAGTAACGTGCTCAGATTCTCACAAACACAGATACATAGAACCCATGTGAACAGCCCTGTGCCTCAGGGGAGTTTCCCTACTGGGGTCATGGAGCAGTAAGAAAATTCAGAAAGATGGATGTTATCAGAAACAAGATACAGGGCTGCCCCGTTGTTTTCTTTGTGATCTTGATTATTTGGGAATAACTTTAAAACATTCTATTTATAAAAATTCCCATTCAAATCCAGTCAGTGATCTGACAGTCACCCACCTGGTGGCTGAAACCAGTGGCACCCACCTTCCCGCTGAAACAGGCACTGAAATATGCTCCTGGAGGCTGACTTTATGCATCTGTGAATTTTGCAATATTTCTGGGTTTACCAGCAAGAAGTCTGGCTACTAGTTGCACAGATTGACAGGAAACACCTTGAATTTTATCTCTGACCCACAGATAGGAACTAGACCAGTGTCCCCTTTCCTTGCGGGAGACAAGATCTCAAGTTCACCCACACAACCTATTCAGAACAGCACGCGGGCAGGGGGTGGGGGTTGATAGCAATTTCCAATGCGGTGCTTCTCCAGGTGAGGTGCAAGGGCCCGCTGGTCTGAGTCACCCTAAATACTGGTGAAATGTGGGGGCCCCTGCTCCCAGCTGGCGTGGCTCAGTGGTTGAGCATTGACCGATGAACCAGGAGGTCATGGTTTGATTCCCAGTCAGGGCACATGCCCAGGTTGTGGGCTTGATCCATGACAACACACGGCGCCTGGCTTACCATGTTCCTTCCTCGTTTGCATGCTGCTGCACGGGGTAGCTGAACAGGTCCTCCACGGGGCCGCTGAAGGTCATCGAATTCTTCACGTTCACGTTGAAGGTCACGCAGAGGCGGAGAACAACTGTGGGAGGGAAAACAGTCGGGTGACACAGGGTTAACTGGGATCCCGTTGTTTTCAAGTCATGGAAGGGCTCTTGTGAACGAGAGCCACGGCGCTCAAGATCGAGGGCGCCAAGGAAGGTCTGTGAGCCCGGCCGGTGTGGCTCAGCGGGTGAGCGCCGACCTGTGAACCAGGAGGTCACGGTTCCATTCCTGGTCATGGCACAGGCCCGGGTTGTGGGCTCGATCCCCAGTGGGGGGCGTGCAGGAGGCAGCCGATCCATGATTCTCTCTCATCATTGATGTTTCTCTCTCTCTCCCTCTCCCTTCCTCTCTGAAATCAATAAAAAAGATACGTATTTTAAAAAGTGGGGGCCCTGGGCCTCATTCTCAGATACTGACATCGCATTCCTGGGGAGGGATCCCGGAACCAGAGCCCCTTCCCCGCTGCCCAGGCGGCCACGGCCTCCACATGCCGGGGATCGGGTTTGTGGGCTTTTGCTCACTGTTCCCACAAATACAAAGGCGTTGCCTTGTTGCCTTGACCATCCAGATCCGGGGGAAAGAGCGAACTTCCTGGGCTTCTTATCTTATCTGAGCGCGAACAATGCAGCCAGCGTCCCGAGGCCTCGGTCTGAGGTGCGCTCTGCTGGGTGTGCAGTTCCCAGAGGAGATGAGTTTGCTGTTTCCTTGAGTCCTTGGCTTAGAGGTTTCCGCTTTATGGGTTTTCCCATTTGGTTGTGGGGAGAGACTTCATGGGGCTTGTCGTTTTTATGCCTTTATCTCAGTGTTTCCCTTTCATTCAGCACCTCTGTAATTTCACTATCGGTTGAGGAATAAGTATATTTAATTTTTAAGTTTTTGCCTGGGCGTTTCTCACCCTCTCCTCTTTCTCCGCACATTCTTTGGTAGTTTGGAGACTTAAAAACAAACAAAACAAAACCCACCGTGAACTGTAAGCGCAGGGAAGCTTTTCTCGTGCAGGACCAGTGTTAACCTTCCTCCAGGCCACCGCCCCTCCTGTCCAGCGTGTCTGGCGCTGAGTGAGGGGGGCCCTGGCGCTGTGCCTGCTGGGAGATGAGCTAAGGAGGGCATCCCTGTCCCAGGTGGCCTGTGGCTCCGGCTCCTGATCCTGTAGATGCCGGGTTTTCTCGCACTTTCTCTTGTCTCACCCAGGATTCAGAACAGAACCTCATGGGGCCTGCGGCTCTTCCCAGGACGGAAAACAATCTCATCTTGGACTTTTCCTTTTAAGAAAATAATTTTATCAAGTTTCCCCAGAATTTTCCATGACTTCAGGAGATCAGAGAAGAAGGAGCGGAGGTTAGG
The DNA here is from genome assembly GCF_951640355.1 of Cnephaeus nilssonii. Classification (NCBI taxonomy): domain Eukaryota; kingdom Metazoa; phylum Chordata; class Mammalia; order Chiroptera; family Vespertilionidae; genus Cnephaeus; species Cnephaeus nilssonii. The sequence goes on along the minus strand of NC_137073.1, from coordinate 113,084,045 downwards.
AAGGAACTCTGGGCCACTGGTTTTCTAAACACTTGGTAGCACAGGCCCATAAAAGCAGTTAATAATTTCACAATCTGAGCTCGACTATGCGAGGCATTTCTCTGGGGAAATACGGTGTGAAAGCCTGAACAGAACACTTGCATTTACCCTTCCTGGGTACGGATACCTACCCTGCCTGTGATGAAAGGGGGTAATTACAGACAAATAATTAAACTTAATCAAGAATTCTGAAACTCCATTGTACTCAATAGTTTGAAGTTTCTCCCCCCGTTTTTCTCACAAGCGTAGTTCACAAGTAGATCTGAGTTCCTTCCTTTCTCTCTTTTCCCTCCGGTGTAGCTCGTTCCCCCTGAGAACCCTGAAGTCTGGGTGCTTCCTCGATGGTGATGACACTGATTTCAGAAATCGCTGTCTTGGAGAGGGACGTGGTGTGCTGCTAAGTCCGTTTTCTAGAAAATAGATTCAGGTTTGTTTCCTGTTGGGTGTGACCAAATAATTGAATGGATACCCTCTCCCATGGGAACTGACCTTTCAGCCACTTCACAACCAACATCCCCTTTCGCTTAGACCTCCTTCCGCTCGCTACAACCATTACCTCTCCCCTCAGGACCCACCCAGAGAACTCTCCGCCCAGGAAAAGCCGCCTGGAGTCCTTGAAGATGTCCTGACTCCCTGTCCCAGGGGGCTGGTGCCATTTTGGGGCTCAGCCCATCTGGTTTTCCAAATGACCTAATAAGTTCATAATTCTTCACCCCTTTTGGCATCCTGTGTTTCTCCTTCGGCAACCCTAACACTTCCCATGACGGAAGTCAAAACACGGTGATGCCGAAATTAGGATCGGGGTCTGTGTGACCAGCCTCTCAACTCTTGGCATGGATTTGGGGAGTCAACATGGTCTGCAGGTTCCATAAGAAGGAGACTTGGTACAGAAAAGACAAATGGCAGATCCTCTTGCCTGCTGTGTGTGGTAGTGACTGGCGGTGACCCTTGCTGCCTGGGAGCGGATCCTAAGTCGCCCACTGATGAGTGACGTGGCCATGAGCCAATCACCAGTGTCTGTGCTCTGGATCCTCCACCTATCAAGGGAGCAGAAGGTAATAGATTGCTGGTTCTTAACCTGTGCTGGGTTCCCTCACACAGAATGGCGGCATTAACCAGCTACCTCTTAGAGCTGTTATGAGGATTGAATTATTTCATGCATGTGGCCACAGCTCTGTGTCGTAGAGATTATTTGGCTTGTTTTAAGTAATCAAGGCTAAGATGATTTAACGAGTTTGTCTAAACTCAACAGGTTTGTCTAGAGCCACTCTGAACTCAGAGTTAGGACTCCTTCCATGTTTCTCAATGTCATTGAAAACAATCCCTGCCAGGGCAATGCACAAAGCATAAGTAAGCAGAACGACAAATCGATGTTTCTCTCCCCCACCCCACCTCCCTTCTTCTCTCTCTCTAAAACAAACAAACAAACAAAAATCAATCAATCAAACAACAACACTCCAGGTGGAGGAGAGGAGCTGGGGTGCCCTCTCTCCCCAGCATGGTCCTCTGCGAGTCTTGTTCTCTTTGAGGGGAGCAAGAAAGGTCCCCGAGGGCCCTTGTGTCATAGACACTCAGCCAAGTGTCATGGTGATTTGACAAACACCATGCGGGCTTATGTGGGTAAGGCCAGAGATCCTAGCCATCCCATTGAGTGCCTCCTGTGCCACGTTTCCACCAGATTATGAATTCTCTGAGAGCATCGGTGTCTTCGTTACTGCTAGCCGTGATCACACATGGCAGATTAGCAAGAAGTTCCATGCCTATTTCAGGTGATTTTCTCCTTCTTTCTTCCTTGTGCGTTTACGATTTTGTATAATAAGCATGTGGCAGTTTTTTAATATAATGAAAGCAAGCTATTTTCCCTGTGAAAACAGCATGTGGGTGGGTTGGCTGGTGCCTCGCCATATCAGTCCCTTTGAAATGCATCCTTCGTCTGTGGCGAGCTGGCCAGCCCTGCCCAAAGGGGTCCTGATTGATCTCCTCTGGTGGCAGCAGGGCTCGCCCCTCCTTCCTGTGGGAGCAAGGCCGGCCGGGAAGAGCTGGTCAGAGCCCAGGCCCTGGGGGCCGGCTCTTTTTCCCACAGTCCTTTGTCCGGGCTGTGACTCAGAGTGACTGCGGCTCTGTTCTCCGGCCTCCTCTCTCCTCTCACACCGAGTGCGCCAGAGGTGTCTTCCCACCTCCGAGCAGGCCGGGCAGCCCGTGACCCCAGCTTTATCGACACGAAGGAGGCAAGTGAAGGGCAGACAGACCTTCTCCAGCTTCTGCGAACAGGGGGTTTTTGAGAGCAACCTGGTGCTTTTATGACAGAAGGTAGACACAGGGTGGGCCAAACTACCTTCTTACTCCATTCCTTCCGGAAACCATTGCTGCCTCGGGATCTTCTCTGGGTTTAAGAATTGTATGTGTGTGTGTGTGTGTGTGCGCGCGCGCAAGAGCTATATCCCTTTCCTTTTTATTGTTACAATTAGAGAAATCTTTGAAATCTTTGCCTAGTTCCTTTTCCACAAAGTTAAACCAGAGGTAAACCATACATTTTAGTAAATAGTGATCATTGATATCGCTGACAATGCAGGGCAAAACTTGGGTAGCATTTTCCACAAAATAATGATGGTGGAGCTGGCAAAGGTGGCAAATATTGAGGAGGAAATATCCAGCCTTTGCCCAGGACCAGGGTGTCCTTCTGAGACTCTGGGTTGGTGCAGCGGGAAGGCACCAACGAGGGAGAAACAGCAGCAGAAAGGTTGACATGTAGGAATCTCTAAGGATGTCAACATACATGCGCGGATATAAAAACAGAATACAAGTCACCTCCATTGTTGAAGAAAATAGATATGCATGTTTTCTATCACGTAGGTCCTTTTGTGTTTCAAAAGTAATGGAGGCCAGCGGTCGCCAAGCAGCGGTCTGTGGGCCACTGGTGGTCCGTGAGGCCTGAAAGGTTGGCGACCGCTGATGTAGGCAGTTGAAGTAACAGACAGCATCGTCACAACCATCATGCTTATCAACACTTATTTAACTACCTGAGGCTTCAATTTGGAGATTGCATCGTCTAGGTCTTAATTAAATGAAAATAGTTCTAGGGAATATTCTTATGTGGAATTTCCTTTAGCAGTTTAATGTTAAACAGCTGGGACTCATGTGTGAAGCTGTAGTCTATTTCACTTTTTGAAAAGAATGATATGTGTTGCTTTTTCCACGTGGAAGTGGAACTTTCTGGAAAGTCTAAACACATCCCCCTCCTTAAACCTCCAGGGTAGCAGCTGCGTGGGGCCGCTGCTGGGTCCGGCTATGAGAGTGGTGCTGTGGTGAGCACCTATTCAAGGCTGAGGGACTGGCTGCCTCCCGGGAGCCCACTGCTCACACCTCCCCTGTCATTGAACATCCTGAGTCTGTCCTTCCAGATGTTGTTAAATTGGGTCAAGAACCCAGGTGTGACACTTCCTGCAGGCCCCTGTCATCTCGAAGGTTCAAGAGTCCACAGGCTAGTTGGAACAGAGCAGCAGAGGAGGAAGGAGGGAATATTTATGGCCTTGACTCCAAAATAAGGGGAGAGGACTTTGCAAAACACAGAAGATGAAAAATGGCAGCAGGTCCTTGACGGTTTCATCATGATTTTTTTTGTTTTGTTTTGTTAATCCTCACTGAGGTTATTTTTCCATTGGTTTTTAGGGAGAGTGGAAGAGAGAGGGAAAGACAGAGAGAAACATCGATGTGAGAGAAACACATCGATGGGTTGCCTCCTGCACGAGCATGGACCAGGGCCCAGATTGGGGAGGAGCCTGAAACCGAGGTACGAGGTACGTGCCCTTGACTGGAATTGGACCCAGGACCGTTTGCTTCACAGGCCGACGCTCTATCCATTGAGCCAAACCAGCTAGGGCCATCCTGACTTGTTTTACTGACTATGGCCTCCAGTGGAAGGTGGATCCTTCTTTATCAAAGATGAGAAGCAGGACATGGCCCTCCGTGACCCCCCACCTTGCTCTTATCCAACAGCATCTGACAAAAGAAGCAACAGGAAGTTTTGCTGGAAGCTGTTAGTAGCTGTTGAGGGGTGGCGGGGGGTGGGGGGAAACCAATGTGGTTTACACATGTCACAAGCGTTGACCTTGCCTCCACCACAATGTGGAAGGTTCGAGGATAAGAATAAGACAAGTATGTTCTAAAAGCAAAGCCCTGGTTTGGGTTTTGTTTGTGCTGTAGTCTTTGGAGAGCGTGTCTTGCCTGACATGGTGCATTGTGTTCCAGTCATACCGTCCAGGTGCACAGCTAACCCTTCCCCAGAGAGAGAAGGATGGAATTCCATGTGGTTGCGGCTTAATGCAAGAAAGGTGTCACTAACACATTTCCAGGCACAAGTCAAAGCACCAATAGAGCCTTGACAGGTGGTCTCTGCTGTTCCCTCACTTTGGGACTGTTGGGGCTTAGATCTATCTGGATAGAACCACCGATGCTATGCCACTCATTCATCGAATTCATTCATTCAACAAATCTTTATTGAATGCTGTGCACTCAATATTGCATACCAGGACTCAGGACTGAAAACTTGATAGTCATAACTCCTGATGATATGGATTTCATAGAGAATCTATTGCTTTTAACCTCAATCTTCTCTCTAAATCAGCCTTTCTCTACCAGTTACGTAAGAGAATTAAGTGTACAGACACTGATGGGAGTGACTATTCTTAACTTGGAAGCAAAGATTGAAGTAGTTGGCTTAATTCCAGATGCATAGGAGATAAGTTAATTCATCACATACCAGGGAAGTCTTAGGCCATTAGGGTTTAACTGACCCTTCTTAATGAGAGTTTCTCAACACGAACAAGGTCCCATCTTCTTAGAGCCCCCACTACAACCTTGGTCAATCTGGTATGAGGAGACAACAGTATTAATGATCAGGAGATTCACAACCCCCCACCACCCCTATGGGACTGGCCTTGAGGAGAGAAAGGACAAGTATAAGTCAGTAGGTTCTCCTAAGAAAAATAACTTCTACTATTGAGCAAATTGGGTGATATTTTATGGGGAGATGCTGTTGAAGGTGGTCGCTAATAAGGTAGTAAAGCAGTTGTCTGGGAAGGCAGAGTGTGGACCAGGGGTGACTCAAGAAAGCTGGGGACCAGATATTGAATAGAAACTGCTGTGAATGGCCCTAACCGGTTTGGCTCAGTGGATGGAGCGTCGGCCTGCGGACTGGAAGGACCCAGGTTCGATTCCGGCCAAGGGCATGTACCTTGGTTGCGGGCACATCCCCAGTGGGAGGTGTGCAGGAGGCAGGTGATCGATGTTTCTCTCTCATCGATGTTTCTAACTCTCTATCCCTCTCCCTTCCTCTCTGTAAAAAATCAATAAAATATATAAAAAATAAAAAAAGAAACTGCTGTGAATGGATGGCTCACTAGAACCTTTGTAAATGTTTTGAGAGGTGCAAATAAAGATCGGAATCCCCATTATTTGAAGACATCACCTCTCCCCCGTGGATTTTGGTTGGGGGAGGGTTATGCTCTCATGAGCTCAGGTGCACCTGCTCTCAGTTCGCTGAGGTGCCTGTGATCTGATGCTGGGATCTGGCCTCTATTCCAGCAGGCTCCCTCCCGCTTGTATTTCACACCCTTTATCCTGAATCATCTCTTTATCTCTCATCCTGCTTCCTCCGTCAGGGTTCTCCAGAGAAACAGAACCAAGAGGATACACATTAAAAAAATCACACGTTTAATACATTATATATGCATATATAAAGTAGAGACAAGTTTTTGTTTGTTATTGTTCAGAATAAGTGAAAATAATATGACCAATGTATGCTCAAGACATTTTGGGGTGCATGTTCTTTGATTGGATGTAGGAGTAAACACGTTCATTAGACAATTGAGCACTTTGAGGTTTTAGATAAATGTATTCAAAAGTTGGTCCTTTAACTTTCCATTTTAATCAGGTTTCTCTCGTTGACAAGGGGATGGTGTAGGCCTGGGCAGGGTCGCGTGCTCCCTGCAGATGCCCTCATCTCCTCGCTGCTTCTCCCCTTAGAACACCTCATCTCCGAGGCAGAGGGCCCTCCCCTGCGCTCCCATCAGGAGTGGTCAGCGGTGTGTTCAACGTACGTCTCACTGAGATATTCAGGCCACTCAGGCCTCTGATAAAATTATCCAATGAGGAACCTCCTACCGTACGCCTGAGCACAACATTCCAGATTTCAGATTCCATTTGAGAGATGATACAAGAAAAAGGGCCCTGTGCTGACTTGCCTGAATGTTTAGCACTTTTCCATACTCAGCAGAGGGGTGTTGGAAGTCAGTGTCCCCAGAAAGGAGGCTGAGTGGGGGCGGGGCCACAGTCGGTGGGAATAAAGGAAGGGGCGGGGGCAGAAGAGACCGGGCTGCGATGAGGTCTCAGCAGAGCCTCGGTCAATCCCACGCGGCACTCCAGAGCTGCGGTGGCCCCACAGCGTACTTCTGACCTGGGAAAGCGGGGGGCAGGCCTTTACACTCCTGCATGAACCCTTGTTGAGTGTGTGCTGCCCTTGAGAAGGGGGGATCACGCTGGGCACGGTGGGTGCCCTCCGTTAAGGTCCATCTCTGGGAGGGCCTCGGCTTGTGTTCCAGAAACTGGAGAAAGGAGGGCTTCGGCCCTGAAGGCTCGTCTGTGTGGTTCGTGCCAGCCGACCCTCGAGCTGCTCCGATTCCTGGCTCCCAGGAGCGCTGGGAGCACCTTTGGGTGCTGGTGAACGCTCCAGCCCCCCCCTCCCCCCCGGCCCTCCCCTCCTCCCTCCTCCCTGAGCGCTCTGGGTTTGTCTCACCTTTGGCCTGGGTCTCTGCTTGTCCAAGTGGTCTAACTGGTAGGGTGACCCAGACCCTCGTCACCTGAACGGTGTAAGCCCAGGTCACCGTGCCCTTTGCAGCCATCGCTGACGCATCTGTCCGTTTATCAGCAGATGGCTCACGGGCGCTCGCAGGTGCCTGGGAGCCAGCTGGTGACAAGCACGCGTCCCTGCCCTCCTTGTGCACCAGCCGCTCCCGGACATCGGGATCAGATGCGCCAGGAGGGCGACTCCTCTCCCCGCTTCCTGGCGTCTCGGACCCAGAGGAGAGTGGCCAGAAGCTTCAGCGTTCATTCTGATGAAGCTCTTCCTGCAGAGCCCATCTTTGACGGGTCAAGAAGTACAAATCCTCCAAACAAAGTGCTGGGAGTGACAGGGAGTGGGGCCACGCCCACGGTGACTTCCAGCCACTTCGGCTGTGACATTTCAGTTGCCACATCTGGAAAACGAAACCCTCGGCTTGGATGACCGATCGCTAGCATTCTTTCCGCTGCTGGTAATTTACGGTTCTCCATATGATTGGAGATTACTCACAGCTCAGAAACTTCGCACATATGCGCGAGGCAACATCAAAAGGACTAAACATTTACTGTTTGCAGCGATTCTCCCTTTCAAAACGAAGCCCTTCCTCGGGACTTGGGTAATTCAGATCCACTGAAATAATAAAGGACTGAGATAAGATAAATACCGATGATTTATTCATTTATTTTCAGGTGGACAACATTATAATTCAACATCTGTTCACAGTAGAGCACAGTCACGACCAAAAATCGAGTGTCCATTTCACCCCTTTACCCTCCCCCAGCCCCCTTCCTCTCTGTTACCTCCAATCTGTTGTATCTATTAGTTTTTTTTTGTGTGTGTGTATGTGTGTTCATTTGCTTCCTTTTTATTTTATATTCCACAAATGAGTGAAATCATATGGTTTTTGTCCTTTTCCATCTGACTTATTTCACTTAGCATAAGGTCCATCCATGCTGTGGCAAGATCTCACCATTTTTATGGCTAAGTAGTATTTCATGTTATATACGTATATCTCATAACTTCTTTCAATATTATCATTTTTATCCCTTAAGGGATAGCCTGAAAGACCAAACGGGCTAGCATTGTTAGAATTATTGTAGTTCTGGACTTCAACCTGGTTTTCCATTTCATTGTTGGTGTTAATTTTTATTGTAACCTAAGAAGTTGGGTCACATTATTTCTTTGGGTATTGGTCTCATGTATGAAAGAAGGGGCCTCAGTAAAATATCTATCCATACCTTCCTAAATCAAATATTGTATATTTCTTTTAAAAATATATATTTTATTGATTTTTACAGAGAGGAAGAGAGAGGGACAGAGAGTCAGAAACAACGATGAGAGAGAAACATCGATCAGCTGCCTCCTGCACAAATCCTACTGGGGATGTGCCTGCAACCAAGGTACATGCCCTTGACCTGAATCGAACCTGGGACCTTTCAGTCCATAAGCTGACACTCTATCCACTGAGCCCAACCAGTCAAGGCAAATATTGTATATTTCTATGAGTCCTTTCTGAGACGTGTTTTCTTAAGTGATATTGTCACCTAGTATTTTGAAGCCCAACAATACCTCGTTACCATTAAATACTATTATTGGTGCTTATGATTTTCAAAGTGGGTAACAGAAACATCAGATTTATAATAAAATGTAATATACAACTTAAAAACTCAAACCAGTATGAGAATAAAATGAAGAAACACAAAATTCACCCTCTTGCTGAACAACACTTGTTAAATTAATAAAACACAAACACTACAAGATTGCTGTTCACATCTTCCCAGTAGAAAGACAGCTACCTTGACTTAAAACCACGAGATGCCTATTCTTGTATTTCTCAGCTCTGGGGACCCTATGCACAAGTAAACAAGGCTGGCTATTTTAAGGACTCCTTTGGTCTGAGTTCCTTTGATCTTTCAAGTACAGGTTTTTCTTTGAAGTTTACAATGATCAAGCCCTCAGTTGCAAAGCACAAAAAGGGCTATTCCACTACATCGACGAGGAGACTTTATTTCCAACCCTGTATCAGTTGCCACGTTTTTAGCTATGTCCGTGGTCAGCTAGCAATGACTATGTAGATCTTTTGGATAAGCTCATATAAAATAAAGCAATGTAAGTTTTAAGACATGCAAGACATGCATGTATTAAATTTACATACTCATTTATATCCTATATAATAAAAGCCTAACATGCAAATTGACTGAATGGTGGAACTACCAGCAGAATGACCAATTGCTATGACGTGCACTGACCACCAGGGGCCAGACGCTCAATGCAGGAGCTGCCCCCAGCCTGCAGATCCCAGGCCAGCCAAGGCGGGTGCCAGTGGGGACCCCCCGATTGCCCTGCAGATCAGCCCTGATCACCAGCCAGGCCTACGGACCCTACCCATGCACAAATTTCATGCACTGGGCCTCTAGTATAGTATATAAATGTACATACACATATATATTTTCCTTTTATTTAGTAATGCTTTCCTGTAATTACATGTGGCAATGGAGAAAGCTTAGGCTGGGACGAGGACAATTTAGATTAGAGTTCAGACTCTATTACCTATTGGCTCCGTGACCTTCGGTAATTTTCTTAACACCTACAGGGCTTAAATACGCCCTTTCTAAAATTAGGGGGTTGATATTGGTATTTAATCTCTCTTTTAAAATAAGCAGAAAGAGTAGCAACACCATCATACATGCAATGGATATAGTATTTAACCTTCACAACAGCACTACAGGGAGGCGCTCAGAGAGAAACAGATTCACATGAAGTTAGAGAAGGAACTGCCACCTGAACACAGTCCCAGTTCATGCACCAGACCAGTGGTCGGCAAACTCATCAGTCAACAGAGCCAAATATCAACAGTACAACGATTGAAATTTCTTTTGAGAGCCAAATTTTTTAAACTTAAACTTCTTCTAACGCCACTTCTTCAAAATAGACTCGCCCAGGCCATGGTATTTTGTGGAAGAGCCACACTCAAGGGGCCAAAGAGCCGCATGTGGCTCGCGAGCCGCGGTTTGCCGACCACTGCACCAGGCGGTTAGCAGTTAGACCGGATCCCTGCCTCTGACAGATTGTTTCAGGAAAGGGACCCAGTGTCATCTACTCTTTCTCAGGTTCATGGACCGTACGCCACACGTCTGCAGTGATTTTCAGAGTGAGATTATTTATCGGAGTCATTGAACAAATACTGATTGAGCCGTCTGTAGACCAGGCGCTAGTCTACGGTTGGGGAAACAGCATGAACAAAACAGACAAGACGTCCACGTCCCACTCACATCCTAGTGGGGAGAAACAGTCAGTAAAGAGAAGGACACTTCTACAGTCTGTTAGGAAGCAATGAAGACAGTAAGGAAACGGGGAGTACCATAGGAAGGAGGGGTAGGAAGGCTGGGGGAGAGCTTTACATTGGGACGCTCCCATGGGAAGGTGGAGTTTGAGGTCACCTGCTCTTTGATCAGGTGAACTTGAATTTCCCACCATCTCTGCCTGGGAAGCTCAGGGAATCTCGCAGAAACCCCTCAGAGCAGTGCGAGTTGCTGCCTTAACCCCTAGTCCATGCTGGCCACGGCCTGCCCGTAACGCATTGCATGGGACGTGAAAGTACAAACGGGAAGTGGGCTGCCTGGTCCTGGAACTGCTCATCAGACTGAAGGCCCAGGGCCTCACCCTGCGCCCTTTCGGCTGCAGGGAGGGGGACAGCCCCCTGCTCTGGCCGGGGCGGCAGGACGGAGAGGATCTCTCAGGCCCCTCCGCGGCTCCCCGGGAAACACCAGCACGTCTTGGACACCAGCTGCATTCCTGTGCCGTCTGCAGTGAGCGTTCCTAAAAAGGAGATGCTGGCGGGATGGCCAGGGCTCTGCCGACTCTCCCCATTAGTCACGTCTGCTGCTGGGTCACGCAGTGTGTGCTGAGGGACGTCTCTGGAGCTTTAACGAGGCCAACGCTGCCTGACCAGCTGAGCGCTGACCTGCAAACCAGGTTTGATTCCCGCTCAGGGCTCATGCCCAGGTGGAGGGCTCCATCCCCAGTAGGGAGCGTGCAGGAGGCAGCTGATCAATGCTTCTCTCTCATCATCGATGTTTCTATTTCCCTCTCCCTCTCCCTTCCTCTCTGAAATCAATAAAAATATATAAAAATATCCAAAAAGAAAATAAAGAGTCCAATGCTTTCCCCTGCCTTTTCTTTACATACTAGTATTAGTGACTTTAGGCCAGAAAACTTATGTCTCACCCAGAGGTGTATTTTCTCTCCCAGGCTGCGGAAGAAAAGGCCTCAAAGCCAGGGGAGGATCTATAAACTGAGCTCCTCCAAGGCAGGAATTACGGCTCATTCATATTTGTGCCCAGCCCCAGTCCCAGCCACGTGGATAACCACATGTAACCACCCGAATCCTGTAGGGAGGCAGCAAGTATCGGCTGCAAGCGGAATAAATGGAATTTCTGTACCTGACTATTTTAAGAACAATGGACACACAAAAACGATATCAAACCCGTTAGCCCAAACGAGTATGAAATTCAACAACCATAACTTTTGGTGTAAAATAATCAAGCAAATCCAATATGCTAGATTATCTTCCATTGAATTTGGGATTAGGATTAAAATAAATAACCAAATTGCAAGAAATAAAAGTTTCCTTCCTGTGTGCTTTCAATTCTTAGTATTCATTTTCTCTTCAGAAAAACTTTTTTTTTTTTTACAGAACACGCAAGAAGATGAGTAGAAAATGGTTTGTCAGGAGGAAATTAACACCAACAAACCCAAACCACAAAATACACCACGTGCTTCTAAACTGAACGACCCTGCTCCCCTCGCGCCGGCAGCCTGTGCCTTCCCAGTTTGCAGCTTTTCTTCTCTTCCTGTGCACAAGCTGGAAAACGTTGGGAAGCGAGACACCAGCTGTCGCCCGGCTTTGCCCGTTAAGGTGGGAATCTGAGACCGGAAAGCGAAATGGAAGGGCAGGGAGTCGCCTGCCCCGGTGTCTGTGACATTCCTGGTCGTCTCCGTCTCCCAAGAGCTAAATGGAGACCCCAGCCTGACCTGCGGAGGAGCGTGTGGCCGCCCCGGAGGCCTGGACACCCAGCACATGGTTCTCCGGTGAATTTAGTATTTTAAGAGGAATCTGGCAGGGGCTCCCTTCCCTCTGCGTCACCTATGTCCAGGTTTTGCGAAAAAGTGACTTTTCTTAAATGTCATGTTTGTTTGGCCTTTGAAAGACGGAATGTCTTCACCATTACTGCTAATAAAATTCATCTGTTAGAAACTCACTACAGACTGATTCATTTGCCCATCAGCATAACTATTATTGCTCATCTCACATTCAGTTCTTATAAGTATATCTCTAGTGACACATGATCTCGCTCATCTAGGGGAAATGATGAACAACATAGACTGATGAACAAGAACAGAACCAGAAACAAGGAGGCATCGATCGGACTATCGGGCCTCAGAGGGAGGATAGGGGAGGGTGGGGGGAGGGGGGAGAGATCAACCAAAGGACTTGTGTGCATGCATATGAGCCTAACCAATGCTTAAGTTCAACAGGGGGTTGGGGCATCCGTGGGGAGGGGTGTGGTATGGGAATGGGGGGATGAGGACAAATATGTGACACCTTAATCAATAAAGAAATTAAAAAAAATTCATCTGTGACACACCCCCCCCTGCCTTTATACAAACAGCTTCTCTCATTCACTCCTGACCGCCCGAACGGTCTCGTCCACGGCGGATGCGCTTCCAGCCCCGGGGTAAGGTGGAAACACAGTAGATTAGCAGTGACCTTCCCTGAGCCGCTGACATAAAGCCTCCGACGGGAAAGTCTGAAAGGAAGGTAGCCGCGCTGTCCTCACAGGGACGCGCCCGCCCGGCTTGGAGAGGGGACGATCCGGAAAGCAGGGGCCTCTGGCGGCATCAAAGGGTTTGAGACAGAGCGAGCGCCTCCGCGTCTGAAGGGCAGGAAGCGAGGGCACCTCCGGGCCTCAGGTCTGCTGCCTCGGGAGCCAGGGAAGGCAGGAAGTGGCTGACAATGACCCCAGCTGCTTCCAGCACCAAAGGGGTGCCTTTCAGCAAATACGCCTGGAGGCTGGGCCACCCCCGGCCCCCGCCTCTGCTGACGCCCACGGGCCTCCACTCCAGCCTCCCAGGTCCTCTTTCCACGGCCCTTTTGCACTTTTCCTTCCAAATTTCACCTGAGTGCCTCCCGTCTAGAGTGGAAACTGGGGGCAGGGATGCTGGGAATGTAGTTCCCCGGCCTTAGGCCTCCGGGGCAGAGGAGAGCTTAGCAGGAGAAGATGATGCGAGTCACCAGCAGATAAAACGCCTCTGGGAGCCACGAGCTGCCTGGAAGGTGGGGGTAAGGGAGTCCACAGCAACATCTGGGCAGATGGACAAATCAATGGTCTGCAAAGACCCTGGCGCACACGGTGCCCTCTCACAAGCCCGAGTTCCAGCAGGAGCCAGATCGTGCTCCCTAACCCCGTCCTCTGTCCGCCGGGCCCCTGTGGTCCGGGTGCGGGGAAAGGGTTTACAACCACATCACACCTTCCTCGTGCACCAGAAGGAACTGCTTGATACGATCGGTGAGGCCTTCACGGCGGTTCGGCAGCTTCCTTGGACAGAGGCGCTGGTGAGCTGACCCCAGGCTGAGGAAGCGGAGGGGGCGAGCCCCAGCCCCGATGAGCTCTGTCCTGGGCTCCGTCCGGCGCCCAGTCCTCAGGGCTTCTGAGCGACACGGGCTGCCGTGGTGTCCCGGGCCATGCCTTGTGCCTGCTGTGTACGATGACTTAGCATGTGAACATAGAAGTCATGAGAACACCCGTTGGCATCCGTCCCCCCACACAGGACGCCAGGCTCCTGGTTTAGCAGAAGTCGCTCTGGAGCTGGTGCCCGAGGCCCCTGCCGTCTGTGTCCAGGTTCAAGGTGCTACAGCCTGCTCGCGGGCGGAACCGGACGCATGTGCGGGCACGGACGCCTGCTCCCTTCCCCACTCCTCACTTATGCAAACAGGTGGAGTCCAATCCTGACGCAGAGGCAGCAATTTGGACGTGGAGGGAGGGACGCACAGGCTCAACTTCCTACCAAACACTTCGGGAGCGGGTCTCCCAGGACCTCAAATGCCCACAGTGACACCCCTTCTCTGCCACCAGCGACTCACTCGCCTGAGCCAGAAAACGCCCCCTTCTCCAATTCTGCCCTCACTCCCTCTATCACAGTCAATTCTCAATCCCGGCACTTTCTCCTCCTCACCCCACCCAGCACCTCCACCCGCTTCCGCCTGCACCCCAGGTCAGTCTTTGCTGGGCTGCTTTCCTGCACCCCCTCGTATTGGGGTTTGCAGTTTCTCTTCACCTACCGGCGCCCGTGTCTGCAAGTAGTTTCTGGAAGCCAATACGCCTGAAAAAGTGGTGTTTGGTCCACAGAATCACCTAGTTCCCACTAACCCTCCATAAACACGCCTTCCGGCTTCTTTCCTGCTCTCTTCTTCCTATGGCCTCCTCCACAAGAGTAAGAACACAGCGATCCCACCCGGAGGAAACGCCTGCGTGTCCCTGACCTCCCCCCGCCCGGGAAGAGCGGGCGTGAAGGGGAGCCAGGGCCACGTCCAGCATGTGCTGGTGGCGGCAGGGCGAGGGCGTGTGACCCGTGCCCAAGGTCAGAGCTGTGGGGAGAGCAGAGCCTGCTGTCGGGTTGCGCACTTGGGTACAAAGGGTCAGAGAGTGGGGTGGGGGCAGAACTGTGGAGCCTGAGCCCCACCCCTCGGTCATGTGCCTTCTCCTGCAGGAAGGGCCTTCCCTCTGGGACACACGTTTCCTGGTGGAGGCGCCCTCCCACGCCCGCCCTGCAGAGGGCGGCGGGCACCAGCGGTGGCCTTGCCTGGAGAGACCTGTTACCCTTCGGCTGAGTTATTGTCGCTGAGCCTCTGGTTTCTGATGCTGCAGCCTGGCTCTCCTTTCACTGACAGCCTCCTGGCTTGACGTTTTTAATAGAATCAAAGGAACTTGCTATGAGCCAAAGAGAAACAGGGATACGTATATTGAGTATGCCATGTCCTTGGGTCCTTGGGCTTATGTATAACCATGAGAGTTGTGTAACTATTTTGAGTAAGATTTAGATTAAACCTTTTATTTTATTTTTTAAAATATATTTTTATTGATGTCAGAGAGGAAGGGTGAGGGAGATAGAAGCATCAATGATGAGAGAGAATCATGGATTGGCTGCCTTCTGCACGCCCCCTACTGGGGATTGAGCCTGCAACCTGGGCATGTGCCCTTGACCAGAATCGAACCCTTCAGTCTGCAGGCTGACGTTCTATCCACTGAGCCAAACCGGCTAGGGCTAGATCTAACCTTTTAAATATATGGGAACTCTTGCTTGTTATTGAATCTAGTGCATAGGCCAGGAAACAGTTAGCTTTCTGGGACACACTTCTCCTTGCTCTCATAAAACTTGAAGAATACAGCTCTGTCGGACTCGCTTTTGAAAAAGATTCAGGTTCATTGCCTTTGAGAAAGCCCTTTGAACTGTGCAGACCTCGGACGACATGAAACATAACGCTGGAAATAGCACCAGGGAGGGAATCCTCCTGAGGGTTCTGATACTTCCTGCGGGTCTGGCCACAAACACACAGAGTCATGCCTTTGGTATTTGAGCACTTCCATGCTCGGCCTCCCAGATAACCGGGCGTGCAGAGGTGTGAGAAAATGCAGGGTTTCCATCAGGGCGTGAGTAGGAGTTGGGGTTTGGGATTTGTGTAAACACCGGGCTTTGTCTTTGATACTCAAATTTTACACATGGTCCCACTGAGAGCTTCTCTTCTTGACTTTAGTGAGTTGCTCTGTCATCTAAATACATGGAAATTTAAGTAATTTAATTGAAACTAGTGAGTTCCTGTACACAGAGACTTAAAGTTTCCCTAGAGATTGTTTATCTCAAAAATATCTGGCAGTCATATGTAATACTTTCAACAATAAAGAATTTAAATTTAAAAAAGAATTAAAAATATATGGCAGTACTGACAATTTTTATGAGAATATTTAACCAGTGGTATTGTAGCAAAAGGGTGTTATTGGTATTTTTCTCAAGAAATACTCAACTAGATGTACCTACATATACCTAGTGAAGCAAAATCAAGTCTCAATGCTATTGTGAGTCAAAGAAAATAACAAGAAAGCAGTTGTTCAGATTTTTCATTGATTTGTTTATCTCATGAGTCCATGTTGCCTGATTTCTGCCTGTGAAAACATTTTCAACTTAGTCCTTGCTCCTGAGACTGGGAAAGAGTAATGGGTCTTTGTGCCTTAATTTAATAAGTACTGTGCTTACAGCTGAATTCTGAAGTGAGTCTATAATTAGAGGTTGAAGTGATCCAATAGGTATGGTCTTAGTGATAAGGAAATACTTTTAATTAATGGCAAAGATGCTTGCATGTATGCATGTGCGCGTGTGCATGTGTGTGTGTGCATGTGTGTGTGTGTGTATGTGTGTGTGTGTGTGTGTGGTTTAATGTATATTTCTGCACTTGTATAAAAGATACTGATACCTTTGCAAAGTAAATGACACAGTAAGTCGTTCACTTCTAGGCCCCAATCCTTTTCCTTATCAGGGACACGCTCCTTTCTCTTAAGCAGGTAAAGCTTTACATCATTAATATTAGGGAAGCGACTCTAGAAAGCCTTCCATGGAAGGCCAAGTGGTGGGTTTGGTGTTTTGAACCCGTGTATTACAAGTCCTGGTCCCTGTTAATCAGATCACATGGGCAGCCAGAGGACGCTCTAAGTCAGAGTTACACATTCGCATGCCTTCCAAAATGGCTTCTGTGGCCCTACCCAGTTGCTCAGTGGATAGAGTGTCAGCCTGTGGACTGAAGGGTTCTGAGTTTGATTCTGGTCAAGGGCACCCGCCTGGGTTGTGGGCTTGATCCCCATTGTGAGGCGTGCAGGAGGCAGCCAATCAATGATTCTCTCTCATCATTGATGTTTCTATCCCCCCCCTCTCCCTTTCTCAAATCAATAAAAATATATTTTTTAAAGTAAAAAACAAACAAACACTACCCACTTGGTTAAACACATAATTCCCTCTAAACTTCTCTCTCTCTTTCCCTTTCCCTTCCTTTCTGAAACCAATATAAATATATATATAAATAAAATGGCTTCTGCAGATTTTTTAGATACATTCCCTAATATTTCACAAAAGAAAAGCAGCCAAAATATTCTTAAAAGTAGAAGCTGCACTCTTTGCCTGTGTACTTTATAGAGTTGTTCATGTGGGAAAGGGACTCCATTCCCAACCACAGCTATAAAGACAGACAGACAGACAGACAGACAGGAACGAATTTGCAAGCTCTGGACAAAAGCAAACACCCATTCAGGAGAGAAAATCAGAAAGAATCATATCTGACGGTATGTGTCTCCCAGTTCTGATACTCCTTTTATTTTTTTAATTTTCAAGTAAAATAAACCATCTATTTAGAGGTAGCTGACTTCAGAATAGGTCCCAGAAGTTGTTTGTTTCTTCCCCAGACTCACTCGGTTTCATGCAGCGCCTTTTTATCACTCCGTCTCCCATCATCATGAATCTCGCTTTTCCAGAACTAAGCTCTGAGGCATCACACACATCTGGGGATGCTTCAAACGCCAGCTGCCGAGGCCTTTTGAAAGAGAGCATTAGCCTGTAATCTCATCAGATCAAATGGTCAGCTGGAAACAGGCCTCCTAAGATGTTCAAAATTATCGTAGATGTGGTCTTTTGATGACTCGTAGTTAAAAAAAAAAAAATAGCCCAAACCCCAGCCCATTCCAAATGTCAAGTAATAATTACGGCAGCATATAAGCACCTGAATTTCAGTATTGTATTGTAATGTATTTGGCTTATATTGTAATGAGTGAAATACTATTGCTGATAGCATTAGAAGGGGCCATTCAGACCAAAGAACTTCTATGCAAGTATGCATAACCCATGGACACAGACAATAGTGCGGTGAAGCAGGGCAGGTGGAGGGGGTCAATGAGGAAAAAAAGGGGGACATCTGTCAAACTTTCAACAATAAATATAAATTAAGAAAACAAAAAAGAAAGGGCCATTCAGGGCTCACGCCTTCTGTGTTGGAGCAGAATTGGGAGAGAAACTTCCGATCGGGCCATTCCGGGTCCTCCTGATTCACCAGTGCTCAGGCAGCACATGACCTTGGGCCTTAATTGTAGACCTCAGTCCACATGTTTAGACCATCACACTATTCTGTCATATAAATTAAAATGTTTTCCATGTTTATCACAAGTAATTCCTCAGAGCGTCTCTTTGTGCATAGTTTTCTGTTGATTAATATTTTAATATTTAATAGGAGGCTCCCAAGAGAAAAAAACTCTGTACGAAGTTAATGGATATGAGTAGTTTGGTTTCTTGATACATATTCCCAAATTTCTTGGAAACAAAACATTGAATCTAAATTTAAAACTTTCTACTGTACCACATTGCTTCTGCCAACGATTGTGACAACAGAGGGGTCCTACAGGAACGATCTTGTTATTAAACCACTGTCCATGCAGTCTGGGTGGCAGCTGACTTCGTGATCTTGGGGTGTAAGTGCCTTGACCCCCCAGGTTGGGGTGGGCAGATGGAAAGTAAAGGTCAAATTCTGTTCAAGAAGAATAACATTTTAGGGAAGCACTAGTATAATCTTAAGAGAAAACAAATCTGGAATTTTAGTCAAATTCAAACATAGACTCTTTGCCAAATCTCCTTTAAAAAAATAAATTCTTATCTAGAACTAATTTCTTCATTAATAGTAATAACCAATAGTGTTTATTTTATGTACCCATGGAGTTAGTTGTGTGTATTAAATTTTGAAACAAAACAAATATGTTCTAAAACTCCCAAATGCATATAGACATACTTTATGCTTAATATACACTTGAATGTTACTTAAATTAATGAATATTGTATATGAAAAATACAATTTAGGGCTTAGTTTCACCAACAGTAATAAAAATCTATCAACACAACTTTAAAAATTGTTGGGAGAATCATGGTTCATTTCAGTAGAAATGAAACAAAGTTGAAAAATATGTAAAACAGCATTATTGTAATGAGAAAGCTGAGTTAAATTCTTGTGACTACCAAAACATTTGTTTTTATTTAGTTTAAATTACTTAAATATGTAGAGCCTTTGAGAAAAGGAAGTACATACATAAAAAATAGTCCTTAGCACTTAGGCTACTCCCAGTGGGACTGGGAAATATTTACAGGAGTAAGTTTCATTAATAATCATCAAGCCAATATGCTGCTTCCCATTTATGCTTCTAAAGACAATATATTTAGTGAAAAGCCTAAACTGTAGAATATTTCAATTAAATGCAGTTTGGTTACTTTCAAATAATGTCTTTATATATCACCGAACTTTTAGCAACTTGAATTCTTAAGAGAAACTAAACACACATATCTAAACACATACACAAATAAATAAGGATCATCTCATAACAAACCTAACACTTACAGAGCTTGCACACTTTTCCCAGGTATGAAACTTTAGGCCCCCAGCCCACATCTGTTGATTCAGAATGAAAGGTAAAAGGAAACACTGCCATCTATAATAATAAAAGCATAATATGCTAATTAGACCAGACGTCCTTCTGGACGTCCTTCTGGATGATCTTCCAGATGAAGCCATGGCGGCGGGAGCCAAGCCCCCTTGCATGAATTTCATGCATCGGGCCTCTACTTTAATATAAAAGATTATGCAATAAATAACAGTGTACACAGCACACTAGAAGGCCTGCCTCTGACATGTCTGGGATTGCGTTTTCCTGCCTCTGTTTGATTTCTGAGTGTGGAGATGTTAAATCCGGGTCTCTCACAGTCGAAGGAGGCAGTTTTGCACATCTGTATCCTTCACTGTCAGAGTAAACAACTTGGTCTTCCCTATGATTACCTTGCATTGTCAAGAAAATACTTTTAAATTATTTTTAAATATGCATGTCTATATTTAAAGAGGGAGACTTGTGAACATGCTGCAAATAATTCCGTTAAATAGTTGTAATATCAAAGATGCATTGCTTATAATGGTACTTTTTACTTATCTGGAAAATCCATGTGTGCTAAATATTTCATTTTCATATGAGGTTTGAAAAGTGGCTTTCTCTCTCTCTCTCTCTCTCTCTCTCTCTCTCTCTCTCTCTCTCTCTCAGCCACATGAGGCCTAAGGGCATAGTGAAAATGCAGGATCGCAAAACTAGGAGGAGAGCTTTCACCCAAACCAAACCACGCTGCCATACTGATCTTGGATTTCCAGCTTCTAGAACTACGAGAAAATAAATTTCTGTTGTTTAAACCCCCCAGCCTCGGATATTTTATTATGGTGACCCAAGCTGAGTAAGAAAATGTATACTGATTATACGTTTCATAGGTTCTGAGGTCAGTGAGGCTCAGATTAATCAGCTTATTCTCTTCATCCTTATGAATGACCTACAAAAGTTTCCCTCGTCTTTTATAAACACGGTTTGTCCCGTTCATGTCTTCCTGTGGCTTTGGGATAACATCTCACTTCCAAGAAAGATGCAGTTTGCAGAAATGTGTTTATTTGTCGGCTGATTTATAGCACCAGTTGAGTCAGGTCTATAGGACAGTGATCAGTATAGAACACGTCTGAAAATACTGCTTACTCAAACTCATTAAAGCTTGCCTAAACTTAAACACAGCTGAATGGCCCATGACAAGTGTTTACAGAATCCTATCCCTGTTGTCATAGCGATCGCCATAGGCTCCCATGTATGGGACACCACAGAGTTCTCAGCAGGAAGCTGCCGCCAACCCATCTATTAGTGCCAAGGTCAAAGGTATCAGTGCAAGAGCTCAGCAAGCACAGGGCACATGCAGACGCAGTGACGAGCCTTATCTGCTTTTTATTTTCTTGAGATGCACACTCCACAGTCTAAGCAGAATCTCAAGACGTTCCACCACCGCTTTCGTGGTCAGAGAGTGATTTCCATAACGCACCTCTCTGAGGGGGAGACAGCATGACCCCTAGGCCAGAAATCGGGAGACGTCCGTTTTTATTGCTGTGTCACTGACAGGGTCTGCTCCCTGGGTCAGGTAACCGCCTGCTCAGACCTGTGTCCTCACTTATCAGTAAACATGTTAAACTAGATCAGGAATTTTCACACCGTTTCAGTGGGGGTGAGGAACATGGGGTGGCTGAGAGCGGGATTCTGTGGTTTCACACCCACTTCTCGGGGAGCTCTGTGCTCACCTCCTGAGATGCTTTTCCAGGAGAAAGAGCACCTCTGCTCTGTTTACTTCAGTTTTCAATGACTGAGCGTGATGACTTCAAATGTCACATAACATGTGGATGCTATGATTTCCCACGGGAGTACTCCTTGGCACATGGGCTTCCGTGCTCAGAGACCCTGAGTTGCTCTTCTCGGTCCTAGTGCCGTGCCAGGACAAAGAATGTGGTTAGTGGTGGTGGTGGTGGTGGAGTGTTAGGAACAGCGACTTTTATAAAACTTCTGGAGAGAACAAGTAGCCTTGGGTAAATTAAGTAATCTCTGGCTCATGAAGATGATACTTTATCAATATTTATCCAAACCTTTTCAAGACTAACTTAAATTTCCATAGTGAAGATTTATAATCTTTAAACGCTTCAAGAACACTGACAGGCTAGTACCTATTTGAAAACAGCTATCAATGGCATTACCTTGAAGGTAGTCTACTTTTAGGATATATATATGTTATATACATATATATCATATTAATATATATGTACACACACACACACACACACACACACACACACACACAAAGAAAGAGAACAAGACCAAAAAGCTCCAGCCCTTCAAAGAAAAAGTAAAAGACCAAAAAGCATGGATAAAAAATACAGAAGATTTTGAACGACTAAGCGATAATATGGCCAAGTCAGAAAGAGTCTTTAAAAACAACCATCTGCAAGATAAAGCCGCATGGACTCTGTTTATGACAGCGGGAATTGACGATGTCACCTCACAGCTTAGGATGGAAAAGAAATTCAGCAAAAACAACGGTGGTGAGAGGCACAGGTGTACGTGATCAGAGGAAGGTTGTAAACCGCATTAAGAGGCCGGGAAAACAGGAGCAGATGGCTCGGTTAGAAATGAGAAGATTGATGAGCCAGCCAGCATGAGGCGGCCGGATCATGGAGCCACCCTGCGAACAGTGGATGTGAGCTCATTGCTTTCTGTCACCCACGACACCTCCCAGGTCCACGCCTGGCCTCTCCCGAGTCAGGGGGGGTTGGTGGAGAGAGAAAGGCCTTGGGGTGAGTGACATTCCCACGGAAGACTGCTCTGTGCACAGAAAGGAGGTCATCTGTTGGGGGATCTTCCATCTATCATTTGGCTCACATTGTGGGAAACTGAGAAATGACAAGCAGCAGCTCTGATGCATCAAATGGGGCCAGGGCTGTGCTGTGCGCAGATAAGATAACGGGGACCCTGAGTCATCGCTTTCAGGCTATTCCACAGCTGATAAGAGTGCAGGCAAAGGACTGAGAAGAGGGAATAACAAGTGCTCATGGGTTTTGAAAAGGGAGCCCGTAGTGGTTACGTGCAAGGATGAAGCTCAACTGCATGGAGAGGCTAAGGCAGGTGAGATCAACAGGCAATTTGCAAGTCTTCTAGAACATTTGACTCATCAGGCCATCCTATGGGGGCCCCTTAATATGTTCTGTCTGGTTTTCTTATGGAGTTTACTTTCTTACACATTTTTTTGCTGGTTATCACACCAACCTCAGCAGATGAAGGCTGAGTAGGGACCCACATGCAGCCTCCATCGGGGCTGCAGCCTTACTCCTAACAGGACCGGCTGCAGGAGAGAGTGGTAACCACAGGGTCCGCGCCTGTTTTATGCATTTGAAGGCGGTGGGGGGAAGAGGCAGAGTCAGCAGAGAGGAAAAGCGGACAGGAAGGAACTGCATGGAAAGACCTTGAGAGCAAAGAGCACTTTGGAGTGGAAGTCTGAGGATGTGGGAAAAAAATGAAAGCGACCAAAGAATCTGAAGAATGGGAAACGGTTAGGACCAGCCAAACTGTGACTTCAGTGTCCAGTGTGGGAAATCGCTGTGAAAGGAATGGAGTGGCCACGACTTTTGTCTGAATGGGGGCGAGGAGCCCCGCGCGGCAGGCAGGCAGTCTTAAAAGAACCCAGCAAAGGCGGCCTCCAAAGGGGACAGGATTCGTTTCATTTTTAATTTTTAAAATATTTTAATTGATTTTTTTAGAGAGAGAGAGAGGAGGAGAGAGGGAGTGAGAGAAACATCGACATGAGAGTGAAACATCAGTGATCAGCTGCCTCCCGCACAGCCCCTAGCTGGGGGGGCTTCCCCATTCAGGGAGGGAGCCTGCAACCTGGGCGTGTGCCCTGGCTGGGATCGGACCAGCTACCCTCGGTGGATGGGATGACGCCCAATCAACTGAGCCGCACCGGCCAGGGCAGAACAGGACTCATTTCAAGTAGCAGGAGAAATGCAGTCCGGTATAGATGCCATCCATGGGCCATCTACCTTGTACCAGGCCCTTTGTGTAAGTTACTACGTGTGGTTCTCACAGACAGGCATCGTCATCACAAACAGGGAAACTGAGACGGAATGCGTGACTCACCCAGGGTCCTCACCTGGCAACTGAGATGCGAGCGACGCGTGTCAGTCCTTGGAGCCCAGGCCTCTCCCCCACATCAGGCTGCTTCCTGCCTCACTGGCCCTTGGGCCCCCGAGTCCGATGGAAACCTCACACGATGACCACTGCCCCCCACAATGCTCTGCCGCGGCCAGTTCGAGTTAGAAGCAAAGACGAGCTCCAGATGAAGGCGCTTGGAATTGCTTAAGTAAAATGCCGCTCACCTGTTCGGGAAGGAAAAAGGAACACAGGGGTAGGGAAGGTCCTGTTGCTGAGGGCAGCAGGCTCGGACACTCGGGACCCTGATCCGGGGCTCGGCATGCTCAGCGTTGGCTGCACAGTGGACTAGCTGGGGGCTTCAAACCTTCCTCATGCCTTCGTCCCACCCTGGAGATTCTGCATTTACTCCACTGGGGTCACTGGAGTTCTCCCCGCTGAAATGTTTCACTGGAACCGCCCAGGTGGTCATCGTATGTAGCCAAGTCCAAGAACGGTGGCTCTACCCGTGGAGTTGGACAGCGAGGCGTGCCCCTGTTAGTTCGCCTGGTGTTTTATGAAGAGCAGATGCTGAGTAAATGTTTGGGAAATTAACTTGATGAGCAGCAGAATGATGTTCCTTGTCAGCCCTAAATGCCTTTAAATGGGTATTATTTCCAGGAATGCTTTACGCTTCTGTGTAGCACAAGCAAGCCTCCGAGAGCTGGGCAGCGGCGGACTTCTGAATCAGGGGTACCTGTGCGGTCTCACCTGCAGCCAGCGTTCTCTTTGGGTGTAGAACCCCGACGCTGAAAACACTACAGGACTCCCCAGGCCTTCGCATCCTCAGGGGAAGCATCACAGCTTAATGATCGCGGGTCCCGGGGCGTAGCCGCTGTCTGGTGGCCAGAGAGGCCGGACACCACAGTAGTTGAGGTCAGGGATCTGGAACCAAGACGTCCTAGTTCAAGCCCATGGCCGGCTGTTGACTGCTGTGGTGACTGTGGGCCCGTTACTTGGCCTCTGAGTATTGGGTTTCCCCATCTCTTCCCTAAGGTGAGGGGTGATCATGCCTACCCCCCAGGGATGTGGTGGGATACAAATAGGTCTGTTTGTGAAATATTAGACCAGTGCTCGGTACGGGGAAGTGCCAGATAATGGCGTATTATCATTGTGGGGAGCATATTTTATTAACATGAGTGTACAGGGCTGTCTATCAGCTGCTAGCAACACTTACTTTAGATTTTCAACAGAAGTTACTGCACCTGGAAGAATTCGCAGGGACATGCCAGAGCGGGCTGTCAGGTGTGTGAGCACAGGGTGAGCGGGCCGTGCCGGCCGGTTGGTCCTGCCACTTGCCCTTCACCTGCCTGGTCCGCACTGAGGCAGCCTCGCTGGCACGGTCCACGTGGGTGAGGGGCGTGGTTGTCACGCTGCCAGCAGCAATGCAGAAGGCTGGGCAGGCAGCCCCTGCTGCCTGGTTCTCGTCGCTTCCTTTTGCTTCCAAATGAGAGTAAGACAACACGGGCAGGCCAGGCAGCTGTGGAGAGAAGATGGCTGATTGTGAAATAATTTTGAAGGATCCAACGTCTCATCCCCCGCCCCTCCCCACATCAGGCAAGAGGACAAGTGCTGGAGGAAACCTTTCCAAGTAGGAGCAATGGGAACTGGCACATGTGCGGGGCACGTGTGGGGAGGGAAATGTGTACTCCAGGGGCATCCATCCAGGTCACTGCACACGGCTTCTTGGACACGCGGAGAGCAGGATGGAAGTCAGCTGCCGAGGGAGACTGTGAAATGAGGGGAATCTTTTATGTTAAGTAGTTAAAAGTGAGATTAAATGTAAAGGTGTACAATGAACCTTAATCCAAGCAGCAAGTTACCTCTAATCATCGGGGCCCCTGGTAGAAGTCGCGAGGAGCCCCCTGTGAAGTTCATGTCCTACTTTGCTGTCCTCTCAAGGAGATAATAGATCAAAGACAGAATCTGAGGATTCGGGATGGGTTATTTTGGGTTTCCAGCTGTGAATTTTCTGGATTTCAAAACTCCTGCCTGGATATTTATTTTTTCTCCTGGGAGAGAAGGGAAAAATCCCTCGCTTGCATTCCCACTGTCTAGGATATGAGCTGTTACAAGCCCTGTTGGCTGACCCCTCGGGAGAGGACATAGCATTTGACCAGCTCAGCGTTTCTTCCCCTTTTCTCACTGCCGACGTTACTGTACGGCACACCCTGGGGACCGGGTCGCCTTTGAGAGGCCTTGTAATGCGACCCGCACAGAGACAAGCCACGCCAGGCCATCTCTTCCCCAGCTCAGCGGGCACGCTGAGGTTCCCAGGCGCCATACAATCACAGTTACCGCCTGTGACTTTCTGGAAATGCCTCCTCTGGGTTTGGCTTTAAAAAATTAATCTGCTTTTTTTTAAAAAAAAATAACTTCACATTCCATTTCTCATGCAGTCGGTGTACTGGCTGGTTGACAAGACCCAGACAATGCCAGTGCCCGTTTCTGGCCCGGGATGTGGGAGACCGATAGCTTCCATGTCCTCTCTCCTAGAACACGTGTGCGTCTGAGGAGGCCAACTCCCTGGCTGTCAGCGCCCGGTGCCAGGGATGCTGGACTTCTTTGCAACAATGGGGCAGTCATGTCCAACTGAAAGAGGCCACGCATGACTTTAAATGTTCTGTAAGGCATCCACGCCTCGGAATAATGAAAACTTTTCTTTAAATCTATTTTCTCTTTCAGTAACTCTTCCTAGTGGGACACTGGACCTTCCCATCTCATCCTTTATGTCTCTATTTTTTGGCCAATTTGTATTGAATTCTGGGAGACTTCCTTGGATCAGTCTTTAAATTTATTTGTTTATGTTTTCTTTGTGTTTATTCTTGTGTTCAACATACTGATTTTTTTTCTTTTAATTTTATAAATAGGTGCAGGAATGAGTTAACTCTTCAGAGGTGAGCGGCTCAAACCTCTACGTTTCCAGCGAAGGCCTGTTTTCTGACCTGGCCCTCGGGCAACCCCTGGAAGTTGAGCTCTGAGTCTTTGGAACCTGCTTCTTGGGCCACACAGTGCCAACGTGACCAGATGGTTTGTGCTCACAAATGTGGTTCATGGTGAGCCTGTTTTGCTCAGTGGTTGGAATCTGAGGAGGCTAAGTCCTGCCTGCCTACTTGATTGACCCCCAATAAAAACCGTGGACATGAGACTCAAGTGAACTTCCCTGGGTGACAACGCGTCACAGGTGTCATTACACATCATCTTCTATACCAGTGGTCGGCAAACTCATTAGCCAACAGAGCCAAATATCAACAGTACAACGATTGAAATTTCTTTTGAGAGCCAAATTTTTTAAACTTAAACTTCTTCTAACGCCACTTCTTCAAAATAGACTCGCCCAGGCCGTGGTATTTTGTGGAAGAGCCACACTCAAGGGGCCAAAGAACTGCATGTGGCTCATGAGCCGCAGTTTGCCGATCATGGTTCTATAGTAATAAAAGGGTAATATGCTAATTAGACTGGAGACCTTCCAGGAGACTTTGCAGACGTCCTTCGGGACAAAGCCATGGTGGCGGGGCCGAGGCAGAGGCAGTTAGGGGCAAGCAGGCTGGCAGGGGGGACTGTTGGGGGTGAGCAGGCCTGCAGGGGAGCAGTTAGACATTGATCAGGCTGGCAGGGGAGTGGTTAGGGGGTGATCAGGTTGGAAGGCAGGCAAGTGGTTGGGAGCCAGCAGTCCCAGATTGTGAGAGGGATGTCCGACCTGCTGGTCCGACTGCTGGTCGGATATCCCCCGAGGGGTTCCAGATTGGAGAGAGGTGCAGGCTGGGCTGAGGGACACCCCCCCCCCCCCACGTGCATGCATGAATTTTGTGCACCGGGCCACTAGTTGTTTGTATAATTTGAGTGACTCTACTGGTGGAGGACACCTGGAGGGGTGATCTGGTTTCTCCTGGAATTCACTCACATGTCTTTTCCCTCCTGACTTTAATCTGTAGCCTCTCACTGCAACCAGCAGTTTAACACCTTTCTGAGACCCATGAATCCTTCCAGTGAATCACTGATACACAACATACATTTCTCTCTCCTACATATTCCATTATGGTCATTTTCTAAGTAGACATTGTTCACAGTCTTCTATTAGTATGGAGATGTTTTATTTCTATTCCTTTATTTCTTAGAACATTTTAAAATTATTTGAAGCTTCTTTCTGATTTTTAAAATGTACTTTTTTGTGTGTTTTGTCTGCAAATATTTCCACTTGTTAAAGCTTATTGGTTCTCACCTATGTTTGTCTAGAACACAGTCATTTAGCAGTCGGCTACCTCTTCAGCACCCATAGACTCCATGGCGCTGGTGCCCAGGTTGTGGGGACATTTCTAACGGTAGAGTTAAGTTTACCTTACCGGTAAATTTACATCAGGTCCCCATGAGTTTCTCGGACTCTGGACCAGAATGTAAATTAGATTTTAAACGCACAGAGAGAATAGGATTGGGGTTCCACTATTATTTTATTCAAATCTTTCCCCCTGTTCACTGCCTTTGGTTTCAGCAAGCGTTTTTACTACATTTCCAGGTTAGTGGGTGGCACTTAAAGTTTTCTCCAATTTTTGTTTCATAGGTTTAAAGACAGTTGGGAAATAACATAAAATCTCTTCACCTCTTTCCATGCTCAATCGTGCTTTAGTGTTTAATGTACTGAAATAACTGCCATAAGCCACTCTCTTCTAGGCTCAGCTGCCTGAATCACAAGGACACTTACTTGTTTCAGGAGTCCAATATATTTTTAAATAAATTTTTATCATTTACTTCAAATTTATAGATATGATCTGAATACCATCTTGTTTTAGTGTCAACTGTTATCTCTTTTTCTTATGTGTAGAGAGCTTAAGGTTATACATACATGGGCACACTTCCTTTGTGTGTAGAATCGTAAGAGCCGAAGTTATCAATAGCGGATTATTTTTATAGGGGGCCTACTCTTTGAATGGCTTCTTGTCTACCTTTGTTTTTTCTAAGCCCAGGCCAAATCTTATTTTTATAAGAATTCTTATTAATAACGCAATTAGGAATATAAAGAGAACACTGTTTACCAGCTTCTAAAGAATTTGTAGACCTAATCCTTTCAGAATGTGAATCATTATAAATATCAGTGGGGATCAGAAGTATGGAAGGGATATGGCTACTATAAAAAAGGGCAAATATTAAAGAAAAAATGAAGACATTGATAAAATGTTTAATAAATTCTTTATGTCGGTTACCATGGAAGATAATGGAATGGACATAAAACCAACAGATCTCCTGGGAAAGAATTTTGAAAGTTCTCACACACAAGTAATCAAGGTTGAAAAGGAAGTCAGATGTCTAAACATTGCAGAGACTCCAGGGAAAGACACGGCTTCAGAGTTCTAATTGACGTGACCAACAGTGTAAGCAAAACCTTAGAGATAAATCTGCAATTTCATGAAGAAGAAAACTGTAGATCAAAAGGGCGAGTGGTTGTTTTTGTCAAGATTTCAAGAGGCATCACTACTATTTAGCTTCACATTGAGTATGGGGAACAGGAGTGCTTTGGAGTGTTTTTCTAGAAGTATACCACTTTTCTAGGTTCTTGTACCCTTTCATGGGTGATAGCAGTTGTCTTTGGAACCTCTCAAGCATCTATATATATAAAAGCCTAATATGCAAAGTGTCCCCTCGGGAGTTCGATCGACCGGGAGTTCTACGGCTCACTCTGATGCGTGTAGACCACCAGGGGGTGGCGTGAACGAAGAAAGGCCTGGCTGTCAGCTGTCAGCTGTCAGCTGGCAGCCAGCAGCCAGGAAAGGGAGGCCCCGGCTGGCAGGCAGCAGCCACTAGGGACCTTACCCATGCACGAATTTCATGCACTGGGCCTCTAGTGTGAAAATAAAGGAGAAACATTCATAAGACTTGCTAATAACTTTAAAAAATCGACCTAATATGTTTTTCTACCTGAAAGAGCAGATGTCAGTGTCTAGTGCAGGGGTCCTCAAACTACGGCCCGCGGGCCACATGCGGCCGGCCGAGGACATTTATCCGGCCCCCCGGGTGTTTTTGCCGCCGCTGCCTGTCCGGCTTAGCAGCCGACTTAGCAGTGTGCATAGGAATTTGTTCATAGTTTTTTTTTTAAACTATAGTTCGGCCCTCCAACGGTCTGAGAGACAGTGAACTGGCCCCCTGTTTACAAAGTTTGAGGACCCCTGGTCTAGTGTGTGTGTGCATGTATGTGCCTGCGGAAGAAAATAAAATTTAAAAACTTCCCATCTTGCATAATGTATGCAGTACTATGCTTTCCTATTTTAATATGCCCAATGGTTTTGCTAGGCAGGTCTTTGCTAATGGCTGTCCTGTGAAGTTAGTAGGACTGTTAGAGACAAGGAAGTAGTAGGACTGTTAGAGACAAGGGAGATAACCGTGGGAAAAAAAAAAAAAGGATGTTTTAGCCCACATCTGCATTTGTTCCCGTCGCTGCTGCCCTTTTCACAGTAACAGACGTCAGTGCCTATCTTCCTGTGTCTCTGCCATTTCTCGGCTCCTTCAGGTGCCCTTACTTGGTCCTCCTTTATTTGCGTGACGCATCTCGTTCTTCCTGTTTGTACCGCCCTCACTGTGTACACTGTGGGACACCTAGGCCGACTTTGTCGTTTATGCTGCTCCCGCATCCAGATCCTGGAGTAGACCCCCTGGGTCCAGCCATTCTGTCTCTTGCAGCCCACTTCACCTGCTCTCTGGCAGAAATTCTTTGAAATAAGATGGAATTAAAACTAATAAAAGACATCTAAGTGGACCACATGCATCTACACATGTGATAAGGTTGTGTAGAACGGAATGCACATACACACAGATAAGTGCATATTTTTATAAGTGGGTTGGTTACAGTGCATGTATTTTAAGGCTGATGGGTTGTGTCAGTGTAACTTTCCTGACTGGGATATTGTACTCTAGTTCCACACGACGTTATCGTGGGAGAATACCGAGTAAAGTGTTCACAGAATCTCTGTTATTTCTTCCACCTGCGTGTGAGTCTACAATTATCTCAAAATGAAAAGTTAAGAAAAGACGTGTAGGTGTAAATATAATTGAGAGTCTGGGTTTCGCTTGTCTTCCCCGGAGTTGGTAATCTTGGACTAGACCACAAATATCATGCGGCCCCTTCACGGCCCCCCAGTTGTGAGTAAAGCAAATTAAATGCTACATGCATTAGGGTCCTTCAACTACATTTGCTGTCAATCCTGAACTATTTTTCACTCGTTTACTCTGTCAGTCAATAAATCCTTACGAACACCTGCTATGAACCGCTACCCTGTAGGCCCCGGAGTGGCAGGCATGCGTTTTCCTGGAGCAGGTTTTCCTGGGCTGGGTGTTTCCGCTCACTCATGTGCAGGCTGCTTCGTTGCTATCTTCTCATTTTGTGTTGTGATACGTCCAAGTGGACTCAAGTGGCTTTGGACAGAATCCGTGTTTTCAGGTAGAGAATTGTCAAGTTTAAAAATAAACAGCAAAACCCACCAAGATTCCAGGAAGTAGAGAAGCACACGAGCTACCGTGGGATGGAGCCCAGTATCCAGGAGCCAAGAAAAGTGTTTCCTTTGCAAAAGCCCGTGGTGAACAAAGCGCTCACCTCCTTAAAGGGACTGAGGGTCTTCAGGCAAAGCTGCTCGGATAAGCCATCACTGACAAGAGAGGAAATCTCACTAATGTCTTTTTGCTCTTTAATTCATTTAAATATATATATATATTTATTTAAAAAGATTATTTTTATTTATTTCAGAGAGGAAGGGAGAGGGAGAGATAGAAACATCAATGATGAGAGAGAATCATTGATTGGCTGCCTCCTGCACTCCCCATACTGGGGATCGATCCCACAACCCGGGCATGTGCCCTTGACTGGGAATCGAACTCAGGACCCTTCAGTCCACAGGCCAGCACTCTATCCACTGAGCCAAACCAGACAGGGCTAAAAAAAATATATTTTTTTTATTGATTTCTGAGAGGAAGGGAGAGGGAGAGCGAGATGGAAACATCAACAATGAGAGAGACTTATTGATTGGCTGCCTCCTGCATGTCCCACACTGGGGATCAAGCCTGCAACCCAGGCATGTGCCCTGACCGGGAATCAAACCCTGACCTGCTGGTTCATAGATTGATGCTCAACCACTGAGCCATGCCAGCCACGCCTCTTTAATTCATTTTTTATTGTAGCTGACAGACAGTTTTATGTTAGTTTCAGGCGTACAACATAGTGACTCCGCATTTTTACGTCTCGCAAAGTGATCACCATCAGCCCAGTGGCCACCTGTCCCCGCGCATAGTTACCACGCTGTGCCCTGTGCTGGGCCCCGCCTCCTCAAGACAGTTCATAGCTGACCTTGTGCTTCTCAACCCCCTTTTCTGTTCATCCTCTCAACCACCTCTGCTCCAGGGGCCATTCGCTTGTTCTCGGGGTTTTGAGTTTGTTTCAGTTTCCTTTTGTTATTAAGATTCCACATATAAGACGGATGGTATGTGTCTTCCTCCGCCTGACTTATTTCACTTAACATAAGACTCATGGTGAGCAAAAATGGGGATATCTATGCATCTGACGAGGTCAAGGGGACCCATGGCAGGCCTGACGAGCGCAGTGACCGACAGTCAGCACCGAGGATGGTCTGATCTCAGATTCGTAGCTGGGCAGGTCCTGGTGGGTAGTCATGCCCACACGCCCAGGCCCACAGCTTGCTTAGCAAAGACTAACCTTCCTCCTCAGTGCGCTCTGTCCGTTGTTCTTGCGCATCTAGGATAACATGCCTTTGAAAGGTCAGTATTTTTTTCTAGATCCTTCAAGCCACACCGCAGGCTGCAGAGGGCAAGACCACCAGAGCTCCAACCACAGAACCCCTCATGCTACCTGCTTGCCCGCATGCCGTCTCGTGGGCTGTGAATGTTCAGTATAAGTTAACCAGCACCCACCAACGGGAAAGCAGTATCTATCGCTCCACATGGCCTTTTATCCAACCCTAGGGTTTCCCCGCTTTGCTTTCTCCCACCTCCGTAATCTACCATCAGTGGAGTTCATGTGCCTTTCTTACGTTTTCTCTGTTGATTGTAAGTGCCTAAAAGAAACTGTAAATCTTCCGTTCACTGTAGCATTTTCTCACAAACTTGGCTCAAATAAACTCTTATAAAACTTTTTTTGTAGGTTTGGATGCTATTTTGTGGACTCTCATTAAACTATTATTTTTTTCCTTTATAAAAACTTACTGAATTTATTGGAGTGACATTGGTTAATAAAATTATATAAGCTGCAGGTGTACAATTCTATAATACATCATTTGTATATTGTGTTAAGTGTTCACCACCCACTTACTAAATTCTTAAGGTTCTTAAGTTATAGACTCTATTCCTAGCCTCAAATACTGGTACACTCATTATTTCATCCCTGGATATACGCAACACTATTTTAAACTTGAATTGGATCATGGGAGATAGGATTAATTCTATTTTTATTTCAGGAGTATGCATGGGGGAATACAAAGGAAGAAAAATGTCAAAATAGTTTCTCTCTAATTGGACACTCTCCTTATTTTCCCAATTCCACACAGGAAATGAGCTGGGGTTTGTTTTGTGTGTTTTTTCCCAGCCTCTGTCTGTAGAGCATTTTTCCCAAGATGAGGAAAACTGATCTTGGAAACACATTGACGGCATCAATAACTGCAAACACTGGCCCATCCAAGTGCGCTGGATAAGGACCCCCTGCCCGGGTGCCGGCCAGTCAATCAGTGGAGACCACGCCCTGAAAGGACACCTGGAAAGCTGCAGCCACTGCTATTGAGATCTTCCCCTGCGGCCTCCCCTAAGATCTCCACCCTTAAACCCCTAGGACAGAGGAGGCCGAGGCCCTCCCTCTGGGAGCCCCCCTCCCCCGCCTTCCCCTCCCCTCACCCACCCCACCGCCTGGTGCTTTAGCTCCCTCACTCCCGCGCTCCCAGGGCCCTTGAAGCCTCTACCTCTGTAACTTGTTTCCTAAGCCCATGCCTTCTGGGAATTACTTCTTCTCCTTCTGTGATTTACCCCAGAAATACTCTCTTACAAAAAAGTGGGATGGTATGGGGGCAGAAACGACATTGGATGGCATCTCTTGCTTCGTCGTTAGAATGTCTCTGTGATTACAGTGAAGGACTGTAGGTGTGAGAGGAGGTGACTTGCCAACGTTCCTGCCTCCACCTCTCCCTTCTGCCTCCGGAAGACTGTGGACTCCTTGTTCATCCTTCACCCGTGTCGTGGCAGGATCTGAGCTGCCGCCTCTGACTCGCACAGCCACTGCTGTTCCAGCCCTAGACTCTCCCCTCCGCTCTCACTTTCTTCAGTTTGCAAGCTTCTGCCTGGACCTGCTTCCTTCTTTTCTACCCTGGATTTCACGTTGGGTGATGCTATTTTTGTGAACAATTCCATCAACATCCTCTTCCTTTGTCTTTCAACAGAAACTCCCTCTAGGTCAGCACCACTGCGGGAACCCTTTAATCCGGTGGAGAAAAACATGGACATCGAGGAACCAGCAATTAAAACTTTAGTCTCCGGGGTTTCTTCAACACCAAACTTCTTCTTTTGCTTGTTTACTATTAAAAACTTTGGAATTCCCCTCCCATCTTCCTAATGTGATCCGATCAATATTGTAGATCTCAGCCATGTTTTGGATGCATGGGTCTGGGATAGCCCCACATTTTGCAAGGACAAATCTTGGAAGCTGCGTTGGGAAGCAAGTATGGCAGGAAATAATTTATTTTATTTTATTTTTTTAAATAAATCTTTATTGTTCAGATTATTACAATTGTTTCTCCTTTTTTCCCCCATATCTCCCCATCACCCGGTTCCCTCCCCCCCATTGTCCTTATCCATAGGTGTATGATTTTTGTCCAGTATCTTCCCATAACCCCCACACAGACACCCCTTTCCCCCTGGGAATTATCAATCCACTCCCATTCTATGCCTCTGATTCTATTATGTTCACCAGTTTATTCTGTTCCTTAGATTTTGAATTCACTTGATTTTTAGAATCACTTGTTGATAGATATGTATTTGTTGTTCATAATTTTTATCTTTACTTTTTTCTTCTTTTTCCTCTTTTTAAAGAATACCTTTCAGCATTTCATATAATACTGGTTTGGTGGTGATGAACTCCTTTAGCTTTTTCTTATCTGTGAAGCTCTTTATCTGCCCTTCAATTCTGAATGATAACTTTGCTGGGTAGAGTAGTCTTGGTTGTAGGTTCTTGCTATTCATCACTTTGAATATTTCTTGCCATTCCCGTCTGGCCTGCATAGTTTCTGTTGAGAAATCAGCTGACAGTCGTATGGGTGCTCCCTTGTGGGTAACTAACTGTTTTTCTCTTGCTGCTTGTAAGATTCTCTCTTTGTCTTTTGCCCTTGGCATTTTAATTATGATGTGTCTTGGTGTGGTCCTCTTTGGATTCCTCTTGCCTAGGGTTCTGTGCGCTTCCTGAACCTGCAAGTCCATTTCTTTCACCAGGTGGGGGAAGTTTTCTGTCATTATTTCTTCAAATAGGTTTTCAGTATCTTGCTCTCTCTCTTCTGGCAGGAAATAATTTAGCTTTGTTTTCCGAAAGGCCACTCTGTAACCTGTGGCTCTCCTAGCCCCATGGTCGGCCACATGCGGCTCTTTGGCCCCTTGAGTGTGGCTCTTCCACCAAATACCACGGCCTGGGCGAGTCTATTTTGAAGAAGTGGCGTTAGAAGAAGTTTAAGTTTAAAAAATTTGGCTCTTCAAAGAAATGTCAATCGTTGTACTGTTGATATTTGGCTCTGTGGACTAATGAGTTGCTGACCACTGGCCTAGCCCATCACTGAACTCCTGACTGCACGTTCACCTTGGCTTTGGAGAACCAGCTGCTGAAAGCCATAAGTCAGCAGCTGAACATGATGAATGAGGGGCTCACTGGAGCCAGAGCAAACAGAGGAGCTTTTCAATCATGGAAGGTAGGCAACTAGACATGGGAAAGGGTGGTGACTGCTGGTGAGGGTGTGGACACATATACAGTAGCCATTATGCGCACTTATTTAAATTCTATTTGAAGCCCTCTTCTTAATATAGGTGCACTTTTTAAATGTTTTATTTCATGGAGCACTACCAGCAATACACCAGACCCAGCGCTGAATGGGGGTCAGTTTTGTGCCGGCCTGTGTGAGGCTGGGAGCGTTGGCCAGGGCGGGGGGGGGGGCACGTTGCGAGCTCCCAGCACCGCTGGCGGGGTCAGGACCTGCTTCCCAGAGCGTTGCACTGTCTGTGGGGGGTGACTGGCCTTCAGGGTTTCCAGACCTCTTTATAGAGCTCCTCTTTATAGAGCTCCTCTTTATAGAGCTCCTCTTTATAGAGCTCCTCTCGGTAGTGCTCCTCTTCATAGTGCTCCTCTTTATAGAGCTCCTCTTTATAGAGCTCCTCTTTGTAGTGCTCCTCTCTGTAGTGCTCCTCTCTGTAGTGCTCCTCTCTGTAGAGCTCCTCTTTATAGAGCTCCTCTCTGTAGAGCTCCTCTCTGTAGTGCTCCTCTTCATAGTGCTCCTCTTTATAGAGCTCCTCTTTATAGAGCTCCTCTTTATAGTGCTCCTCTCTGTAGTGCTCCTCTCTGTAGTGCTCCTCTTTATAGAGCTCCTCTTTATAGAGCTCCTCTTTATAGTGCTCCTCTCTGTAGTGCTCCTCTCTGTAGTGCTCCTCTTTATAGAGCTCCTCTTTATAGAGCTCCTCTTTATAGTGCTCCTCTTTGTAGAGCTCCTCTTTATAGAACTCCTCTTTATAGTGCTCCTCTCTGTAGTGCTCCTCTCTGTAGTGCTCCTCTTTATAGAGCTCCTCTTTATAGAGCTCCTCTTTATAGAGCTCCTCTTTATAGTGCTCCTCTCTGTAGTGCTCCTCTCTGTAGTGCTCCTCTCTGTAGTGCTCCTCTTTATAGAGCTCCTCTTTATAGAGCTCCTCTTTATAGTGCTCCTCTCTGTAGTGCTCCTCTCTGTAGTGCTCCTCTTTATAGAGCTCCTCTTTGTAGAGCTCCTCTCTGTAGAGCTCCTCTTTATAGAGCTCCTCTTTATAGTGCTCCTCTCTGTAGTGCTCCTCTCTGTAGTGCTCCTCTCTGTAGTGCTCCTCTTTATAGAGCTCCTCTCTGTAGTGCTCCTCTCTGTAGTGCTCCTCTTTATAGTGCTCCTCTCTGTAGTGCTCCTCTCTGTAGAGCTCCTCTTTATAGAGCTCCTCTTTATAGAGCTCCTCTTTGTAGAGCTCCTCTCTGTAGAGCTCCTCTTTATAGTGCTCCTCTTTATAGAGCTCCTCTTTATAGTGCTCCTCTTTATAGAGCTCCTCTTTATTAAGCTCCTCTTCGTAGTGCTCCTCTTCGCAGTGCTCCTCTTCGCAGTGCTCCTCCTGTGGCGCCTGCTGACTCAGACGGAATATTTTTCAGCCTGTTCCTTTCCAAGTGCTACTTACACACCTGTCACTCAGGGCGCTTTCTGCTCCGGTTTGATTTATTCCATTTGCCAATGTCCCCTGGTTCCTAGTCTGGTTAATGGTCTGTTCATCTGTACATAAACATTTACACAAGATGGAAAAGATGAAGTAATTTAAACTTGGCCCCTTATTTCCACCCGCCCCCCCATGTGAATTGGGGATCACTACCCTCCTTCAGTGAAAGGTTGGTTATTCAGTGGTTTACGCTCCGTTTTTTTTTTAATCGCTTCCAGGCATGTTAATACCTGTGATTAACTGAATTTTCAGGTTCCCATCTGCATTTAATCACAAGTTATTGCCCATTTCCTAGCCTGGTCAGTGTACCCTTGCAATCACTCCTCCCTCTTTCCCCACCTGTGCAGTAAAGGACTCACAGGCAGGTCTACGTTCTCTCTTTCACAGCCACCGAGCGGCACTTAAATAATATTTAAGAAAGTTACATTTCTTTTGAAGTGGTCACAGGAAGCACATGCTTAATGTACATAAACAGAAAGGGGCCGAGGCGCTGGCTGGGAGGCTCGGTGATTTACGGAGCCCCTGGCCACAGAGCAGCACGGGCCTGGGGAGGAATGAAAGGCTCCATTGGGCCCGTGGCCCCCGAGTTCCCGGTGAACACGCCAGGATTGAAAGAGCCAACGTCTCTCCACTCCACGTGGCCTATTTGTTTTTTTTCTACAGCTCAACCAACTTGTGAGAGGTCCTTGTTTTATCCTAAATACCTCTCTCACTTCCCAAGCTCTTCACTTTCTCAGTCCTTTGACCACGGAGAATAAAACCTTAAGGATTAACCATACTTTGGGTAAAACGGACTCGTTCCACGTTTTTCCTCTCCTACTGAAGAGGACAATTCAAACCAATTCTTCCATTTTTCTCTGAGTTCTCCATAAACCTGTCACAAGGGATTTAACTTAAGGAAGAAAAATCGCGTTAAAGCAGAACAGTGAAACATGTGGTAATGTCTGGCCACTATATTTTTGGCAAAACTTGATTTAATCCAGGAATTTACATCTCTTCAAAATTGAGTATTTTTGTTGGTGAGGGTAAGTAGGGGGAGGACATAAACAACTGTGCTGGGATTTTAATTGATGGAGAACTGGGACGTGAGAAATAGCTTCCATTTTTTTTTTCAAGTGTGAAGGATACTGGACTATGATTAAAAATTATGAAGGGATTCTGTGAAATTCATACATTTAATCAAAGAAATCTCACAACTAAGTTATTCTGGACACATTTATTGGTGAGACTAACCACTATTGCTCTCGGGAGTTTTAGGCACATTATATGGAAAAGGACACATGACGACTGAAATCAATGTCCTGATGCATGGTCAAAGAAAACACTCGTTGTCTTTCTTGATTCACTTTAAAAGCCCAGAAATCATTGCGCACCTACTATGTTTTAGATCTTAATTGCCCTTAAGTCAAGAATGACATCTCACTGAACCACTATTGCTAAATATATTGGCTGATGATCGGTAGCTACTCAGAGTTTATAAAGTAGTCTGTTATAGTTGGTCAAACATTTAATGAACTCACCCCGAAGGCCTCGGCAGGGCCAGACCCAATGAGTTCTCGGGCCTCATGCGGCCAGAGGGCCGGATGTCCCCCACCCCTGCTTTATGGGGTCAACAGACCTGAGGCTGTGTTCTTGAGACAGTGTGAGGCTGACCAGAAGCTGATGTCCCAGGGTTTAATGATTAGGAAAGGGCGTGGATGGGCAGAAAGGAGAAAGGGTCATGTTTAAACAACGGCTTTCCTGTGCCGTTGCACTGTTTACTCATGCCTCTTTCCAAATGAGGTCAAATGCAGCCTCAGAATCCTGTTCTACCTAGGGCTTCAGGCAGTAACTGTCAACAGTCAGACTTGGGCATTAGAGCTAAAACTAGTCCCTGCCCTAGCAATAGTGTGATTGCAGGGCTACGGGAGACAAAGCTGGCTCTTATTCTGATTTCCTCTTCTCCTTCCCCATAGAGATTCCCCTAGCCCCGTGGTCGGCAAACGACGGCTCTCGAGCCACATGCGGCTCTTTGGCCTCTTGAGTGTGGCTCTTCCACCAAATACCACGGCCTGGGCGAGACTATTTTGAAGAAGTGGCGTTAGAAGAAGTTTAAGTTTAAAAAATGTGGCTCTCAAAAGAAATGTCAATCGTTGTACTGTTGATATTTGGCTCTGTTGACTAATGAGTTTGCCGACCACTGGCCTAGCCACTCCCCTTACTGATAGGTGATGCCATCTTGGACAGACAATGCACCTGTCCCTTCAACAATGAGAAAATAGAAATCGCTCTTACACGTCCTTCCAGTTTCCTCCTACCTGCTTCCTCCTCGTGTGCTCTCTAAGCCATTCCCTGTGCTCAGGCCTCCTTTAGGGCACCAACATGATTATTTTTGTTGTTGATAATCCTCACCTGAGAATATTTTTTCCATTGATTTTTAGAGAGAGTGGAAGGGAGGGGGAGAGACAGAGAGAGAGAAACATCGGATGTGAGAGAGACACATCCATTGGTTGCCTTCTGCATGTGCCCGACACCAAGGATTGAGCCTGCAACCGAGGTACATGCCCTTAACTGGAATTGAACCTGAGACCCTTTAGTCTGAGGGCCAATGCCCTCTCCACTGAGCCAAACCTGCTAGGGCTAGGGCTCTTATTGTAAAAGAACTTCTCCCAGAATTGGGACTTTAAGCTGTCCTCCTACTAAGTGATGAAATGATGATCTACATGTATTTTACCACCGTAACCTGTGTTGTGGTATCATATTACCATGTAAGCACTTAGAGAACTCTAGGGGAAAGTGCTAGAAACTGGGTATAAAGAGATTAGTCGCTTGTGGAAGGACTCACATATAGTAAGTGGGCAGAGAGGGATTAACGCTGATTGAGCTGCAGAGCCAATGCCCTTAAATGCCCTGAAAACCCCTTTTGTGTTGACTGTTCTTTCGGGCTTCATATTCCTCAGCCCAACACCGTCAAAAACACCTTCTGCCGGGATGGGTTGGCCCTGCCTCTGTACTATTCTCTTATGGACCTGCCTGCCACATGGGGTGGCAAACACTTGCAATATGACTATTGCAAATGAGGTGGTACATTTAATTTAATTTAATTTAAATTTTGATCCACACATGCAGCTAGTGGCTATACCCCATTTATAGCACAACTTCAGTACCCGGATGCCATTAAATCTTGTCAGTAGCTTCTTCGTGTTTATACTTCGCTCTTCTCTGGTTTCAGTGATCATGATCTTAGGATAGTTTTCTGAGTTAGTTTCCTAAATGTAAGACGCTCCGAAGTTTCTTTCTCAAACCTTGCCTTCCCCTGTATTGTAGCCCTTGGCAATAGTACTCATTCCTGGGTCCTTCGAGATCTTTTTTAGCTGAATGGCCAAATCTTGACTTTCAGGCACAATCTCTCTCTGATTTTCTAGACACCTTCCCAGTTGCCTGCTGCGTGTACCACTGTTGCCTGCTGTGTGTCCAGGTACATGACAAAAACAGAAGCAAACTTCTTCCCAAGTTCTCCGGTGGCCCCTGTCTCTAAACCCTTTCAATCCCTCAGGTTTAGACTTCTGATTCTTCTTGGGTGAGTATCTCTTTGATTTGGTCCTGCTTGAAATTACTTGCTAAGTTTCTGTGTCGAGCCGGCATGGCCATGGCATACTCAGCCCCATGTTGGGTGCCTTATGTGACACACCAGCTCAGCCAGATTCGGTGAGCCTGAGAGGAGGCAGTGAAGGATTGAGAAAAGACAGACAAGAGAATGAAAGCTGGGTCTCGGTGGGACGCTGCCCTCTCTCGTGGAGAGACAGCACCACGGACTACAAGCCGTGTCTTTATTTTACAGCAAATGCCACCAGGCAAAGTAAGGGCATGGTCAAGATGTTCACAACATTCTCATGGGTTTCGAGCCTACTCAATTACATGCACCTGAACTCTATCAAGCCCACATCACTCAGGCACGTGGGGGCCACGTGTTC
Source organism: Cnephaeus nilssonii (assembly GCF_951640355.1). NCBI lineage: Eukaryota > Metazoa > Chordata > Mammalia > Chiroptera > Vespertilionidae > Cnephaeus > Cnephaeus nilssonii. Next base: position 113,043,099 of record NC_137073.1, on the reverse strand, counting down.
GGACCATAGGTTCAAGCTCACAACCACAGCTGTTGGCTATCATTGTGCTGGGAGGCTCTGCCCTCCAAGCTGGGACTTGCACGTGGCCGTGAGAGGACTGTGCCCTCTCGTCAGTCCGAGGCTTGAACCTGTCCAACCACGGTAGCCGCGCCCCACAAGTTTCACTGGTCCTGTCCTGCAGACATCCCAAGTTTGTTCCCACTTCTTGGCTTTCTCACCTGCATCTCCATTTCTGGGATTTAAATATCAGGTCCCACAGAATGGTTTGTTTGGAATAATATAATGCTTCTCTAAATGGCCACGCTGCATCCAGCCTCCTTTTATTCAGTTCAACCTGCCTACCGCTACCCAGTTGATTACTTATGAGCCTTGCTCTGAACATCAGTTTTCACGTTTGCAGGATTTGGAGGCCTCCTGATTCACTTCAGCGAGAGTCCAGCACTTCAGGCTGGATTTGGCTTCGGGACTCTCCCAGTTACCACGTCCATTTCTCCTGCTGCACGAAGTCTCCCTCGTCCTCTTGATGAAAAAAATGTCTGTCTTCCTCCAGTTCCCACAGTGATATCCCTTCCTATCTTGCTGTATTTTCACTTACATGCACATCTCGTGACTTCCACTAGTTCCATAAATGGAGAACATAGTTTTATTTATATTTATAAACCCCACAATAGCTGGGATGGTAACTTACAAATCACAGAATTTACATCACTTCCATTCAGACCTTCACTACTCTTACATTTAATTTTTAGTGCTTCTTTCATACCAAACTCTCCAAGGCTTTGGGAACACAAGGGGGAAAATGGTATGTTTTTCTGTTACAAGGATTTCAAAGCCCTGTAGGGAAGACATTCTAAACAATATTTAAAAATAAAGTGTTATGCTACATTATTAGAATTATGTCTTTCGTACAGTCTGGCGCAAAGGAGAGTGTGATCAAATATGAGTGGGCCACGTAGGAAAATTTAGCCGCGTAGAAAGTTGAGCGATCTGGGGGTTAAACTGCCCGAGTGAAGAGTTGACTCAGGGGGATTTTCAGATTGTGTTCTATCCACAGTGTTTCTTAGCATGCATCAGAATCACCTGGAGGGAGGGCTACATGAAGACCCCGCTGACGGGCGGCTGGGTGCTGAGAGAGTTAATGAAGAAAACGTTCTGAGGGGGAATGCTTCTGCAGGAAAGGGGTGGGGACTCATTCCCACCTTCCATGTTTGGCTTGCTGAACTTGTGGGTGTCTAGACCTTCCAGGCTGACCACGAGGTAGCTGAACACAGAAACGTGGGTGTCAGGAGAGCAGTCTGAGCTGAAGCTATCACTTGAGGCTCATCAGCTTTTACATGAAAATATAGACATGGCTTTGGAACAGGATGTAAGGACAGACGGGCCTGAAGTCTTGTTTCTTTCTGTTGTGAAGAGAAGGGTTGTGCTTAAAGAAAGCTAATCGCCCCTCTCCTGCTCTAGGCTAAGGGAGGGAGGGGTATGCAGGGAGACAGTGATTGTAATATTTATTAGAATAACGATTATATCTGCTATTCTTTTCTAATTACAGGTTGAAAATTAAGGAGAATTTGTGTCAGTGTATATCCGAGGAATCATGTATTGAAAACTGAATTATACTTTTGGAACGTTGTTAATAAATACAGATGAGATCTTTCGGTGCCTTCCTCCCAAGTGTGATTTGGTGAAGTCGGTTCCAGCCCCAGCCTCTTCTGGTTTTATTAGGAAATCAAATCTTTTCAGAGACAGAAATGGAACTCAGGGGGGTACAGTGTTTCCACCGTGCATTCCCTGAGGTCCTGCTTGGCCCCTAAAGGTGTTGAGATTTTCTCATCCTCACAAATAATCCTCAAAAATCCTTAGGCTGAGAAAATGTTTGTATCATTTCCCACCAGACTGTATTTTTCACACGTATGCCCACAACCGTGGTATTAACTATTCATTCATAGTGTCTAGCACCTTCTCTTTTATTAGCATTGATCAAGGCTAAATTACTTGATTTTATTTTATATTTATTGATTTCTGGGAGGAAGGGAGAGGGAGAGAGAGAGAAACGTCACTGATGAGAGAGACTCATTGATCAGTTGCCTCCTGCACGCCCTACACTGGGGATGGAGCCCGCAACCCAGGCGTATGCCCTGACGGGGAATTGAACTGTGACCTCCTGGTTCATAGGTCGTTGCTTAACCACTGAGCAAAACCAGCTGGGCAACATTGCTTGATTTAAAAAATTAAATGTGCCGGGGTGACATTGGTTAACATGATATAGGTTTCAGGTGTACAATTCTATGATCCATCACAGGTACATTGCATTGTGTGCCCGCCACCCCAAGTCTAGTCTCCTGCCCCCATATATTTGACTCCCTTTGTCCTCTTCCCCCTCCCCCACATCTGTACTCTTTGACTTTATAGCACCAGCTGGTCTTCGAAGGGTTTGTCTCCCCTGCTCACGGGGCATCTGGGAGGTGTTGCCCACCCCCTCACTGTCTCCCTTGTCCTCGTCCTCTTTGCACTGAGTCTGGGGGACAGGCAGTGACGCGTTGAGTGGCCACACACCGGATGGCCCGTGGGTTGTGGTCTCACTCGGATTCGGGGTCAGGTGAGCGGGGTATTTTGTGGGAAGGGCCTTGGCCCGAAGCTCTTCCATTCCCAGCGGTGGGCCTGCTGGCCGCGGGGCCACCTGCTTTCCCAGGCTCTGCCCGGGGGCGGCGTGGAGGAGGCGCTGAGGCCCCGGGACGGGCGAGGAGTCTGAGACAGGTGCAGAGTTCAGCTCCGTGAAGCCTCGCTGTGAAGAGGAGACATTCCAGGCCAGTGAAATAGTCTCAGAGCCGACTTCATGTCCCTAATGTTGAATCCAAAGACGCATATAATGTTCTCGTTCTTTCTCATGTTCATTCTACCACAAAGCCATGGATTTACGGAGACGCCTTCCAGGTGACCAGGTCTGGGCCGCCTTCAGAAGCGCCCACGCCCAGCGGACAGGGGTCACTGGCCGCGGCGCTGGCAGCGGGTTACTGTCAGGGACGTCACAGTGCCACGCGCTCAGTTTCTGTGCAAGTCTCACTGCTTTATGATTGGCGATTAAAGTAGATATCTGTGCATTGGGTTCTTAAAACGATTTTTAAATAGTTTATTTATTGAATCTTACACGGTCCTGGACCCCATAACCGTGTTCTGGCATGTTTCCCGGCTCCCCCCATCAGCTTTGGAACCTGCCCTCGGGGGGTGGAACTCTAGTCACTCTGCTCTCTGCTGGCTGCCCGCCCCCTCCACGCCCCAACAGCGAACCCCGACTCAGGAGTCGCTCCAAGCGCCGGTGGGGAGAGGAAGAGCAGTCAGGTCCCCAGAGGGGCCATCAGGTCCCGAGGGGACGCCCAGTGCTCATCACCGACATCTCCGGCTCTCGCCCTCCGCAGCTGCGGGTCAGCGGGAGGTGGTCCCCCTGGGTCAGCGGGAGGTGGCCCCCCGGATCAGCGGGAGGTGGCCCCCCGGGTCAGCGGGAGGTGGCCCCCCGGGTCAGCGGGAGGTGGTCCCCCTGGGTCAGCGGGAGGTGGCCCCCCGGGGTCAGTGGGAGGTGGTCCCCCCGGGTCAGCGGGAGGTGGCCCCCCGGGTCAGCGGGAGGTGGTCCCCCTGGGTCAGCGGGAGGTGGCCCCCCGGGGTCAGCGGGAGGTGGTCCCCGGGTCAGCGGGAGGTGGCCCCCCGGGTCAGCGGGAGGTGGCCTCCCGGGTCAGCGGGAGGTGGTCCCCCTGGGTCAGCGGGAGGTGGCCCCCCGGGTCAGCGGTGACAGACTGGACAGACTGCGGCCTCCTGAGGGGCACACAGCCTTCCTGGCCCCGCAGAACGGAAGCTCCTGTGTGTTTCCTCCGGAAACGGACTCCCCGAGGACGCACACCGGGGTCTGATGAGCAGGAACCCGCAGGGGCACCCGCTCCCCTCTCACCCTCACCTCGGGCGGAGGCCGCGGGGCCTGGAGGTGAGGACACTGCCCAGGCGCCGGCTTGTGGGTCCAGCGTGGTCCCCGGTGGGAAGGGGGTGGGAATATTGGAAAATGCAATTTTCTGTGTTTTCCGAGATGCACAGTGTTGCTGGCTCCCTGCCCCAGTTCCCAAGCTCAGAGGCCACGCGGGCAGCTCCGTGGGGCCTGAGAAGGGCCCAGGCTCCATCCACGCTGCTGCTCCGGCCCCGGGGTCCTGGCCACGGCCCCGAGGGCACGTCCTGTCCCCACTGCAGACCCTAGGGCAGCCCCCGCCCTCTTGTGAGAGCAAGACTGGTGCCTATTGACACTCCCTTCCTGACCCCAGCATCTGAACACCAGCTCCAAAGTCTCACCTGACAGAATCTCTGAAGGGGGTCCCCGAGTTAGTAGTTTCCGTCACACGGGTCACGGCACAGTGGGTCCTGGGACAGGCTCTCTGCGTGGCATTGACTGTCTGCCGGTTCTTAGATCCCAGGTGTACCGGTTAATAACGCGGCTTTTGTAACCAAAGAAAACACGGTACTTTCAAGAGAAACATCAGAAGTGCTTTATTCAAAGTGATGTCCATCACTAGCTACACATTCCCCCATCTTCCGGGTAATTTGTGGGTACCGACCCAGTAGAACTTTGCTTGTTTTGAGGCAAACCATCCAGAGACCCAATAGTAAATCGCTTTTGGTCTGTTGCTTACGCTGCAGCTTTAATGATGAGCCCTTCACCCACCGAATCCCTGGCAGTGTCGTCAGCGAAGACACACCCCTGCCCAGTGCACCCACCCCTGCCCAGTGCTCCCACCACCTTTAAAGGCGCCTGTCCTTCGCCAAAGCCTCTCTTCCTCGGGCAGAGGCGGGGAGTGCGAATGGTGCCCACGAGGCTGTCCTCCTGAGGGGCAGGTGTGGTCAGGATCCTGGGATTCATCGCCTCCTCCCCCTCCCCCCCCACCCTCCCTGCCTGGGAGCATTTCAGCAGTCCCGCCCATGGTCCTCCGTCTCTGAGGGAGTACCCCTGTGACCGACATGCACCTTACGCTCCCCGCCGAACCTTGACCTTGGCGGCCTCCGAGACGACCTTCCTGTTCTGGGGCCAGGGCGGCGCTCAGGTGAGCCACTCCACTAACGTCTCCGAGATTTGGCGATGATCTGTGGCCGTGGGGTAAGGTAGTAGGGGGAGGGGGTATGGAGGGAGGAGGTTTCCTCTCCCCTACGAGATGACTACTGTTATTTTAAATTACAGTTTACATTCCACATGATTCTGTATTAGTTTCGGGGGTAAGAAATGACGATCAACTTTGATGCAGCTTCCGTGTCTGATCTTCACTGTGTCTCTGCAAAACCCTTCCCAGGGTCTGATGGGTCCAGGTGGCTTGGTGCTGGTCCAACTAGAGTGCTGTGTTTGATGTTCTGCTGGGAGATTAATGAAAAAAAACCCACCTTTTTGGAGGCATGCTAGTTTTTCATTTTAAGGCGGAATCCAAATGGCTGCAGGTTTTAGACGTCGTTACATTGGTGGAGCAGGAATCACGAATCCTTGCGCTGAATGGAGAGTGGAGGACTTGCTGCTCGGCGTCCCAGAATTTCCTCTCCCATTATGCTGAGAGCTTCCTGAACTCGCGTTTGAGGGAGTTTTGTCGCTTATTCAGATTTTCTTCGACTCCTGCTGCTCTCTCAGGGTTGGTGGGGAGGTCTGTAGTTCCCAGAGGTGTACTGCCGGAAGCTAATTCCAGCAGGTCATAAATGCAGGAAGTTCATCCAAAGGTTGGTGGACCTTGAGCCTTCAGCAAGGCTGGAAAATCACATGTTATTGCCTGCTGGAAACAGCTGAGGGCATTTCCCCAAACCTGAAAAGGATGCATAAATGATTGCTTGCTGCCAGACAGCTGAGGGCATTTCAAGCTACATGTTACTGCCTCCTGCTGGCCAAACACCTGAACAGCTGTAGGCAGTTCCCCTAATCTAACAAAGCCTCTGTGTACTAAACCTTGGCCTTTGATGTGTATATCTACCTTGCCTTAGGATAATTTGTGTTAATAAAAAGCTCTGGGTCCAGAGAGACAGGAGGACTTGGTTTCTTTAGCTAAGTCTGCTCTGGCTCCCCAAAATGCCTTCCAAAATTATGTTTCGTCTCTAGACTCTTTATTAATTTACCGCAGCTCCTTCTCCAGATTCCTGAACCCTTCTAGATGCTGGACAAGACCCCCGGCAGTGTACCTTCCTGGTTTACTGCTTACAGCACCTGGGTGCAGGGTTGGAGTGATGGAGAGGAGGGCCTGGGGCAGCTTCCTCCGGAGACTTAGCTGTGTGGCTGGTCAGGAACAGTGTCTGATTTTATTTGTGTTCCTTTCATAGGACACTTGTCCTTGGACAGCGGAGTGGACCTGAGTAGGCAGGTGACGGGCCCCGGGTTATCTCTTCAGAACCATCTATCAGCTCTGAAATACTGAAAAAGTGAACTGAACTAAAGGACAGAAGATTAAAGGGTTAATTCACATCTTGAACCTATCTGAAGCGTAGGGTTGTTAGCAAACTTTATCAGAAATTGCCCCCACATAATGCTTGCATTTATATAAAATTATGATATAAATGTATGTGGATCTATATACATTTTTAGCAACTAAAATCGTTGTGAGCTTTTTAATTTATTTTTAAATCTTTGTTGTTGAAAGTATTACAGATGTCCCACTTTCCCCCCATTGACCCCTTCTAGCCCACCCAAACCCTGCGCCAGGCCTTCACCACCCTATTATCTGTGCCCATGGGTTAAGCATACATGCACACATGGTGAGCTTTAGAAGTCTCATTCACATGCTCTAGTTCTCAAGAACCTTGAGAGTGACGTTCAGGTCTTGCTCACTCTGTTTCTCAGAGATTGGCTGACTAAACACCCTCTATTGGAGATAAGCCAGTTTTTATAGCCACGGTGGTGTTAGGAGAAGGAGCGACAATTCGGCCATAGTCTCGAGTTAACGCATCAAGAGGGCTTCCCCTGGGTCAGAGTTGACTGGAATTGTCTACTGGATTTTTTCTGACCATTTCAGTTCAACGTTCTAATTATTAAATACTGGAGGCCCGGTGCACGAATTCGTGCACTGGTGGGGTAGAACTGCCCTCCCCCCCGCTGCCAGATGGGGGCCATCGGGGGCAGGCCGGCTGGGGCGGGGGGGCTGCAGGTGTTCTGGTCGTTCTGCCGTTCAGTCTGTTTGCATATTAGCCTCTTATTATATAGGATGTATCCAGCTTGCATTGAAGAAGGAAGGTAGGTGTGGCCACTATTCGATGCGTAGGGGGCCATAAGCCCCTGGAAGCCTTCCTTTCCTAAAAGCAGGAAGACACCGTTTGCCAAATGCAAACAAAAGTGAGCACTGAAGGGGGTTTGCTCTTGCAACTGGGAGCCCACAACTTCCAACTTAGCATTGTGGGTGAAAGGGGCCACATGCCAGCTCACGGAAGGCCTGTGTGGCAGCCTTGCAAACTCAGAGACCTAAAGGACCGGTCAATAATGCAGATTTTGTAATCAAAGAAAACACGACAATTTCAAGAGAAACATCAAAGTGCTTTATTCAAAGTAATGTCCATCGCTAGCTACACATTCCCCCCGTCTTTCAGGTAATTTGTGGATACCGTCCCAATAGAACTTTTCTTGTTTTGAGGCAAACCATTCAGAGACCCCATTTTCCACTTCTTCTTACGTTTTGAAGTGCTGCTCAGAAAGTGCGTGTGCCATGGATCGGAACAAGTGGTCATCTGAAGGGGCAAGGTCTGGTGAATATGGCGGGTGGGTTACCACTTTCCAGGCAAGATCTTTTAATGTGTCTTTAACTGGTTTTGAAGTGTGTGATGGTGCGTCATCATGAAGCAAAATTACTTTGCCGTGTCTTCTGGCACATTCTGGTCATTTCACGATCAAAGCGTGGTTCAAGTTGATTATTTACTGTCAGTAGCGATCAGTATTAACAGTTTCATCTGTTTTGAGAAGCTCATGATACACCACACCTTCCTGATCCCACCAAATGCAGAGCATTGTCTTCTTTCCAAAGTAATTTGGCCTTGCAGTCGATGTTGATAGTTGACCTGGATCAACCCATGATTTTGTGCATTTGGGATTCTCAAAATAAATCCACTTTTCATCACCAGCTATAATTCGATGCAAAAAAGACTTTCTTTTGTGCCGTTGAAGCAACATTTTACTGATGACTTTTTGGTTTTCCATTTGTCTTTCGTTCAGTTGATGTGGCACCCATTTTCCTTCCTTTAAAATCTTTCCCATTGCTTGTAAACGATCAGAAATTGTTTGCTGAGCAACGTTTAATCTTTCTGCAAGTTGTTTTTGAGTTTGACATGCATCTTCATCCAATAATGTTTGTAATTGTTGGTCTTCAAACTTTTTTGGTTGACCTGGACGTTCTTTGTCTTTCACATTGAAATATCACTTTAAAGCATTTAAAGCAGCGTTCACAGTATCTTGAGATGGAGCATATTCACCATAAGCTTCCAGAAGTATACGATAACTTTTTCTTCAAAATAAAGTAATGAATTGAAACTTCCCGCAAATGCTCTTTTTTTTTTGGCATGAAATTCGACATTTTTAAGCGTAAAAATATCTATGATGTTAACACCTTCAGAAAATTTGACATGAAGTTTTGAAGCTTGCTGTCAATGCAACCAAATAGCATACATATCAAATCGCATATATTTCAACATAGGTGTAACTCCATCTATTGAAAAAAATCCGCATTATTAACCGGTACACCTGGTAACCACAAAGGCTGGTCTGAAATGAAAACTTTAACTGAAAGCAGTGATGGTGGGTAGTCACGTCCTCGGCTGGTATCTTCCCTGACAAAGGTCAGTCTTTGCCTTGACTGAGCCTGTTGTCTCTTTGCATCTATGATAACATGTTGTTGGAATGTCAAAGTCATTTTCCTTTTCCCCGGCCCCTCAAAGCACAGGCACCGCTCTGCGGAGACCACAAATCCCCTCCTTGTCATTGAGTTAATTGTTGACTGTTAACTCAGTAGAGGAAGTTTGTGTCTATCATTTTACCTTTTATCCAATCCCAGAGGTTTCCTCCCTTTGCTGTCGCCCGCCTCCCTACTCTGTCACCAATGGAGTTCATGTCACCCACTTACAACTCCTCCTTTGGTTATAACGTGTAAAACAAGGTGAAAAGCTGCTATTCTCCGGAGCACTATCCCAATCCGTTGAGATTCTGCTTCCCGACAATTGTCTACAGTTGGCTCAAGTAAACTCACAACAATTCTTTACAGGTTTGACTGCTTCTTACGTGAACAGCATCACATGGCTAAGGTGAAAGAATATAATAAACACATACTTTTTGAAGAAATATTTATCAACTCAGTCTAATGTTCAATATCCATTT